>NC_065427.1:6363170-6681003 GCF_024362695.1 Pectinophora gossypiella | reverse complement strand
TCCAAGAGACCGCCCGCTTGCGATTGGCAGATGCTCCTATTGCACCACCTGATAACCTTAAGCGGGTTGGAGAGGCTATTCTTGATCCTGTAAATTTAAAAAAAGAACGTTAGAATGGTAGAAGTGATGAATTATTTGCAGCCGGTTTTATTGGGATAGCAAACGAAGTGATGATGAAAGATTGAAAACCGAAAGTAAGACATACAATATCTTTTGTTGATAGTGTCAATTTCGAAAATAGTCAAAATATACAAATTACTTATATGTTGTATTTAGCCCGGTATTTTGAAAACTTTGTGATATTTGTGTTATAACAACGAAGATCATATATAGTACCTTACTCAATCTTCAAAAATATTCTGGACACCAAATTTTGCATCATGAAATTTGTAAGATCTAAGGTATAAGTTGTCGAATCGTCGACATATCGGGTGAGTATCTGAAAGTTAATTTGCCAGATATATTCTGGATAGGTTCAGCAAGTAGTAAAATTATTTCTTTATATTGTAATATAGATAATTCCGTGGATCGGAAGGCACATTAAGATGTTGGTCCCGGGCTACTGACTATAACATCTCCACCGACCCGCACTGCTACAGTGTGGTGGAGTATGTTTCATACCCCCTCCGGTTGATGGAGGGGAGATCTATATCCAGCAGTAGGACGTACGTACTCGTAATATTGTAATTATATATACATAACCGTAATTTCTCTGAACACTTGTTCCTTCCACCACCTTTGAGAATAACCTTCCAAGATTTCGTTCAAACAGTATTTTCGCGAACCCATGAATAAATTCCAATGACACACGTATTGACAAAGACGAGGAAACTCAGTTAACAAGTTCACCACTTGTCCACCATAACGAACCTAAGTAGCACGTTTACGTGCAAATCGTAAAGTTTAAGAGTTTACTTAGAAACTTGCCACCGAAAATAGAATATTTGACGAGCTGTAATTCTTGGAAGAAGTAAATAGTCAGAGGTAAGTAAGTACTTAAAGGAAGGAGAAATAGTAGCTAAGGAAGTCAAAGTGTATTTAAGTCGAAAGAGTAGAAGAAATATTCTAGTTTGAAAAAAGTATGCGGATCATGCAATTCGTTATCTTCTTACTGTCATTTAAACTGATATAGAAAGAGAATAAAATGATTAGACTCATTAACAAAAAGCTGATAGATTTGATAGTTGAAATGTTTCAGTATATTACCTTCTAAACTAAGTTGGAAATCCTGACTCGCAAGTGTGCTGCCAGCATGAAGTTCTGGATGGAGACTTCTCGCAGCACTTAAATACTCTAACCCTGAAACAAAGATAAAACATATTTAGTACTTATGATTAATTACACGTCAAAAAATTACAAGAGACAGCAAGCTTATGCCTTGAAAATGATAACAATGAATTACTAATGCATGTGTATTTTACAAAAAAAGAAACAAAAATTGTGTTGTGCAAATACTTTTAATTTATATTGAGAACACACCGTGGGCTAAGTTGCAAAAGATTTTAAAATCGACAGTGATTAAAATGTATGGGATTGTTAGGTTACATGTCAATTTTATATTACGTAAGTATTTAATCAATGTCACTTTGTCGATTGTCATAATCGCTTGCAACTTGTCTAAGATACCATTCCTCAGAACTTAATCATACGCAATAAAACGTAAACGTTAAGACTTGAGGAGGCACTGCAAAAGATATGAACAACAACAAAATAATTATTAGACAAGGCTATACTTTTATACAGGATGCGACGCCATTACTATAACGACACACTTTATTCTAAACAAAGGAGTAGTTTATGATCCCTTCTTTATTATAGTTTATATTAACGACATTAAAAATAAAAACATTTAGCTCATTTTCAAGGAGACAATGAACTTAAATATATTCATCATCAGCTATTGTTCAACCTTGTTACTTCGTTCACTAAATGTCACATATTTAGCTATTAATTTAAGAATTTACAGCATTTAATACGTCCACAGTTACTATTATAATATAAACCAACGCGGAAGAAATTTCCTGAGCTAACTACATAGTTTAATCTATGCCTCAAAGACGCCGGACCACAATGTTGTTGTATTAAAAAACTATAATAATGTAATCGATGTATAAGCGGTCTAATCAAGGTATACCCGTCGCGAGCTTCATAATGATAGTGCTTACCCACACCACGATTAGCATAGCAAACAAGACCAGCGTATGGGAAAATATGAAGTTCATTAAAGGAAAATTATGACTTATTGGGTGTAGATTGACCAGTGACGGTCTCTGTGGTCCAGTGGTTGAGCGTTGGGCTCACGATCTGGAGGTCCCGGGTCCCGGACATATCACAAAAATCACTTTGTAATCCCTAGTTTGGTTAGGATATTACAGGCTGATCACCTGATTGTCCGAAAGTAAGATGATCCATGTTTCTTAAGCCGTAAATTCCGGTTACTACTTACTGATGTAAGTGAGTAATCGTTACATGAACCATGTTAGGGGCCTTTAGCGGCTCAATAATATTGGCGATTCACCTCACAACCCACACGATAGAAGAAGAAGATTGACCAGTAAGTTTTAGACCAGCGATCACAAAGTATGGTGCGTCAGCAAAGTCTATATTATCTTCGTCATTTTTAGAAAAAAGGCTATCTATCCTGACCTTGCTTGCTTCGTTAAATTCCCGAAGAAGTTTTTCAGCAGTTTCATTATTTACCAATCTCATTACTTGCGCCATGTACGATTACAGGCGGGCTTTTTAATTAAGTTTTAGTTTAAGTGTTAATATAATTCATTTTATTTTGAGTTTTGTTATAGTTTTATTTAATTGCTAATAATCTATATTATTTATGATGAAGCCGCTTTACAACTTTGTAACATCAAAATACCTACCAATAACATCGTTATATTAATTTACAGCAAAATGTGCGATGATGGGCAGTCATAATCACATCGTAAAATCAACTGAAATGTTGACCAACATAAAGTATGTAGACGCTATTAATGTGTTGGTAGCTGTTAAAATGATGCTAAATAAAGCTAACTTAGTCACTCAAGAAGCAATAACTGAGGATTGAGACGTCGACAAGTCAAAACCTGTTTGAATATAAACTGCCCACTTAAAGACTCCAAGCAATTTATCATAGTCGACGGAAAGACTTAGATTTGCATTATAGAAACCATATTTACGAGAAGCTCAGCGGATATCGTCAGCACTAAACATGCGTTTTCTGGAAAGTTGGTCATAACTTTTCTAAACAGCTGCAGTTCGTATTAGTTAAAGGGGACTCGGTGTCAAACATATCTGACTGTCAGTGCCATGACCAGGAAAAAATCTGGATGTACTATATCGTTGTAAAAGTCGACAAGTAAGCATCAGGTTTAATTTCAAATAAAAAACATGAAGAAAAATCGACGCTACAAGATACAAACGCTGAAGTTTATTATAATATGGAGCGACAATTTATTACAATCAAAGATTTCTTTACTGTCAGTAAGCGGGTGTTTTGGTTTCAAATACTTAAGTGTTACTCCAATTTGGTTAGTGGATCTGACCGTTTAAAAGTGAATCATCAAGCCCCAATTCATGCCAATCCACATTTGTAATTTTCGATGACTTTAGTACCTGTCACCTAAACGAGCCACGGACCTCCTATAGGCCACGAACTAATTAGACTCCCAAGAATCTTTATCAAGATTTTCCGTTTTGGACAATGTTGCATTCCTCGCTTCGCCGATTTCGAAGCGACAGATCCTAAATCTAATTTTATTACGTGACATATAAATTATACTGTCAACGAATTTATAACGCTTTCGGCTGTAAAAATACGTCGTCATATTAAATTATACAAAACGAATACGATTTTTAAGGATGTGTAAGATTTATTGGTTACGGTGGTATACACCAGGTTATTAAAAAGCGTATCTAATATAATTAGCTACTTATCTATAAATAATATCGACTAAACTGACAAAAATCACTGGACGAAATTTGTTAAAGACAAGAAATAAAGCTGAGATTCGCGGGACATGACGCTTTTTTGACAAAGACATCTTAAATTATGTTAAAGAGGCTATGATGATAATACCAATGAATTAAAGATGAATTTCAGTACTATTTTGAATAATGAAAATGAAATTAATGCAGCTAAACAAACAAAACGAAACAAAGGCGTTTCGAAAAGCGAGAATAACGAATTTATTAATCAAAACCTTTCGGAGCATAACGATGATAATTCATCCTTTAATTTCCATAATAATCATGTATCGTACCCTCGAAAACAAACACGGTTCGGGTCAAGCAAAAAAGAATAAAATACTGATCACGAGTTTCACATCTGAGGCGGTCTCGGAAATAATAGGGTGATGCGAAAGGCGTGAGGACCACCAATTCTGGTTCGGTCGAAAATGCCAATTCCAAAAATCGGCGGAAACGCATGTGGTCTCTTTGGTCGCGCCGCGCGACGCTCGAAATTTTTATGTCTTCATTCTGTGAGAAACTGGCTGGAAATTTAGATTTACAAAAAAAAGCAATAAAGACAAAAGACTATCATCGATCGGATTTGAGTCGAATAAAGACCGTTTCGAATTCCACCGGCGGCGACCTTAACGACATTGGCGTAACCGAACGCAAAAAGGTTTTTGGACTCTGTGTTCTTTTTAGAATAGTAAAATATCGCCTGTGATGTTTTAATTTTTATCTTGGTCGATTGGGCGTAAAATTGTTTGATGGCGGTACACTTGCGGTCGCGTTTGGCGTTAAAATATGAATGTCAATGGGTTGACCGCGGCTTTAACTTTGTATACTAATGAGATCGTTTAAGGGTTAGCTGTTGCTAACTCACCTGAGTAAGTTATTGTAGATGGCTATTTATTTCTAGCAATTTCGTTGTGACTCAGATGTAAACGAGACTCTTTCAAACCAAACTTAACATAAACTTTTGTGTGTAAGTATATTTTAGACATGGCCAATAACCAGTCAATTTTATTGAACAACAATACAATATACTTATAAACAATTGCACAATAAATTTACACGACATTGTGGTATTTACTGCACTCGTCAAAAAGTCCGCCCCTGATTAATCCGGGCGCAAAGGTGCCCATTACACAAGTCGCATTTCTTCGCTGAACAGCAATGGACAACCTTTGCGCCAAGCACAATCCCCCAATAACTCTATTTAAATATGAAATACCTATTTTATTTAAAACATGTTTTAATACACCATTTTTTACATCCAATCACACCATAACCAAGTGAAAATTCATATTGTTTTTTTAAATGAACTAGCAAGTAACAGTTGAAGACTTCCCCTTAATAGTCCGGTCGTTTGCGGCAAGATAAAGGCGTTATACCAAGTGAATTCTTAATGTTGTATTTTACAGCTCTACTAATGTATCTCCTTAAATATGTACAGATAAAAAATATGACGTTTCTATCTACTTAATTAAGGTCCAACAAATCTTAAAGGTGTATATTTCATAAGTTAATTTTGTTGTATGCTAATTTCGAGTCATTGAATTTTTTGCTTAGTTATGTCTCTATTTAGTTTTGAATATCGAATTGGATGAATCAATATTAAATATACTTAAATACATATTTATGAATTTTTATTTATTAAATTTTTGATGTTTGCTGTATTTGTTTTTTTTTTTTTTGTTATTCTTGGCATAATGCTATGTTATGTGTTATGTTATTCTATCATTAGATGCTTATTTGCATTTGTAACGATTTTACAAGTGTTAACGACGGTCTCCTTGGTTCTATTAAGTTTTTTTTTATATATATTTTGTATTTCACTCTATTGCTTTTTTGCCATTTTCAGTTTTCTATAAAAATCCCCTCAGCTTGAAGTGTTTTTTACTTGCGATATTCTTTTATTCGATGTGTGCACTCTCAACAGCAAGGTTTTTTTTTTAATTTAAAGCAAAAAAAAAGCTCAAATGGCAAAAGCTCGGTGAGGTGTGAATACTTAGTTCATCTTGCGATGGATTTAGGTACATCTGTCTAGCCCAATTGGAATGTAGTCGTGAACTTATGTTAATTTTATATATTTTCTAATACAAATGTATCACCTAAAATGGTTGTTAATCTCAATTTTTGGGTCAGACTACCTAAACTAATCTAACTAATCTAAACACGACGGAGCTTAAAATTAACTTATTTACACGTTATCTTTATCTTTCGGTATCGTTATTCGACAATGTCCCCAACGGGAATCGAACCTGGAACTCCAGATCGTGAGGATAACGCTCTAAGACCACGAAGGCCGTAAAGATACTTTCACCAACTAGCAGTGGAGCAGCGTGGTGGAGTATGCACCATACCCGCTCCGGTTGATTGAGGGGAGGCCTTTGCCCATAGGACGTACAAAGGCTGTTTATGTTAATATGTTTGTGATATCGTTGTTTATTTTTAAATATTGCAAAAATAAAATATAGAGATAGTAGATTTTGCTATTCGCATCCTACTGCTAAGTGCCGATGAGATTTTTAATAAACAACAGTATAAAATACCCAAAATTACAGCTCCTATTGCTATCATATCAGACTCCAATTTTTACTCCAAAACACCAATCGAACGAAATGTCGTAAAACGATTAGTACCTACATCGTTAGGGTTAAGCAAAAAACCGTCGACTTACTAACGAGGTTTTTATACTGTTTTATACTTTTTTATGCTCTTTTATACTTTTTTATACTGTAATCAAAGGTGGCAGGTAGCGTTATAAGTTATAATGTCCTTATAGGCAGGTGCTTCTTAGAAATTGGTCGAAAATTATAAAAAAAATATATATGTTAAAAATGCAGCGGGCAATTTTCTTGATTACTTAGTCTGGTGTGTGCCGTGACGCTCTGGTTTGAATAAAGGCTTAATTTCAGATGAAATAGAAGGTATATTAGAGTTAGAATATTAAAAAAAATATATAACACAAAAACATAGATGGATGATTCGAACAAATAGAGAGAATGAATCTTCTTCTTATCGTGTGGCTTGTGAGGTGCAATACCCGTCGACTGACGGAATCTATCAACGGTTACTACTTACTGATGTAAGTAGTCGTTACATGAGCCATGTAGGGGCCTTTGGCGGTTCGATCATTACCTTGACACCGGGGTTGAAAGGCTCATGTAACGATTACTCACTTACAAGTAAAAAGTAACCGAGACCAACGGCTTAACGTGACTTCCGAAGCACGGATTATCTTACTTTCGGACAATCAGGTGATCAGCCTGTAATGTCCTAACCAAACTAGGGATCACAATATCATTTTTGTGATATGTCCCCACTGGGATTTGAACCCGGGACCTCCAGATCGTGAGTCCAACTGATGCTCCTCAATATCTCACTAACCGACGCTACTTTCAGACTTATTTATTCATCCGAACAAATCAATAAATTAGGTAAAAATAACTGATGAATTAAGTAATAACCAAATCAAATTCATAGAAAGTTTGTTGAAATGCGTTTGATAGCCTGAGGTGATATTCGTAAAATCAATTTTTACAAATGATATCATAAAAAAATATTTATATTTCTTTACGAAACATATATAATATATCAAATATCAACTTTTCCGTTGCGTAAAGAGAATCTTAATTATATAAATTGTTCATCTATTATATTCATCAAGAATTTCATGGATACATAACATTTACAAATCAATAACTAAAACCAGTTCCAAACTTTGGCAACAACTGACAAATATCAAAATAGCTGAAGTCCGTAAACGCCTCAACTATCAAAATGTGTTAATCAGCATAAACTATTACAAAAAAAGCTATAATAATGTGACGTATCCATCGCTTTAACAGCCTGAAATTATATTCTTAACGGCATAATTACACCTTACCATCTCATATAATACTTGTCTCATTCTTTCTAAAGAAACGTTTATATTTCCATCTCTTTCCACCGTCTTTTAAATTTCGCGTTTCCGATGATTTATTCATAAACGTTTTTACTTTTTTACGGCTTTGAATTCTTGGAAGTGGTTTGAAGTGGCTTAAGGTTTGAAGCCACCGTTTAAATGGATGGTTTAATTTGAAGTCGGCTTGAGTAGCTACAATTAAGTCTGTGAGCTGGTTGTATACGGTTTGTTTAGTCCTTGTAAAAGTTAATTGTTTTGAATGGGGCTGTCAATTCATTATGTTTTACGTTCAGATTGCGTACTCTGGTATGGAGATTGTCTATTATAAGCATGGCGCTTTTTGATTACTAGCTTACGTACGTATATAAACATCATAACTAATTTAAGAGCCACGCTCTGCTTTTATTGTCGGTGTAGCATTCTCCATGCTACTTTTTAGGGGGCAGTGGTTTCCCTCTTGCCTTCGGCCCCGCAGTACTCTGTCTGACGCGAGTAGGATGGCGCCCAGAGTAGTTTGTTTCAAAGCCGTACTAGGACTCCTGTCCTCCGCCTTTGAATTACAGTTCCGAGGTACAGTCCCTGCGACTTGCCCTTTCCGTCGAGCAGAGCCGTACTTCCTTTGATGGCTTCCATCTCTCTATAAAAGGTAGTCGGAAGGGGAAGGAAGGCTTAGCTAGGTAATACCGTGATCAAATTCAGGATGAATAAAGAAAGATCCAAGTCATGAGTAGACTCTGGTCTAACCCAGCACGGTTGTATGCTTATTTTTAAGCTGCATTCTGCCAATTAATCTCCAGAGCTCTGACTTCGATATCATTTTCGGCTAGAAGATCTTTAATATTTTCCGCATGGATTCCGTTGTATTTACCTTCTGTTAAATAGGCGAGGTCATACATATTTAATGTAAGTATTTCATTCATCAATTTGGTCTATTTCATTCTTAAATCTACTGAGCGGCACTGCAGCAATTATGAGTGTAACCTAAAACCGACAAGCTGTGCACATGCCCTTCCGTCTCTTAATTACTTGTTAAGGCACCGTCGATTATTTCTCGTCTTCTACTTTTTACTGCCTCTGTAGAAGCTTTACTTATGTATTTTATGTATTTTTTTTACAGTAGTAGCACTACTTATGTATTTTTTTTTCTATGTAACACGTGGATAGCTATAATTGGCCTCTGAATGTGTATTACTAACAACCATATAATGTATATAATTAGACTAAGGCTGTTGCTTTCCCAAATAAAAAAAAAATATCGAAATCGCTTTGTGAGACTGTCCTTCATTATATTTAGGACATTGCAGGCTTGAATCACTCAGTTGTCTGGAAAAGATGATTCTATGCTTCAAAAGACACCTTTATCAGTTGGGCCTGGGCCACCTCCACGAATTGGCAGTGGAGCATCGTAGTGGAGTATACTCCATATCCCCTCCGGTTGATTGAAGGGACGCTTACGCCCAGCAGTCGGACGTATTGTGCTTTATTTTTCTGATTACGTGAGCTTGTGAGGTTGAAAACATCTAAAAGTGACTCACTAACCTTGATTTCAGTCTAGTTATCATGACAAATAGCACAGACAGCAAGTGAGACATTCTAAAAGCATCTAGCCAAACCAGTTTCTATAAACTGTGACCAAAAGGCAAATAAATTTGCACATATAAAACCTATGCTTCTACAAGACTATCTCTAACATTATTTCCAAAACAGAGTAGACCATAACCACTCAACAATTACTGAGTATTCAGGTCATTATGACTCACTTCACTTCTTAAGCATGAAATTCCTCAACGAGCATTCATTGTGTCGTCTCCTTAAATAAATTTCTTTCCAGTGCCCTCAACACATAAATTGTGGTCACATGTCAACGTTACGAAGTGTAGTGATTTATTTGTGGGTACCTAATGAGTAGTCTGATTATTTGAACATTCACTTCGATATTTAGGGATTGGGGGATGTCCAGGGTTTCTTCAGAATACGTACATCATCTCCCTAGCATTATCCCGTTTTTCACAGGGTCCGCTTAGCTAACCTGAAGATTTGATAGGTCCGGTTTTTTACAGAAGCGATAACCAGACCAATACAGGTTAGGTCACATACCTCCGAAAATGCATTTCTCGGGAATATAGGTTTCCTCACGATGTTTTCCTTCACCGCTGAGCACGTGATAATCATTTATGATCCAAACATATAAAAATGTGTAATCTTCATTCTTGTTTCTTCCTCTCCTGTTGATAACTAAATCAACTGCTTTGGAATTCTGATTTACCATCATCATATAATTTTGCTAGCAGTTATCAACTAATTTTTACTACTTACGTGTAATCAAACAAATCTAACAAAGTTTTTTTACCATTATCCCGTGTACAAGTTTTGGGTTTCAATCTAGTTATTGCTCATTTTTAGATGTTTATGATTGTTAGATTCCTGTTGTGTATATAATGATGTAGATGTGTCAACAAAAATTTGGTTTCAATTATAATCCTGTATTTTCTCAGCTTCACTTTTACGATATCTCATTTATAAAATGATTACCTAAACCAGAATATCCTTAATGGCATATGCATGTTAACAAAAATGCATGTTAAGGGAAACATAAATCATGGCACACCCGTCACCGAACCTTGCACCGTTCGCTTCCGAGAAAACTAATTAACAACTTAACACGTGTTTTTGTATTGCGAATATTTTGGGTCTGTGCTATTCGGATCCACCATCTGCGTTCGAAATGGGAGAGTAAATTTTGATGAGTTTTTGGCGTAAATGTTTACATAACAATGTGTCATTTGTGAAGCCATATAGAATGAACTTGTTATCGAAATTGATGGGGAAGGTTTCCCTTTATGACAATGATGATGATGATGATGTAAGTATGAAAACTAGTTAAACATTAGTTCCGGACAATACAGTCAATAGTACCATTTCCCTGGAGGTAAATAGAAAAGAGGACGTTAAAAATGGTAAAAAAAACCACGATAAAAAATGAACCAAAAATACCAAACGACTGATTAGGTTGTCTTTTAAAGTCTTGATCAGACTCAAATACTAGTTTAACGACCGCAGCAAACAAAATAGATAATCGTCCATCGACCAATAAACATCAATTTTAGCAAACACCAATCGGAACACATTAAGATAGAATCCAATACCAAGCCATTATCTTTTCTATCAAAGACGGAAATATGCTATAAAAAAAGAGGATCAAGCTTTCTGGGAACAATTATTATGTTTGAGGCGTGGGTGGAGCGTGTGGGTTTGGTAATAAGCGAAGCGAGTTTCGTGTTTGAAAATTATTTTATAGTACCCAACCACCTAAGTTCACAGTTGTTAAGTAATTAGAAACAAAGTCATTAGACCTTTGTTGTAAGAAATTAGACTATTTATATATAGACTATTTGGCCGTAAGGAAGCACTGTAAAATTTTTGAAGAACTTGACTTTCAAAAGGACTTCGAAGTTTCAAACTAAAGAAAATAGACAGACAATCAAAGAACAGGTCAAATCCAAAAATACCCTACGGGAAATACGTGATCCTTAATATGTTTGTAGGTCTCAAACAAAAAAACCTTTACAAAAAATCCAATCCACCCACTCCCCGCCCCGCTCATCACCCAACTCACAGCGCAGCAGACATGGAACTCGTTCGAGATGTCTCAATCTCGATACAACGCCGATCAATGACGCCGCTTGAATTTTTTCATCGATCATCCTCAAACAGGTTTCGAGAAAGATTGGTCGAACGTGCTCTAAGACACCGCTAATGAAGAATTGTCCAGTGATTGGCAAGTTGGAGCAGGAAGTTATTGGCATTGATGATTCGGTTTTGTTGAGTGATGTAATTGGTGAAGAAGAAGATAATTTAAAAATAGTGAAAACTGCAGTGGATATGCTAGCTACATAGAGCAACACCGACCTGATAGATCGGAGATATGATATGCCTAAGCAACAACAACAACATACCATCACGCTTGTATCCCCGAAGGGGTAGACAGAGGTGTATAGTGTATACACCCGCTTCCTCGCCAGCTATGTTTAATTTTTAAGTGCCATGTCTAAGCGATTAGTTTGTTTCCACGTAAATTCTTAGCACTCGTAAGCTTAATACACGGTATAAAAATAGGAAAAGATATGTTTTATTGCGACAAGAAGATATAATAGATATTTACATGGCATTTAACGGCATCATTGCTAACAGCAATTTCTTCTAGGATATCAAAGAGTGAGAAATAAATGCCGATGTAACGTCATCGACCGCTGATTATTAAAAAAATATTCTTAAAGATAGTTTTATTCAAAACATTCCTGTTCCCGTTACTCTAACTAATAAAGCCATTAAATATGAACAGGTATTTCCGAAACAAAATAAAATAAGAAAGCAAAGTCGAACGATTAATAAAATTAATACGCCATTTATAAAGTCAAGTTGGGACTTGTTGAGAACTAAGCTAAGGCGATGAGGTATTATATAAATCGCTCCATTTATATTAACACACAAAAGGCTTTATAGAAAATTATCGACATTAGGTTGATAGTGCTGGTATTCTGTTAAGGAGAAGTGTTTGAGACTAGTGTCTACTGAAATTTAACGATGTGTGACGATAATGATTTCATTTGTCATATTCTAACAGAGAGTCAGGAATGTTAAAATATTGATCAAAGCCAACCCATCGATGATAAGAACCATTTTTGTGTAGATATTATAAGGTAATTAGAGTATGGCTAGCATTTTAATCATATCACTATACATGGGACATCATATCGGGATAAATAACAAAATGTATGGAGGAATAAAAGAAAAAAAGATGGTACTGGTACTTGTTGTAAAAAGTTTCAATGGAATATTTAAGTCCAATTATTTTTTTAAGTATATTATTCTCAATGAGACGCCATTGTTTTAGTGGAATTCTTTAAACAATACCAGACTCACAAACAATACATAAAATCGTCATTTAACATACAATCTACACAAGAGAAGAAGAAGAATTAAATATTCCCACTAAAACACATCCCCTTAAGGTCACCAAGTAATTCTCAGCAGGCACTATCGACCATTCTTCCGAAGACGTCGTCAATCATAAAAGAACAAGTTTCGAACCACTGGACGCTCTCAACAGGGCACCAGTGATAAATAGATTATGAATTATAATTTATACTTTTTATGAGACCAAATAAAATTCTCGTATCAATTACTTCTTCACTTGATAGCTGAGAAATTCTTATTTGATGCGAAGACGTTGGGAGACGGGTTCACAGAAAAAAATATAAATTGTTGACACAAAATATTGTAATCTGGTATTGTTTAGCATAATATTGTGATACTGGCCACTTAAATACGTAGTGATTATAATGTGGCATTTTCAGCCAGGAGTAGTCTCCAAATTCCATGGATGTTCAGTTCCTTTTCACCGCAGGTTCCAAGGTTCGAGCCGGCGGCGCTCCCCGTTTGAGAAGCAAGCCGGTAAACCATAAGACCTCAGGACTTTTTGTGGATATTGCAGCGATGAAAAGAATGAAACACGGCCCAATGCTCCACGCTGTCGAAGATTTTTTCATAGTCTACAAAGGCAAAGCATATAGGCCAGTTGTACTCCTAGCTTTCTTCATCAACTGTTTGATCGCGTGGATATGGTCGGTGGTCCGAATACCGTACAATAGAAAACAATACATCACAATTTGAATATTCATAATATGACATAAGCTCACGAGTATATCCCCAACTGGGCTAGTCAGGGGTACATCCATTTCAAGATGGACTGGGTAACCATGTTTCGCCTAAGCTTTCTGTTAGATCTACGAACAGTTAGCTCGACCATTATAGATGGCGATACAGCTCACCACAGTGAATATTCATGCCATATCTTTATGCGAAGCTGCAGTGTCATAATTTGATAGCTTGATCCTTGATTTGTCTTTTGTGTTTCGGTATCATAAAAAGACTCTTCGATTTATCTACTGCACAATATGAAGATTCAAGATTGTCATTTTCTTGCTACATAATGTTTGAATACAAATAACAAAAGTGTAAAACGTGTTCGTAAATTGACGACGCTGTTTGTATCTGTAAATTGTACAAAATTGCTTCACCACAGACACTTTGACCCAAAAAATACAAATACTGGTAATGTTATTGTTTTTAATAATTGGTCAAAAGTAATGAAGCTCTGCGCACTTGAATTACAAAATCAAAACAAACAGATATTCTGGAATTAAACACTAAATGTGTCCGCTTAAGATAAAATAAAACCTTAATATGTGAGAGATGTTCCAGACACATAAAGCAATTAAGAGAAATTGAAAACTGGTTTCGTCGACGTAAGTGGCTCGACCACGGTAGTCATTTCTAAAATTCATTTAAAAAAAGCCAAACATAAAGTCATTCAATTAAAGGGCCTGAGATCAAAATTAAGCCTTCTTCGTTTAAAATGCATTAATCCGGTCACTTGTCATACCCAGGCTGTAGCGCTATCTCCGAAAACCTGTTCCGGTACACCTCTCGCTCCCACGCCGACAAAGATTAAACCATCGAACACAGCATTTGACAAAGGTAATTAAAAAAAAACACAATCCCAAAATGTCAAACTCAAAGTGACATTTCGTAAATTGGAACCCAACCCAATGTAATTTATTCCAAAGCACGTAGACCATAAATCTTCATGTGGAGATTCTAAAGTTAAAGCTTTAACAACACGATGTTTTTATTGTACCACTTTTCCAGTAAAAATCCGGTTTTGGCTAATTAATCAATTTACTTCCTCTGAGAGACATCTTTTCGGTACCGTTCTCACCTTTTTCAACCCTTTGACGCTTTCTATATTTCCGTCTCTGTTTCACAATCGATGCGCATAAGCCTTTTTCGTTTTTCATTTTGGGAGTAACATGAACTCTCAATCTCTCGCTCACAGTTTTTACGCTCGGTTAAACCAGCGTTGGGGCTTAATTTACGATTATCGAATAAAGACATATACGTACACCGGTTTGTATATATGCACGCGGTTATAATAATTTTTCGGTATATCGACTTTTATAGTCTCACTCCGACGATTGTTTACGACTTTGAAATTATAACGATCAAATGCACTTTTGATTGCGAATGCTTATAAATGTTTAGTATTCAGGGTATTTGCGTTTATGGCGGCCAGTTTTACGTTTGCATCTCTTGGTGGTGTGTAATCAGTGACTTTATTAAAATGTTTCACAAGATTCCTTCGAGCAAAAAACTCGAGTCGAGTAAATATGGTGATTAACATTTCGGTCTCTTCAATTCGTAATGAGAGGTATCGGTGCGAACAACTTTATTTAAAAGGAAACCGCTTGTATTCGATCATTGGAAGGTTATCCTTGGAAAGCCTTTTTAAGGAAAATCTGTCATTACACAACACCAAATCAACGCAGCTGGGTTGAATATTTTAAATATCTCCTTAGCATCCCGTGGTCCGGCTTTGCTAACAACAAGAAAGAAAAGGCTACAAATTGAGTGAAAAAGTGTCCCAATGAACCTTTAAATTGTTCTCTATATGTGTCTCAGGAATACCATCTTCGTTTACATCATCATTTAAAGTCTTATCTGATGGACTTGAACCATTCAGCTGTGCGTCTTATTTATTTACAAATAGAGTATCATTTACATTGTTTACGTCTTGTACTTGGTATCTTCTGTCGTTCTCTATAAACGTTGTAACAGGACCATTGATTTCAGGAACTACAACTCTGTTACTGCATCTGTAAAGTTTGTTGTCCAGTGCGTCATGATCGATAATTTTCTCGTCTTCCTCGAGAACTGTATTCGCTTGTGTTACAGTGTGTTTTGGTTAGTTTCGCATCCTGAATGAGCAGTTATTTGTTTTAAAGGGGTCTTATCATGGCACGTAGGCTCGATTTGAATAAAAATACAATTTATATGTGTCGGAGAGTTCGGTAAGGCAGTGTAGGGTTACAGAGCCGGTTGAACAACTGCCTCCCAATTTGCTGAGCGTTTCTGAGTAAGTTATTAAGTTTCGTCTTGTCACTTGGCTTGCGAAATTTTGCAGCGGTTAATATTTTGTATAATGAGCGCAGTGGAGCGGATCTATGCTTTTTTTTCTTATGTCAACTTGATGGATGTATGCGGTTCGTTAATCCCGTGTATTTAGCCGCCGAGTTCGTTTCTTGATTGGATGTTATTAGTGACTTCAGCTACTAGTTGACAGGTCGTTTGGAGGAGTTTCTCAATGTGTCATACAGCAGTATCTATTTTGTTAATAATAGCTTATGCACCAGTACATACATTGTTGATATTAACTATGAACATACGGGTTTAGGTACCTTATGTTTTATGATGCTCAGACTTTTGCAATATGTAAATATTATTTAACATAGAAAAGCTTGGTGGCGCAGCGGTGAACGCGCTCGGTCTGCGATTGTTGAAGTTAAGCAACTTTCGCAAAGGCCGGTAATAGGATGGGTGACCACAAAAAAAGTTTTCATCTCGAGCTCCTCCGTGCTTCGGAAGGCACGTTAAGCCGTTGGTCCCGGCTGCATTAGCAGTCGTTAATAACCACCAATCCGCATTGGGCCCGCGTGGTGGTTAAAGGCCCGATCTCCCTAACCACCCATAGGGAAGGCCCGTGCCCCAGCAGTGGGGACGTTAATGGGCTGGTGATGATGATGATGATTTAACATACCTACTTCAGTCCATATACAGTAAGTGAAAACACTTAAGCCATCGTTTCAGCATGGCTATTTATTTTGAATTATTTCACGACTACATCCTAATTCAGACGTCACATCACATGAACTAAGTACCCACACCTCACCGAGCTTTCTGTTAAACCAAGGAGATAGGTGGTGAGCCGTATCGCCGTCTATAATGGTCGAACCAACTGTGTTAGTGAAGCACTTAAGATATATTTATAACTCATTGGTGCACGTCCGGTATCGGGGTTCCGGTCAACCACAGGACCACATTGACTTTATAAAACTCTTGACTTTAACAAACGCATAAACTCTCAAGCAGCTACCGAATATAAAATCCATCATAATTACTAATCAGTAAGTCAAGGTCAGAGTGAGTGGTTCTTGTCTACATTATAAGCCGGACGGTGTCATCCGAGATGCAGTAAACACAGTGACACATTCCAGTCTACTCCATTGGGATAGAGTTATGCTAGAGTGAAATAGGCTGCAGGAATTGAGATGTTTTTTTAAAAATATAGCATCACGCTGTAGATGATGATGATGTGTGGGTGGATCACGCTTATTCTAGCAATTCTAGTCTTGGAGACTCCCAGATTATAACGAGTTGGAAAAACAGACGACGGACAGTTCCAAACCTTCGCTGTTCGCATCAAAAAGGAAGAGGCAAAACGTTTAGTGCGGATTGGTGGTAAATTCATTTATTTTTTAAATCTTTCGTTTATTCATATTAACGGCTATAGGTAGAAGAAAGGACAGGTCAAATTGTACACAAGTCATAACATACTTGGGTGTGATTTACAAAAATGTCTTTTGTTTATAAGTACTATTTTCCGGTAAGAACCTCTTGTTATACGCTATAAATTTTGCTTTCAATATATAAACTTTTGAAGATAAGCCTTTAAAGATTTGGGAGTGGAATTTTTTGCCGTCTTCTGTATGTCCGAATGCATATAACCCGGATGCTTTCAAGGCCAAAGTGAACAAGCAACTTCTGGGCGAGCTCGCTCCATCTTAGGCCTCGTTAATGCCTTCGGGCAAGTCTGGGGCACAGAGCAAACTCATGAAAGGTAAAAAATAGGTGTCAAATGATCAGCATATCACAAAATAATTGTCAAATCAAAGTGATTTCGAAATTAGGGAATTCCGCATTTATTTAGTATATTTTTGGTAACAGTTGCTGATAAGTCAAAGACCCTTTTTCCTGATATGGTCGGTAAGTCGATATTATGGTAATTTATAAAAAAAAACATCTCGATTCAACACTCACTCACTGGTCCTCATGGACATAATGCTTATACACGTCAAAGTATATCTTAATTAAGTAACTAAGCTCTTAATTAAAGTTGCAATTTTAATTAAGACTTATCCGTATATGTTTTTTCCAAGGATTCTCACTATAAGAAAAAAGTATAGATCGAGATAATTACTAACTATTCAGAGAATACCTGACATATGCGCAGACGCAAGAAATCCTAAGCCCTACGGCTTACAATGAAGCCATTAATGGAAACTATTCCAGTCTTGAATAAAATTAAAACAAGAATTTGGCTTGATTGCGCAGGAGTCAATCGTCAGGATTTTTGTATATTTTTGCAACATTCCTTTGTTTCCTTGATTGCTGTTGATTGGAAAGTATTTTTGAGGAAAAAACTAATTGGATGCTATTGATGAAGTCTTGGTTGGGATGAAAAGCACCTCTACCAAGTGGAGCAGCGTGGTGGACTGAGAAGGCCTGTGCCCAGCAGTTCGACGTATAGGCTGTTTATGTTTTTAAGTGCTTTCGACACTACAGTCTCGCCTCTTTCAACAATATTTTTAATTAATTAATTACTAGTAATGCAATAAGTCAGTGAGTAACTAAGTGAGGAGCTCGGTGGCGCAGCGGTAAACGCGCTCGGTCTGCGATTGTTGAAGTTAAGCAACTTTCGCAAAGGCCGGTCATAGGATGGGTGACCACAAAAAAAGTTTTCATCTCGAGCTCCTCCGTGCTTCGGGACGCACGGTAAGCCGTTGGTCCCGGCTGCATTAGCAGTCGTTAATAAAATCCGCACTGGGCCCGCGTGATGGTTTAAGGCCCGATCTCCCTATCCATCCATAGGGAAGGCCCGTGCCCCAGCAGTGGGGACGTTTATGGGCTGATGATGATAAATGCAATAAAACCTTCTGCATAAAACGGACCATGAAAACAAAAAAAAAATAGTACCAAATTGAGCGTTATCTAAAGATGGCCCAGCCCGGTAAGCGGACCCGTGTTACTGTGGAAAGCGAACACCGCTCGCCAATATTTTTTATTTTTATTTTTAAAGCCGTAAACAGTTTCGTTTCGGGTTAAAAATAACAAGCGGTAACGGGGTTGAGTTTCTTAGTGCTGCGAAAAGGATTGTGGTTTTTTGACTTTGTAGAAATGTGGATACGATATTGAATAGCATTTTTCAATCAAGTATAGTGTTCAGTGGACCTCCGTGGTCCAGTGGTTGACCGTTTGGGGTCTCGGTGGGAACATATCACAAAAATCACTTTGCGTTCCCTAGTTTTGTTAGGACATTACCATTAACCTGATTGTCTAAAAAGTAAAATGATCCGTACTTCGGAAGGCACGCTAATCCGTTGCTCCCGGTTACTACTTACTGATGTAAGTAAGTAGTCGGTACATGAGCCATGTTAGGGGCCTTTGGCGGTTCAATAATAACCCTGACACCAGGGTTGATGAGGTTGGTAATTCACCTCACAACCCACACGATAATAGATGAAGAATCACGTATACGCCTGAGATATGTGAGTGTTTTTAACCGACAAAGAAGGAAGTAGACCTCCTTTATCAGTTAAAAACGATTTAAGTAAAAGATTCAAATATGTTTTGCATATATTTGAATCATTCGATAATTGAGTAGGTACCTATTATCCATTAAACCTTAGATACAAAACACTATAATTATTCCCTTTTCGTTTTATTCCCACCACATTCTGTCGTGATTAATACCTCATATATTAAAGGATACAAATAAAGTGTTCATGCGTATAGACGAACAAACCGACATGTCTATAGCGAATCGCTAATACGTACTGTCTGAGCAACGACTTGTGGTGCAGGGGATTTAGTTTGATATCAAGTCATGAGCGAGAAGCGAAAACTTCAACTCTGTAACGTCACAGAAATCTTTAAAAAAAAGTAGAAAGGAAACGCGCACCAATTCGTAGCTAAATTTACCTCACTCCCTCTGGGTTTTACTTTAGTCTCAAATGGCCGTAAGCAGCTAAGAAGTAAAGCTTCCTCCACATTCATCAATCGTTTCATATACGCACGCCGGTTCAGAGTAGATCGTACTAAAACTTTTCTAAGGACATCTAATTTAGTCAATGTACGTCTTACATCTTCTGCTGCCAGCCCTACCGAAAACCTCGCTTCGGGGTGTCAGTACGTTATAATTTAGGACTACTTACTGTTATTATTATTATTTTTGTCTGTGATGTCCGGGAGTAATAAATGTTTCTTTCTTTCTTTCATATACTTTTTCGTAGTAATGAAACGCTTATTTCTTATGACTTATACCGTCGTGTTGGCACATTAATGCATCCGATACGCTCAGAGGATAGACAATGTTGGGCTAAGTACTTTATACTTTAATCCTGACTACAAATATTTTCACTTTGTTTACGTTTAATTTCGATAAAGAGATTTTTAAAAGTATTTCTTGAAAAAATAAATTCATACAACAAAAAAAATATTGTCCAAATTGGTCCTGGCGTCATCGAATAATCGGGGAACACACATAAAAAAAGATCCCGACAAATTGAGAACGTCCTCCTTTTTTTGAAGTCGGTTAAAAGCAGGCTCAGACGAACATACCGCGATCAGATCCAGGATGTTTTAAAGAAAGGCCAGGTCAAGAGTACAGTCATGAGCAATATAATGTATATAATTATAGGACTATATATAACTTTAGGACTCTGTCGCACTAACATATTTGACATTTAGTGAGACCTACAGTTCAATTTGTCAAAAAAGTTAATGTGACATGGTACCAAAGTGTATACATATTAATGCTCGTGACCGTACTCTAAACCGGTGAGCATGCATGAAGACTTTGATGAGAGTGGAAGAAGCGAAGGTGGTGTCAGGATCGTAGTAAGTGCAAACGGGAGTCTAAACGCGAGTCTAGGTGAATTTATTATCAACCTCATCAACCGTGGTTTCAGGGATATTATTGAGCCGCCAAAGACCCCTGACATGGATCATATAACGACTACTTACTTACATCAGTAAGTAATAACCGGGTCCAACGGCAAATATATATGATAAGAATTTGATCAGAAACACACATATTCTTAACTGCACAATGCAGAGAACATTCGCACAAAAGAAAGATCACAGTACAATTAGCGGCTTTATTGCTACGCCAATTTCTTCCAGACAACCAGAAGAAATTGTTTCCAGTTGCCCTACAAAGAGTAATCATGTTCCGACAAAACATGAATGATAATGAAAGAAAATTGTCTTCAAACAACTGTCATCCAATTAAACCCTCACTAAAACCAAGCAATTATACACAACAAAAAATCCATTTACTTATAAGCTTCCACATTCCTTGACTTCTTAACGAGAATTAAAATAATACGCGGCCATTTTTGTTAAATGAGACAAACGTAAAAGGAAACTGAGTTAATCTTTCGAAACCTCTTAATTATAGGGGCGTACAACCCTTTATGCCTTTAGCATGCCAATTTCAACCCGTGTCTTGTGGCCTAAAGGTGTGTAACATTGTGAGCGGAAAAGAGAAATAACTCCGTTGCAAAATAGCAATTTTAAAATCAGAATTCAATGGACGACTGCAAACTTAGAAAAAGTTTGTACTGCGTACTGTTGAGTGCTCCTAAATTTTGACAGTTCCCCAAACTGTCCAGCTACAATTCGTGATAAATTTCTACAAAATGTGGAGCAACTGCTATTATATACGCGCAAACTGTTATAGTATGAAAATACAATCATGTTTGCTTACTCAAATAATAGGGGAAACTGACTTTAAGAACTCTCAACAGTAGCGACACCTGATGAGAGAAATAGGCAGTTTTGTAACACACATTCATCGCATGATGAACTATGTACCACGACTCACAAAGCTTTTTGTTAGAGAACATAATTATATTTCATAAAAAGTCTCCTTCTGTTTCTGCCGTATCGTCTGTTTCGATAAAAGAGGTAACCTTAATGCATAGAATAAATATAATAAGGAATAACAGAACGGCAACTCTCCGCTCCCCACCAGATCTGAGTTAGGGTTACCTAACCCCCCCCCCCCCCCCCCCCCCGGACATAGTTTAGACTTGAATCGTGAAGGCTCCGCGCGGATTGTTGTTTTTATTTTTTATCAGTTTCGTTTATATGTTCGAATTTTGAAATTGGACGCCGGCGTTCTTTTGTTTGATACGAATATTTGATCTCATAGTAATTGCCCGCGCCGGTGCGTGGCGCCTATAAATATTTATTTTTCATAGTGATTGTTCATCAAAACAATAGGCTAAATGCTTAATGTAATTGGCAGCCCTCAGACGTCACGCACACAGATGCGCGTGTACGACAATGTCAATGTGTGATGTCTGTGTAAAACGAGGTTGTTTGTATGAAGTGTCCTGGATGTGCCTGGTGGCAGGGGCGCAAGAATGACGTATCTACATAACAATCAGTAACCCGCCACTCGCTCAAACTAGCCACATCCCCAGCCAAGTTCACTCCTTTAATAGCCACAGAAGCTATCTGTCATCGCATTGAACACTACAACGGACTTTCCATCACAAAACCTTGGGTTAAAGACCAAATTTCCTCAACTAAGCACCGACACGACAGGAATAAGTCCCAAGTCTTTCGAAGTCGTGAGTTCTTACCTTAATTAACACCTCTCCGTATAGATAAATTGTGACGATAGGTACAATGGTCGTTTCTTGGTTCCGTTTGTAATATATCGTTTAATGGTCACGCGGTTATGTGGCTATGAGAATGAATAATCTACGCTTCTCTTCTATCGTGTTGTGAGGTGGATTACCAACCTCAGCAACCCTGGTGTCAGGGTTACTATTGAGCCGCCAAAGGCCCCTGACATGGCTCATGTAACGATTACTCACTTACATCAGTAAGTAGTAACCGGGACCAAAAGCTTAACGTGCCTTCCGAAGCACGGATCATCTTACTTTCGGACCATCAGGTGATCAGCCTGTAATATCCTAACTGAACTAGGGATCACAAAGTGATTTTTGTGATATGTCCCCACCGAGATTCGAACCCGGGAGCTCCGGATCGTGAGCCCAACGCTCAACTGGACCACAGAGGCCGCTATCTACGCTGAAGGACACGTAGTGGCGGTGCTAAAAGCACACCTCCGACACTCCTTATAAAAATGTCATTCTTCTCTTGTGCCCATAGCTTGTGCCGCATAACGCATTAGTGTGAGCGAGACAGAGTTCGTGCGCTCTCCCTTACTCCTTACCAGCTTACGGCCATTTAAGACTAAATTAAGACCACAGAGGAGGTGAGGTCGGCGCTCGATGCGAATTAGTGCGGGGCGGAGTGTTTTATTTAGTATTTTTATTTTATTTTATTTTATTTTGGACAACAGACAGTCATAATACAGCATTTATGTGTTACGTAGATAAGTGAAGACAAAAAGTGCCCACAATTTAACCTTCTATGCTTAGTATTACTTTTTGTTCTACGTCGAGAGCTTTCCATAGCCGAAAGCCTATTACATGGACTTAAACATAGCTGGCGAACAGTGGGTGTATAAACTTTACGCCACTGTTTACCCCTTCGGGGATACCAGCGTGATATATAATATGATACCCGGCTATACAGGTTGTGAGAAGCTTCAGCAGTTTTAGGCGGATGAGACGTTCGTTATGTAAAAAATTGACGATTCAAAGTGTAACTATGTTACCTACTGAATAAAGATATTTTGTTTTAAGTTTACGCGGTTATTATCATAATTAAAACACATAATAACGGATTCTTACCGCGTAATGACATCCAGTGATCATGGCACTTGCAACAGTGTCAAAATATCGGGAGTCTCATATCCCTACTTTAAACGCGGTAAGAACCCGTTATTATGTGTTTTAATTATGACAATGGTGCTTATTCCTGTAAATACCATCTAATTTTATTTTAAGTTATATCTGTCCTTTTCTTATCCGCCGAAAAGGAAAGGGACGGGTAATCGACAAGCATAAAATTTATGGAACACACGTCAATTTTAAGCACAAATCTAAAACAACCGTCTAAAAATTTTACATCAGTCAATAACCCGACACAGTTAGTAGACAGCATGTCAAACGGATTGCATACCAGTGACGTACCTTTTTGATTCGTTCGGGTTATTCATTAATTTACTCATTCTTCCTAAAATTAAGAGCTGTGAATCATCCGTCCCTTTCCTTTTCGACGGATATGAAACTGACGGATATAACTTAAAATAAAATTAGGCTGTGTCTGCAGGAATCGGGGCCAATAACCGCGTAAACTTAAAACAAAATATCTTTATTCAGTAGGTAACATAGTTACACTTTGAATCGTCAATTTATTACATAACGAAATCAGATATATAATTAGAATAAAGATATTTTTGAATTTGAATTTGAATATTATGTTAAAATAAAAGGAAGTTTTGTCTGCAATAATTGACATCAATAACGCGTAAAATTAATTTGAATTTCAAATACAAACCTAGTATGTATGTGCCTATTATGTACATCACTACACATCTGTTTTGCAAATCCCCTTTTTGCGTAATAGAAGTCGCCTATACCATCTCTTGGAGCATTTTATGAGAATTCCAAATGGTTTCACCTGCTTAGCGTAATAGTGCAGGTTCGAATCCTGTCCTTATCAAGTCGAGTCTACCTGTAGTTGTACTTTTGTACTTGTGGTTGACACTTTCATTCGATATTCCTTCTTGGTTCGAACTCCGGTACCGGACTTGCGCCAATGAGTTATTAATTTACCTTAAGTGCAGTTTTCACTTGCACAATTGTCTCGACCATTATAGACGGCTAGATTAAGTAAATTAAATTCATGTTTTTTGGGGTTATTTATACGTTTTTACAATAAAATACCAGATAATATTTTAAATTTGTCAGAGAATAAATTTAAAGCTCACGTGAAGCTTACTTTATGTAAAAAAGCTTATTATAATGCCTATTAATGATTACCTAAATGATAAAAATGTCTGGTATTGAATGTGTTCCTCTAGTTATTAAATAACTTGTAATGTTCCCTCATTGATTTACTTAAAAGATGTGATGCTGTTGCAGTTTCTTGTCATTTCTTCTCCTCAGCCATAACACCTTGCGAAATGACGTAAATTCAAAAATGTTACATTGACCTTCAACAAGTTTATCCATGATAATTACGTTGAATAAATGATTTTGATTCTGATTCTGACGGCGATACGGCTCATCACCTATCTCGTTGCTTGAACAGAAAGCTCGGTAAGGCGTAGGTACTTAGTTCAATTTGCGATGGATGTATGGCTATTCCAATGAGGTATAGTGATGAGCTTAGAAATATAATAAAGCTTCTTTAGTTTTTTACCATATATATATTTCTCCTCTAAATCTAAACAAACACCTAAAATACAATTGTTATAATTCTGTAACAACCACAATTACATCCACGTATTTTTCATGTCCTCAAAAATATAGGTCAAATCAAATCAAATATACTTTATTGCACAGCACTACATTTAAACAAATAGGTCCAATAAAAAATAAAATAAATAAATAAATAATAATAATATAAATAATTAAAAATTAATAATTATTATTTATTAATTATTATTATTAATAATAAATAGAACAAAAACAATCTCAGCCTCAAAACATTTTTGTTTTTCCATCGTATTTTTTTTTATTTCGGCCAGTGTTGCAATGTCTCGTAAACATTTTACTCGATTAGAGTTGACCTTATACTCGTTCACCCTGCCATAGAGCATGTCCTGATGCACTATATCTAAATTTTACGTTATTATAACAGTATGAGGTGAGGTGGATGTAAGTGCAATGAATTCTGAGATAAAATTCAGCATAGCATAGACCATACTTCACCACGCTGCTCCACTGCGGGTTGGCGGAGCCAAGTAGTCCAGCCAAGTAGTTACTGCCATTTGCGGTAAATCTACAATAAGTCGCGTCAAAAGTGTAAGTACACTTCGGTATCATGTCAAATTAACTTTTTTGACAAATTGAACTGTAAGTCTCACTAAATGTCAAATATGTTAGTGCGACAGAGTTCTAAAGTGCGTACATGATATTGCTCATGACTGTATGTATGTTTTAAATCAAACTAGCAGTCAGTAGTTACATGTACAAATGTAACGATACACTCACTGATGATAAACGTAACTTGATACTAATGACAGTGCATACCCAGACACCGATAGCTGCGCCAGTGCAATGTGAAACGATAGTAGCTGGAACGAACTATACAGGGTGTTAGTGACATCGTAACGAAAACTTTGAGGGATGATTCCGACCATGATTCTGAGTTGATATCAAGTTGAATTTTCCGTCGTTATAGTATAGAACTGAAAATAAATTAAAAATACGCAAAAATTTTCATGAATGTTCCAACAAGAAAAATCACTTGATATCAACACAGAATCATGGTCTGAATCATCCCCCTCAGTATTTGTTACGGTGTCACTAACACCCTACCTACTTGTATGGCTACTCGTACTGTGTACTTGTACAAAGTGTGATTCATTCAGCTTATTATTCTGAGTTGATATCAAGCGGAATTTTCCATCGCAAAAGTATAAAATTGTAAATAATTTAAAAAAACATCGCTTCCTTCAGTATTCGTTACGATGTCACTAACACCCTGTAGGTATAGATGCAAATTATATCAGACACAACGACTTGTAAACTATCTAGGTATACGAATCGCTAGGTGGTAGCGGAATGGTGTCCAAGGGATGGTATGCGATATCGTTGGGGGGTGGTTACATTTTCCTCACCTTATCTGGAAGAAATCGCTTTAAACAATAAGGCCGCCATTTGCCATATACTCAGTTAAGAGTCTTTTGTTTTGATTCCTTTTTATTTTGGTGCAATACAGTATATTTGTATCGACACTCGGCTTCGCACCAATTGGTATTGGTGCCGAAGTAGATTTACTTCGAGCCGGGATTCAAACCCGTGACACTACAATATTAATCGAATCAATAATTTTTACAATAAGTCATGTGATCTTCGAACAAGTCATCCTACAAGCGAATGATCCCTTATTCGATACCTACTGCAAAAATTACATGTTAATTAAAAAGCGTGGCCGACATGGAAGTCCTTAAATAGGCTCCGGACACAGGTTGGCCGCTGCAAGGATAATCTTTGCAGATGGGGATATCTGGTTAATGGTTGCGATGGGTGCGAGTGTGGAGTATCACCACAAACTATGGCTCACCTTTTGTGCTGTCCTAAGTGCCCTAACACCTGCACTATTAAACACCTTCTCGAAGCCACTGACAATGCCGTAAGCGTGGCCAATTATTGGTCAGCAAAAAATCCATCGACTCGCAAAGAAGAATAAAAAAAATTAAAAAAAAAAATACAGAAACAAAACAAAATGTTACCTCGTAAAGTGTTAGTCCCGTACAAGGGATGGTCGTAAGGAACTGGTCGGTATGCAGGGTGTAGGGCTGCGAGGTAGCTCAGCTCACTGGTGGCCCCTGCAGCCGCCGCCGCTGCTGCCGCTAGCCTAGAAGAGAAGAGAAGATGTTAGAAGAGACAAAGAAGATTTGGAAGTAACACAATCCATCATATGTCGACCGATATACGTATATCTGACAGAAATTCATACATACATAAACAGCCTATATACGTTCCACTGCTGGGCACAAGCCTCCCCTCAATCAACCGGAGGGGGTATGGAGCATATTCCACCACGCTGCTCCAATGCGGGTTGGAGGTGTTTTTACGGCTAATAGCCGGGACCAACGCCTTTACGGAATCATCTTACTTTTTCAGACAATCAGGTGATTCAAGCCTGAAAAGTCCTTAACAAACAAAGGACAGTCTCACAAAGTGATTTCGACAATGTCCTCATCGGGAATCGTACCCGGATCTCCAGATTGCGAGCCTAACTTTCTAACCACTAGACCACAGAGGCTGTTCTGATCGAAATATATTTTTGAATAATTATGTACCCAAGCAATGAGAAAATAAATATTTATTACGTTAAATTTGTACAACGTCAGCTTTTTTATTATTTTTGGGGACTCAGCCTGTAAAGTCCCCCATTGACGCTACACAAAGTCACCAAAAAGTTTTATTAACAACCCCTAGGTGTCCATATTCAATCTTATTTCTCGGACATAACTTACATGACTACTACACAATGACACTGATTTTAGGGTTCCTTAAGTAGAACGCTCAAAGCGCCGTATATGATACCTACTATCATAAAATTACATTATCAAGACTACCTTTATTCATTAATGTAGTTTTCTTTCTATTTTTAATTAATTTTTGGTCATAATGTGATATGTGAATATATTAATAATATGTGTGTATATGTGAATATACACATAAACTTACGACCATAATCCGTACTCGAATGGGTTGGGAAAAAATTGAATAGCATCGAAACGACAAGAAGAAGTAGTAGTTACTCTGACAAACCATCCTAACGTAAAATAATATTAGACTAACTATAACTACTAAATATTCAATCTACCCACGTTTTGTGTCTGTATTTGTACCTTTCTTTCGGAACCCCTATCCTTTAGCCCCAATTCACACTTCCCATCTTTTTTTTTTCAGATCTATTCAAGGCATCCGAATCGTCCAGCCAAGGCCTAACAGTGGGACACCCTACAAAAAGGCGCAGTTAGTGACGTATCTACACTCGTCTGCCGGTTCGAAACTTTCGGGCAAAAAAATAAACATCTGAACAACAATAGACATGATTTTGTTAAATGTTAATTATGTTGTCGGGAAAGTGACTAGAAGAAATAAAAATAAATCGGGAAATCGGATTCGAGACATCGAGTAAATATTTTATTTTTTATTTGTAAGGTGGGTAATGACCAGACCATAGATAAATTAATAAATCACATTTACCACTGGCGCTAAAATCCATACTAATAATATTATTATAAAGTAATATTGTCCGTCTCAAACCTTTTCACTCTTAAACCTCTCGACAGATTTACCTAGATGAAATTTGCTATGGAGATAGTTTGAAACCTAGAGAAGAGCTCAGGGTAGTTTTTATCTCCAAAATCATGCTTTAAGGGGATCAAAAGGGATGGAAAAGAACGTGGCGCGCGCGATAACCCAAATCCACAGGGATGGAGTCGACCTTTTTGTCAAAATATTTGACCAATTTGACCAAGATTTGTCCAATTGTATTAAGTTTACACGATTATTATCACACACACTGACACTGACAGTGTCGAAATATCGGGAGTCTCATATCCCTGCTTTAAATGCGGTAAGAACCCGTTATTATGTGTTTTAATTATTTGTCCAATTGGCGCCAATAGCTACTACTTATAGGCACTATGAAGATCAATCACCATTCCCACGTTTCATAAACGCAAGTTTTTTTTTTAAACAAAGTGAGCTTAAAGCGCAAATCTAACAAACAATATAAAACAATGGAGCGGTTGGTAATAAAATTATTATACAAATCAAGTTCATAATAACGTGATCTCAGAAAATTGTCGGGCGGTACCGGGAGGATAAAGAAATTATCCAACTTACCAAGCATAGAGGTTGGTAAGCTTAAAGGAGTTAGTGTTAGTGTTCTGTGAAGACACAATTTTAGACAATTATTTTTGATGCTCAATTTGTTCTATATGTCGGGATAATGCATTTTATTTTGGGTTACTACCTGTCTTTTACTTACATTTACCTATTCAGTTATATAAAGGGGAAACCTACATCACTTGAGGCCTTAGCAAAGCTGCAAAAGAGTATGTATGACAATCGTAAAAGTCACTGTGGCACCATTATAGATAGCGATACGGCTCACCACCTATCACGTTGGTCTAACAGAAAGCTCGATGGAGTATGGGTACTCAGTTCATCTTGCAATTGATGTATCTGACTACCACAATTGAGATATAGTTGTGAGCTTATATGTGTATTATGTGAGGAGCTCGGTGGCGCAGCGGTAAACGCGCTCGGTCTGCGATTGTTGAAGTTAAGTAACTTTCGCAAAGGCCGGTCTTAGGATGGGTGACCACAAAAAAAGTTTTCATCTCGAGCTCCTCGGTGCTTCGGAAGGCACGTTAAGCCGTTGGTCCCGGCTGCATTAGCAGTCGTTAATAACCATCAATGCGCACTGGGCCCGCGTGGTGGTTTATGGCCCGATCTCTCTATCCATCCATAGGGAAGGCCCGTGCCCCAGCAGTGGGGACGTTAATGGGCTGATGATGATGATGTGTATTATGTAGCTTGTAGGTATATGGTCATATAAATATAAATTGATAACTCATCGATGCAAGTGTGGTACCGGGGTTCGAAGCGGTGCTCCCCGTTTGAGAAGCAAGCCGGTGAATCACAAATACGTATCTTGTTGTAGCTGATGTAAAAGAATCAAAAGGTGAGCTTGAAGACAATAATGACACATTCTTAAACAATAGTAAGAGATCAATTGCATCTGTCTAAAACGAGGACTCAATCACATACAATGCTTCATCCTATTGAGTATTTCTTTCGCCGACAATCGGACGATTGCGCGCCCCCCGAACCCGAACAAAGACGTAGCTTTGAGAATACGAAAAAAAAAAACAAAAAAAAGATGGCGGCCCAGAAAATAAACAAAACAAGTGCAAGAACACTCGCGCGCACCGCGTGACGTCTTCATGTTTATTCTCTCTTTCCCTCTCGTCAATTCTATACGTTTTGTGGATGCGCGACAAGGACGGGGATATAAAGATTGCCTTTGAATAGGAAGAAAGTTGAAAACTGTTGCGATGGACGTGGAACAAGTTCTACAGATTTCGCGTTGGAATTTTTTTCGCTGTTTTTATTTACGCGTTTTTTTTTGGTTGATAAGCATGTCATTTGGCATAGGGATCGTTTAACCGGTTAAAACTGGTTTAATGCAATGACTAAGTACTTAATACATTAGGCCCACGACAGAGTAGTTGTTAGTGGAAGCTGCTGTCATGGCAGCTCCCGATCCCAAGACACTTCGCGTCGTAGGGTTAAACACACACACACCTACAGCTATAATTTTAAAGAGTCTTATTTCTATAACAATGCCATGTACTATGAAAATAGGGAGGAAGAGAGCCTGGTGATCCGTAACACAGGCATTCCGTCTAGTATGGACACCAGTCTCTCTCACAATAGAAACATGTACACTGTGAGTAGTACTAAGTTAAGTTTTTACTGTAATTGTGAGTGAGAAATAAACTTATTTATTTATTTATTTATTTATTTATGTCGAAAATACATTTGTAAAGTCACCCTTACATCCTTATGAAGGCAGACAGAGCCACAAATCTTTAGATGGTATAAAAATGACCAGCGACACGCTAGTTTCCAACTAGTAAAATCGGTTACTTTACTAAACATCAAAACACGTAATTACTTAGAAAGTATAAAAAAACACGCTGTGACGTCATACAACACGTGATAAAATAACAAACTTAGCTTGATAAACATACATAAATAAGTTGGTATGTTAAAATAAAAAAAAAGATAAATTATTATCACGTGCCCAGCGGTGAAGGAAAACATCGCGAGGAAACCCACATTTCCGAAAAATACATTTTCGGAGGTATGTGACCTAACCTGTATTTGGCTGGTTTTCCCTTCGCGGGTAGGAAGGTCAGACAGGCAGCCGCTTCTGTAAAAAACCGGATCTGTCAAATCTTCAGGTTAGGTAAGCGGACCCTGTGAAAAATGGCATAATGCTAGGGATATGTGTAGGTAAGTACACGACATAAAAACAATATCAGATGAACGCTTCTGTTTTCTGTTTTGTTTACTTATTGTAAGCCATCTTCTTATTGCGATTTATGACACAGAATCTTTAATGGCAAGCAATGACAATTGACAAGGGAACCGATCCGCCATTTTGAAATTCTAAGATCGTCTGAGCCCAGGCAACTCAATCATCTTCATAAATGTTTCATGAAAACCAGTTCGCAATTATATTGGCTCGCGTAGTACTGTCAACGACATTCTCACAACGATATATTAACAGTATGATAGGTAATGAAATAACCCTTGGTGAAATTGTGAACATCTTAATGAAAGGGCTGTTTGGAATACTCTAAACCGACGAGCTTACATGAAGACTTTGATGAGGTAAGTAAATTGAAAGTCATATTTTTTATTTTCATTGTTTCACTAACACGGTTGGCTCCAGCATGTCGATACGGCTTATCTATTATTATGTTGGTGTGACTGGAAGTTCGATGTAGAATGGGTACTCTGTTCATCTTACGATAGATGTACTATTAACTAGCCCAATTAAGAATACAGGCGTGAACTTATGTTATTTTATTGAGCTTATACTACTGATTATTTTTTTTTTATCTAAATAGTCTGGAGGACTATTGAAGCAATTCATCTAAAAAAGAAATATTGCTATTTGGCTTTTGTTAACATTGCGCATTTCTTTTTAGATCCGCAAATGTCAATAATATATTAGGTGTTTTTAGACGAATTGCTTTAATGTAGCCTCCAGACTCCCAGGTTCTTTATCCCCTTAATATTAAGTTGGCATACTGTTTTAAAGTATACATTGCGACATTCTTTATACACGTACACTCGCGAGCAATTTATTCGATTAGATGTCGAGATTAAAAAGTTATTGACGTGTCCTATTAATGCTGGAGTTAAAAAAAACCCCTAAGTAATGTAGATATCTGTTTAAGATCGCTCCTGTAGGTGTACATGAACCTTAAGATGTGAATGAGAAGAACCTTAAGACGGCCTACGTGGTCCAGTGGTTGAGCGTTGGACTCACGATCCGGAGGTCCCGGGTTCGAATCCCGGTGGGGATATTTCACGAAATTCACTTTATGATCCCTAGTTTGGTTAGGACATTACAGGCTGATCACCTGTTTGTTCAAAAAGTAAAATGATCTTTGCTTCGGAAGGCACGTTAAGACGTTGGTCCCGGTTACTACTTACTGATGTAAGTAAGTAGTCGTTGCATGAGTCATGTCAGCGGCCTTTGGCGGCTCAATAGTAACCCTGACACCAGGGTTGATGAGGTTGGTAATTCACCTCACAACCCACACGATAGAAGAAGAAGATGTGAATGAGCTCTTCCCGCCCTGGTACGGTTCACGGACGTAATGCATGTAACATAATATCACGCCTCTATCACTGACGGGGTAGGCAGAGTTGTATAGTATATACACTCTCCTCGCCAACTATGTTTAATTGTGTATATGTTAATGTAAACATAAAGTTTTGTTAACACTGACGTGCGTCTGCGCATATCTTCCATCGATGGATATTGATGACGTGTTTACGAGGTAACATCAGATAACTGACTGTGATCAATCAAGGTAAAACATGAGTTGTTAGGGGACATGACTTGTTATGTAGGGTAAACCAAAGGACAAGTTTTAATCAGTTTTGAATATAATTAAATGATCTTCTTTTTATCGTTTGGGTTGTGAGGTGTAATACCAACCTCATCAACCCTGGTGTCAGGGTTATTACTGAGCCGCCAATGGCTCCTGACATGGCTCATGTAACGACTACATACTTACATCAGTAAGTAACCGGGACCAACGGCTTAACGTGCCTTCCGAAGCACGGATCACCTTACTTTCGGACAATAAGGTGATCAGCCTATAATGTCCTAACCAAACTAGGGATCATATACTTACCCCAAAAAAATTAAGATAATATATACATATATATAGACGTGAAAAGTGATCCCAGCTATTAGCCGTAAAAACACCTCCACCAACCCGCATTGGGGCAGCGTGATGGAGTATGCTCGACACCCCCTTCGGTCGGTATAGGCTGTTTATATATATACATATATATGTAAGTAATTGAAATTCGATTTTTCGGCAACTTATTACAAATCTTGCAAAAGAAAACACAGAAATAATCTGAAACCTCACAAAAGATATTTTTAAACCAATTACAAAATGTATTTACTTGTTCATTTCAATCATCTTATAAACGTATCATCAATGCGCCGCCGACGTGGCTTGCGCATGCATCGATATGTGTAGCATTATTTATTTAATATGTGGAATTATCTTCACGGCTCGATGCGTTGTGGATAGTTCGAAACGTGACAGTTTACTTGTTTGTTAAGTATGATTGGAACCAATTTAGATTGATCTCTGTAGATTGATTCGTAGCAGATACCTATTTACTTTTCTACTGGACTGGTTTGGAAGTAAAAAAAAAACATAGAATTCGTTCAGCTGCTTATCACGCCGGGTCCTATACAGGGTGTTTGAGGGATGAAGCCCAAACTTTGAGGGATGACGTAGACCATGATTCTGAGTCGATATCAAGTAGAATTTTCCATCGCAAAAGTTTAGAATTGAAAATAATTAAAAAAAGGGGTCTGACGCAGAATGTGCACTTCGCATAATGTACCTACACTCGATAAAAAACGCACATTTCGCATTTGGTGCACTTCTCAAAATGCGCACTTAAAGATGGGTCTATTAAAAATCGTGAATTTTGTGACGGAAAATTCCGGCCTTTGGAGGCTCAATAATAACTTAATAACTATGAAACCACACGACAGAAGAAGTTTAACAAACATTTCTAAATATCTTTACTCTATACATGACACTTAAATCAAATTAAGTATAAGAAAATTTATGTTGCGATAATGACCTAAATCTTTATATAAACTGCGCCAATTCATTAAGATTAAAAAGACAAATAATACGAAAGCGCAGTTCTCAAATCCTCGAAACAGCCCGAAGACAGATTTATTGAGGTCCCATATAAAACTGACCATACAAAGAAAAAAGTTTTCTAAAGCTCCTTTTCGAACATTTGGTGAGAATTAAACGCAAGAGCTCTGAATGGGTGTAAGAGTTGATTTATGTATGGATACAAAAAGGAAGTTCAGTTGCTTTTGGGTCTCAAATAGTTAGCACTGGTAGCATGACAACCGCTGTTGGGCGTTAGTCGCGCACTGCGCGATATATATAACGCTATTCTATTAGTGACTCGATAAATAAACCCATCAAAATTATTGGTTTATTTACCGCAACCGCCGTAAAAAAAGTTAAAAGTGTGGTTTACTTATATTATATAAAGTGGGTATAAATATCAACATTATTCTTAATTGTTAAATGACATGGCCATTTAAATTATTTAATAAACATTAAGGTAGCAAATCCGTTTCGTTCATAACAAAAAAATTAAAAACACGTGAAACCCAACACTTAAACCGCGTCAAGTTAATGTCATAATTTTTGACAGAAGTGACAGGTCAATAAAATTATGACGTTTAAATTTTAATTTAAAATTGGAATCGGTTTGTTCTTTTTTAATTTATTTCTTGTGATTATGATTCACGTTTAAACTGCCTTTACCTACTGTCGATATTAAAAGTCGTTGTAATTTAGACTTTACCTCAAGGAACTAAATATCAACAGTTGTTTTGGAATGGGCTATGTGGGTCCGTTTCTAAGAAGGTTCGAGTCGTCGCCGCGGGAGCTCCGGTCCTGAACCGGAGGCCTATTGTCTGAGGCAATATTTCATGGTAACACTGTCGCACCTTATGGTAACACTTAGCGGACTACGGCTAAATTGTATGGTTTTCTTAAGTAAAGTCCCTGTGGTCCTGTAATACACCGGCTTGCTTCCCAAAACGGGAAACGCCGGTTCGAACCCCTGTCTTGCGCCTTATTAATTTATCTTAAGTGCAATTTTCACTAACGCAGTTGACTCAACCATTATAGACGGCGATACGGCTCACCACCTATCACGTTGGTCTAACAGAAAGCTCGGTGAGGTGTGGGTAATTAGTTCACCAGGATGGACCCCTGACTAGGAGGCTTCTAAGCTCCTGGAAGGAGTTAGGTTGGCTTACGTAGTCAAAATAGCACGCATAATGGGCCATCTTAGAGTCTAAATGCGAAAAACAGAGACCACTAACTAACTAACTGGACCCCTGACTACCCCATTGGGATCTTAGTCGTGAGCTTACGTTATGTTATTTCGTTAAAAACTCAAGCCCAAAAAACATTGTATGTTTGTATGGCAATTATTAAGGCAAAGGCGACTTTTACAAGACACTCCAATAGGCTCTTCTTCTTGTCGTTTCGATGGCATTCAGATTCTTTCAGCCCAGTATTTTACTCCAATAAGCTAGTTTCCAACTAGTACATACATACATAAACTCACGCCCGTAATCCCTAATGGGGTGGGCAGAGCCACAAGTAATCAAAGACAACTTGCAGCCACTGTTGATACGATGTCGTAAGCTGGATATGATGAACCTTATGGTGATAAGGGATCAGCCTATCGCCCCAACCAACTAGTTCCAACTAGTTCTATTTACTAAACGAAAAATAGGGCAGTGGTTTCCCTCTTGCCTTCTGCCCCGCAGTACTTTGTGTGACGCGAGTGGGATAGCGCCCAGAGTAGTCTATTTCAAAGCCGTACTAGGTAGTTACTGCTGCCCTCTGTCTGGTTCCAAGTTACAGTCCCTGTGACTTGCCCCTTCCGTCGTGCATTACCGATGGTTCCCATCTCCTTTTAGAAACACGACAAATACAATTTACTCGCAAAATATCTTAGAGTCTTAGAGAGGACTGTTGCGGTATCGCAATTTGATGCGGGGAGGTGTGTGTCCTTTCTGTACAGTCATGAGCAATATAATGTATCCACTTTAGGACTCTGTCGCACTAACATATTTGACATTTAGTGAGACTTACAGTTCAATTTGTCAAAAAAGTTAATGTGACATGGTACCAAAGTGTATACATATTAATGCTCGTGATGTACGTAGATAGATAGATAGATAAAATACTTTATTGTGCACAATTGACACAAGACACAGAAATAAGGACAACAGATACAGCGAGGCACAACAGGCGGCCTTATTGCATATGCAGAAATTTCTTCCAGGCAAGCAGGTACAGTATTTTTTTTACAAATATAATAGTAGCAGGTAGTACCTACTATATAAGATTATAAGCAGATTAATCAAATTTATGCAATTTCTTTACTCCCTTCCAACTGAGTAATAACTAGGCATTAGCTTAACAAACTACAAAATAATAACCTCACTTACCTGTTTGACCATATTAATTACAACGTTAAAGCGATACACGAATGCGTAGACGCAGCTAAACGCACAACGATTATTTTTAATCTGCGGTCAAACAAAGATGGCGGCACGCGCCGACCAATTAGAAGCGGCCTTGAGTTCATCACGTGATAATTGATGTGTGTAATTGGTTGTGGTTAACGTGTAGGTAGTTTGTGGTGTTGGAATATTGTTTGTGTATGGAATTATGGATTATAAAGAGTTTCAGATATATATTTATATACTTAAGATCACTTCTATTTACCACCCGGGGCAGTTGTTTTTTATAAGTTATATTTATATTCGGTTTTATTTTATGGATTTTCCTTTTCCTTTAACGTACTTTTTTAGTAAACAGTGAATTCGTTTAGTTTTTTTTTTTATTTTCGCCCACTTCCTGCCTTTTTTTGACGTGACTTATTGTAGATTTGCCGCAGATTGCATTAACTACTTGGCCGGACAAATGGGGAGCGCTGAAGGTTCACCCGGTACAACGTTTAAGACAACAGGCCTGAGAGTGCCCAGTTGGGTGCGAACGTCGGCTCAGGGCGTCGTCTGAGAGGAAAAATATTTGAAAGAGAGAAATCGTCGACCACGCCGGCGGGGTCGGTATCGCGGTCCCCCCCACTTCCTGCCGACCATTTACGATGAGTCCACGAAAATGAAGATACGAACCGGGCGGTAGTATTTTGAGTTTTATCAGAAAACCGTATGTCATATTATGATAGAGTAGATCTTACATCACGTCTTTCATTCAGGAAAATATTCCATTATCAATTAAAATTACTTACCTACTTAAAACATAACTCATTATCAACGACCTTATAACCTTTAATATCTAAATTATGTGCAGCGTTTCAAAACAAAATAGGTTATAATGATATATTCACAAATTATTATATTAATATCTTGTTTCATAAGCGTTTTTTAATGTTGAATGAACTCTTGTTATCTTTGTAAATTTCCGGAATATTTTGCGCTTTTTCCTATTTCTCCCATCAGGGGTCGCTACTGTTGAGTATCCTTAAGTTTTGACGCTTCCCCATACTATTTACAAAACATAGTGTTATATTTATATATTACTAGCACCCCCACCTCGGCTACGCTCGGGTGTAATGCTGAGGAAAACATGAAATTATTTACGACATCACATTAAAAACCACAAAAATAACAGTATTTCTCCACTATTTAAAGGATGTTATTATACATATAAACCTTCCTCTTGAATCACTCTATCTATTAAAAACAAACCGCATCAAAATCCATCGCGTAGTTTTAAAGATTTAAGCGTACATAGGGATATAGGGACAGAAAAAGCGACTTTATTTTATACTATGTAGTGATTCTCTAAAGATCGTAAAGAAGATAACTTGTAAAAACTTATTTTCAATCAAAACTACCATTTTCTTATTACCTACCAATTTATTACGAATTTTAGCTGGACAGTACGGAGAACTGTCAAAATTTAGGAACACTAAACAGCGCTGCCGCCTACATTTGAGCTTCTAGTTTTTACCCTCATTGATTTGACTATAGAAAAAACCTAGTTAGGTTAGCCCTTAAAATAAGTTTACTAGACACAACCCAACACAATATAGTATAAAACAAAGTCGAATTTTCTGTCCCTATATCCCTATGTACGCTTAAATCTTTAAAACTACGCAACGGATTTTGATGCGGTTTTTTAAATAGATACAGTGATTTAAGAGGAAGGTTTATATGTATAATAACACCCATTAAATAGTGAAAAGATACTGTTATTTTGAGGTTTTAATGTGATTGCAAAGCTAAAGTGGCAGTGGGCAGGACACATAGCGATGAAAACCGATGGCCGCTGGGGCGGAAAGGTTCTAGAATGGCGACCACGTGTCGGACGACGCTCAGTGGGTAGGCCCGCTACAAGGTGGACCGACGATCTGGTGAAGGTCGCGGGAAGCCGCTGGATGCGGGCAGCGCAGGACCGATCGTCGTGGAGATCCATGAATGTGATGTCGTAAATTATTTTATTTTTTCCTCAGCATTGCACCCGAGCGAAGCCGGGGCGGGTCGCTAGTAGACAATAAAACACATACGGCATCAAAAGTTACACCACAAGCCACTGTAAGGGACTTGTGACCTATTAATTTATGCTCCCCAGCATAATAAAAAAAAAACTATAAAATCTTCTGCTAAATCGTAAAACACTATAGCCTTATTAAATAGCTAAATTATGTCTTTATTTGGAAATCTTGTTTATGGTTATTTTTATTGTTTTTTTCGTAACAAGGCTTAGAAATATTTTAATGGGGGTATAATGGGTTTCTTTTAGTGCTAATTAATAGTAAAGTTTAGAAGGTGTTAAGGCTAAGAGAAGGTGCAGGTCGTGTCGTTTCAGGAGGTGAAGGTTTTGCGGGAATAAGAGAGGAATGGCGATTACTCCACCGACAAGAGCGCAGCTCTTAAATAAAGAGAGAGAAGGCTACTATGGTAATATGTTTCTTCTTCTTTTTCTAACACTTTTATCCTCTATTGGGATGTAGGGTTCGAATAATAGATTTCCTGCAGCTTGCTCCCATGACATGCCGTGAGTTTTCAACTCGACACCAGGCCAGCTCTCATCGGAGCGGGTTACTGTCTTCAAACTATGTTACTGTCTTCAAAATATACCATTATAGACGGCGATACGGCTCACCGCCTATCACGTTGGTCTAACAGAAAGATCGGTTAGGAGACGGTACATAGTAAATCTTGAGATGAATGTACAATCAAAGAGCAAAAGTGCAGTCACAGCGCCCAGCGATTTATTTGTAAACAGTGGTGAAATTATGAACCATTAGTTGTCATAACTTCACAAAGTTTATCCATACATTGTTTTAGGTTTACGCGGTTATTAAATTATGGACCTACCTACTCCACTCCAATCTCATCAGTCATCCCGTGATCATGGCATTTGCAACAGTGTCGAAATATCGGGAGTCTCATGTCTCCGATTTAAACGCGAAGAACCCGTTATTATGTGTTTTAATTAAGTTTATCCATGATAATTACGTTTAATAAATGATTCTGATTTCTGATGAAGGAATAGGATTACGATAACGGTAATCTATCCAGGCATGCGGATGTCGTTAAAAAAATAAAATCCTAAAATAAAAATTCTCGTAGTAAATATTAATTGTTTTTGTTTACCTACAAAGTAATGTGGCGGTGCAATGTTTAAAATAAAACAAGCCATAAACGCCCGGAATGGAGTTAGAATGCTTTTTAATCCATATGCAGCGAAAATAAACAAAAACGGACAATGTAAACAATGGCCGCAGCGTACAGCCACTGAGGAACTTGACTTGGCATAAAATTTTTTTTAATATGTTCCGAAGTTCTATGTTTACGTTTATTTGCGTGACTTTTTGTAGATTTGCCGCGAATGGAATTAACTACTTGACCGGACAAATACTAAAATTGAAGAAATAAGGCCTGAACACACACATACTTACACTCGCTTCAGACAGAGTACTGCGGGGTGGAAGGCAATAAGGAAACCACTGCACTATTCATACAGGAGCCGGAGGACAAGAGTACGGCTCTGAAATAGACTACTCTGGGCGCCGTCAGACAGAGTACTACGGAAGGGAAACCACTGCCCTATTTTTTTTCTAAAAAGAAGCATGGAGAATGCTACATCGACAAGAGCGTGGCTCTTAAGTTAGTGATGATGAAGGCCTGAGAGTACCCAGCACGTTGCGCGCAAACCTCGCCGGCGGGGTCGAAATCGGTGTCCTGAAGTGTTTGTTTTCGCGAGTCAATTGGTAATCGGGATGTCAGGATCGTATATTACGTCCTTCGCGCGCCATCGGGATTATTTGATTAAGTACTTACCATTCTCCGACGTTATACTTTCATCCTCTTCGCGACCAAAAATTTATTTTCATAGCAAAACCAAACATATTTTGCCTCCAATAACTTCTGAAGAGAACCAAATTGACATCTCATAAGTTCTTCGATTCGCGCCCCATTCAAATCAAATAGCTACTTAAATCAAAAAAAAACGAAACGCGGCTACATATTGCCGTGCGTCGGCGCACAATATCGCGCATGCGTGCTGACGCGCCCGCTCGCGACTGTTTACAAATAAATCATCTGGCATTATTTTATTGCTTGTCTAGGGCTGAGCTAGAGTTTGTATGGTGTTCTCGTTCTATCGCTATATTATTGTCAACTGAGGAAGGGACTTAAGATTTGTATTCTAAGATGTTAAATTCAAACTTCATCGACTTCGTTTTCAGTTGCGGCGACCTCAAGGTCTTAGTCGAACTCTGCTCAAAATAGGTATTCTTAAACGGTGTGTTTGCTAACACACCGTTTAAACCGGTGAGACTCCCCGCTGCTGAGGCGCTGGATACAGCTGCACGCTGCCTTCCCAAGGGTCGCGCGTGTATATTAGCTTAAGTTGTATAAGTTGTTACTACCATTAGAATATAAGTTGTTTGTTACTAACATATATGGATACAGTCCGAAATAAATAATTTTAATTTGAATAAAACGGCGCCTCAAACTTAACTCGAGTTCACCCCAGCAAGGCATGACGTTATTAATTTCGTATTATGTTATTAGCAGTATGATCCTAACCTGTGTGTAATGTGACCTAACCCTTATTGGGCTGGATTGCCCTTCGCGGGTTGGAAGGCCAAACAGGCAGTCGCTTCTGTAAAAAACCGGACCTGTCAAATTTTCATATTAGATAAGCGGACCCTGTGAAAAACGAGATAATGCTATGGAGATGATGATGATGATGATGTAGCACTATGATATGCTTGCTCGACTTCAATGACTTCAGTGTAGTGAGTAAAGCTAAGCCAAGGACGAGTCGAGCGCGTAAATGTCAACTTTATATATAGTCTGTTAACTAAATATTTACATTATATCACCAAATATGTTTTGCAGTCATCATCATCATCTAACCTAACCTGAAGATTTGACAGGTCCGGTTTTTTATAGAAGTGACTGCCTGTCTGGTCTTCCAACCAAATACGTCACAAAATTATTTATGCCAACGTTAATTATTTTTATTGGTACAAGAAAATAAGTACACATATTGTATTGTATTGCAAGATAACCCACATAGTATTTATTGCACAGCCCTACTGGTAAGTCACTTCCTGCCTGTAGGTCATTGGCTCTGGAATTGTGATGTTAGAGTAGACGGATGCAATGGGCCCAGGAAGTAAACCCATAAAGTCATGTAAGCACTTGGTCTTACGAAATCTAGTACTTAGACCAATACGCGGAATACTAGAATTTATCTATGTTTCAGTTAGGACTTTATAAGTACCGGCCATGTAGTGTAACTCTCACCATCATCTCTCTAACATTATCCCGTTTTTCACAGGGTCTGCTTACCTAACCTGAAGATTTGACAGGTCCAGTTTTTTACAAACGCGACTGCCTGTCTGACCTTCCAACCCGCGAAGGGAAAACCAGCCCAATATTAGGTCACATACCTTCGAAAATGCATTTCTCGGGAATGTGGGTTTCCTCACGATGTTTTCCTTCACCGCCGAGCACGTGATAATTAACTCATCATCAGCCCATTAACGTCCCCGCTACTGGGGCACGGGCCTTCGCTATGGATGGATAGGGAGATCGGGTCTTAAACCATCACGCGGGCCCAGTGCGGATTGATGGTTATTAGCGACTGCTAATGCGCCGGGACCAACGGCTTAACGTGTCTTCCGAAGCACGGAGGAGCTCGAGATGAAAACTTTTTTTTTGTGGTCACCCATCCTATACGTGATAATTATTATGACCCAAACATGAATTCGAAAACTAATTCGACAATCATTGGTTTAGGCCTGTACTGGATTCGAACCTGCTACCTCAAAGTGAGAGGCAAGCGTTCTACCAACTGAGCTATCACGGGTTAGCAGCGTTACTCTATCACAGGTAAATATAACAATAATTAAACAGAAGCTCGTTACAAGAGCCATGTCAGGGGTCTATGGCGGCCACCTCAGTATAATTTCGGTTCCCTTGACGGAGTAACTGCCAATTCATATTATCTTCTAAACGATCACTAACCTTATAACAACTTTTATTACAAAGTTTCCGTTTAATTACTGTTATATTTACCTGTGATAGAGTTACAATACTTAGCTGGATTGATGAAATTGGTAATCCACCTCACAGCCCACACGATAGAAGATCTTATAATTATAAAATTTCTATAAAAAGTAATGACAGAATCGCTTGTATGCAGTTTATTATGTATTCAGTAATCAATATTATTAATATTATTGCAAGGCTATCTGTGTTTGGCCTCAGATAAACACTGTGTATTGTCTCAGAAGAAGAGGTTAGTGGAACAATTATTAAAGTTGGAGTGAGGAAGTTCATATTAATATTAAATAATGTAATATTTGATGTTTGAGGACCTCCCAAGTTGTTGAATCGAGCAGTTCTTATAACGTGAGGGTTGTGAGACGGATTTACAACCTCATCAACCCTGGTATCAGGGTTAATATTGAGTCGCCAAAGGCCTCTGACATCGCTCATGTAACGATTACACACTTACATCAGTAAGTAGTAACCGGGACCAACGGCTTAACGCGCCTTCCAAAACACAGATCGTCTTACTTTCGGACAATCAGGTGATCAGCCTGTAATGTCCTAACCAAACTTGGCTAACTAGGAGCTTGGCCATAGTGCACTTCAGGTGACAACTGCATACTTGGTGTCCAAGTCACATATTATGGTCCTATAGTTCAGTTCATATACCTACAATCCACAATCAAACAAAGGACAAAGTTCAACTCCCGCGCAATATCTTAATAATTTACCGATTACATGTCAGTTTAATAATGCAGAAAGTGTAATTCAGTCTATATTTGTTGAAAGACTCCTTGTTGTGGGGGCGATGACTGCGTGTGCGCAGCCGATAGATTACTTCCAATGTTGAGCGATTGGTTCGTTGAATCGTGCAGTTGAGAAGTGATGTATGATTTGTCAAGGGCAATGGTTCCCTATATATAAAATGGTCTGTGCACCACATTTCAGATCAAGAGCGTGAGCTAATCTTTGTATGTGTATGTTACCGTGATTTTTTTTTCAAAATCTGTTCAGTAGTTATCATCATCATCATTGGCCTTATACGCCTGTTTCACACGATTTATGACGTCATTGCCTCGAAGAAATGCACTTTCTTTCATGGTTGTGCAAGTCAATCCTAAAGCGGCAAACTCTACCGCACACTCTGCAGGAGAAGTCTCCAACTGGTGGATTGTTGTCGGTTTGATGGCGTTTCATTCTCCTGCTCGCCAGTGTGTCAAACCAGGTGTGGTCATGAGTGTCGCGTTCATAGAGCACACGATTCTTCCACAGGTCTCGATCATCGGCGAGCTCCTTCTATGCGTCTTGGTAAATTCCATATTAGCTCAGTAGTTATAAAGAGTAACAAAAATATATTCATACAAGTATCCAGCTTCCGACATCGTATCAACAGTGGCTGCAAGTTGTCTTTGATTATTTGTGGCTCTGCCCACCCCATTAGGGATTACGGGCGTGAGTTTATGTATGTATGGATTCAACATACGTTCTTAGTAGATATGCCCAGGTTGACAGGCAGCTGAATACATTCCGTTTTTTTTATTCAGATACTCTCATTTTAGCCGAGAAATGGGGTTTTTTTCTTCTAGAAGTTTTCCTTCCATGACCAAGTTTAATTAATTACAATTTGCTATAGATAGCGCGTGGTACGTACACAGGGGGTTATAAAGAGTAAATGAATCGTAAAAGAGCCGGTTGGTATTTTTTTTATGAACACCGTTTACGATCTGTGCTCCAAGGGTTTTGACCTTTCATTAAAACAAAGGGTTGGCTGTTTGACTGGTGACTGCAGTCATATCTTGAGGCTTGTGAGACGATTCTGTACTTTACTTTTTATCTACAGAATGTTAGTGTCAACGTAACCAATACTAGGGGGATGATTCAGCCCATGATTCTGAGTTAATATCAAGTGCTTTCCGTCGCAAAATTCATTTTTTTGTGTTTCGTTAAATTTTATCAAAAGTTTACGTTACGATGTCACTAACACCCTGTATAATAATAGTATAGGGGCTTCCACCACAAATGGACTCTTGCCACAAGTGTACTCATCATCATCTCCTAGCGTTATCGCGTTTACGGAATCCGCTTACCTAACTTGAAGATTTGACAGGTCCGGTTTTTTACATAAGCGACTGCCTGTCTGACCTTCCAACCTCCGAACGGAAAACCAGCCCAATACAGCTTAGGTCACATACTTCCGAAAATGCATTTCTCGGGAAAGTGGGTGTTTTCACGATGTTTTCCTTCATCGCTGAGCACGTGATAATCATTTATATACTACTACTGTCTGGGTTTACTATTGGGTAGTAAATAATTGCTAAATAGGCCCACAAGGTGGACCGATGACCTTCTGAAGGCCGCGGAAAAACTCTGGATGCGGGCAGCAGAGGCTCGGTCATTGTGGCGAGCCTTGGGGGAGGCCTATGGGCAACTGAGGATGATCTCCGGCTGGTGATGATGATGACGAACTTTAAGTGCGTGCGTAAGTTGTTTTATAATATTTCAATCAATCAATAACATACGTATAAAAATAAGCACAACAGGCGGCCTTATTGCTAAACAGCAATTTCTGCCAGGCAACCTTAGGGTGAAAGAAGTTTATGTATTGGAGCACAGGATCGTGCAATAAACATATAATTATATCAACACAACTAAAAAATACCGTAAACAAAAATATATAAATATATACACATACATACATTCACAGATACATAAACATACATATAAATAAATATTATATATATTTATTAGTTTTCGTATGATTTTCAATACCTAAAGTAGTCTTTTATGGAAATATTATACAGAGATTGCATCACAACTGAAATGAAATTATAAAACCAATATTTACGGGTATGTGAACCGAAATTTAAATTGGCCGGCCATTTGCAAATGTCCGCCATTTTGTGTCAAATTACGACTGCTTTTGTTGTCCGATTGAATAATAAACAAGAAATAAATGTACAAAACAAACATTTTTACTTTTTAAATGTGACCTCGAACCGAACGTACTTAACGTTTTTATTAAAATTGCACTCGAATATAACTGTAGTTACTCCCACACTTTCGATAATACCGCATGTCTCAGAATGACGTTTGAATTTTGAAAATGTTCCAGAATTTTGTACTTACATCATAAAAAAATAAAAATTACAATCCCGTTCCAAACAAATGAATTCTTCAAAATGTATTTGGCCTTATTTTATTAAATAAATATTCCGTCTATTTGACCTCTCATTATCTCAAGTTTATTGGAAGTCACATAAAAAAAAAACTTCAGTACCTAGCTATATTTTTTGTCTGTCTAGTCTGCATTAAGAAAAACTATTGAACAAAGAAGAAAACAAGTAGGATTCAAATTATGCAATAAAATGTAACTATGTATTACAAAAAAACTATATTTTTTTTACTTGTTGAGAAAATATCACGAAGAAATAGGACCTATTAAGTTAATGTTTTACGAGTAACTGAAGAAAGTGTAAGTAGGTAGGTACAGTCATGAGCAATATAATGTACCCACTTTAGGACTCTGTCGCACTAATATATTTGACATTTAGTGAGACTTACAGTTCAATTTGTCAAAAAAGTTAGTGTGACATGGTACCAAAGTGTACTATACATATTAATGCTCGTGACCGTACACTTATGATTCTACGGAATACTTATGATACTTATGATTTTACTTCACAGGAACTGCTATGTCAACAAATCGTACAAATTTAACCCTTCACGCTACTATATTTACTTCATTCGAGCGCTATGGTACAAGCTATCTAAAAAAAAGAGCTTTGAACCGTTTAAAAGTCATTTTGTTATTCTAAATTCAATTCTAGTTTCCAATAACTTTGTGAACAGAATGAAATTTTATTTTATTATATTTCTAACTAGCGATCGCGGCTTCGCTCGAGTGCAATGCTGAGGAAAAAAATTAAATTATTTACGACATCACATTAAAAACCTCAAAAATAACAGTACTTCTCCACTATTTTATGGATGTTATTATACATATAAACCTTCCTCTTGAATCACTCTATCTAATAAAAAAACTGCATAAAAATCTGTTGCGTAGTTTTAAAGATTTAAGCGTAAGTACATAAAGATATAGGGACTGTAAAGAAAACGAATTTCGAGCGCTGGCAATACTGACGGCACCGACTGGAGGTCACGTGGTCTACCATAAAACGTCACTTTCAATTCTACTTTTGCTTTGGCGCTAAACGGAAGATATGTGTTATATTTACGTGTACTTGGTAGTAATCGGTGTTTTTCTGGGCTGTCTCCTTTAGGACAGAAAAAGCGACTTTGTTTTATACTATGTAGTGATATTTCTTTTTAATTCCGCTCTCGCTACAGCTCATGCCTCACTCGTCCACTAACAATGTTGTCTCAATAAACAGTGGACAGGTGCGTAGTTTCCGAACTAACGCTCTTTGATAGTGTATCACTTTTCACAGTTACTTTACACCGAGATTCCAGATTTTAAGACGATAATTTTATTTATTTAAATTCTATTTTGAATGCTCAATTTGTTCTATTTGTTGGGATAATGCATTTTATTTCGGGTCGCCACCTGTCTTTCACCCACAAAATTTACCTATTCAGTTGTTTAAAGGGGATACATTTTTATTTATACTATCAATTATGATTTAACTCTTTGGCATACTACTGTTTTTCATATTATACTTTGTTAAATTTACTTATTTATTTATTTATTAACAGCGACAGGATTAGCAGAACGTAGTGGGTAGCTCACTGGGACGGGCTAACCTATAAAATGCTACTTAGATTCTATGACGATCTTGTGACGTAGCGAGTAGGCGCCGCTACTTCAAAAGCGCACCCCTGATGCCGGGCAGCAGCGGTATCAGTACTGGTTGGAGGCCGAGGAAATGGATTCTGGTAGGGCTCTAGCTAGAACATCGGTCGGTGTACTGCGGAACGGAAGGCGATTGGGGCAACCACCGTTCTACACGCCCTATCTATGGAATAATGGCGATTACTGCACCGACAAGAGCGCAGCTCTTAAATAAAAAGAGAGAGATTTATTTTTTCGTTTTTAAACAATTCACGGCACGGTTTTTTGTTGGCACGTTCAATTCATTTATTACCAATTGATAAGCGTAATTTGGGTACTGGCAGAATATCAGTGCTGGTGAGAGTGGGTACTCGTACCATACTCTTAGCAACAATATGCTGAGTCAGTCCCATTTCCCTGGGCAGTGTTAGCTACTAGTCACAAATTGTTAATCTTAATTTATGTAAATGCTTTTGTAACCTTCACTGTTTTGGGAATAAAGTTATTCTATTCTATAAACCAACCTCACTTGGGCCTTAGCCAGGCTGTAAGAGTATGTATGACAATCGTATGGAAAAGTCACTGTGGTCCTGAGGTGCATCAGACTTGCACCAATGAGGTAACTTATCTTAAGTGCAGTTTTCACTAAAACAGTTGGCTCAACCATTATAGACGGCGATACGGCTCACCAGCTATCGCGTTGGTCTAACAGAAAGCTCGAGATGTGGGTACTTAACTCATGAGATGGATGTACCTTCGACAACTCGCAATTCGGCTATCAAAATTTAAGACAACAGGCCTGAGGGTGCCCAGCTGAGCGCCAAACTCGGCTCAGGGCGTTGTATGAGATGATTAGTCGGTAACGGTAAGCGGTGAATGAGGGAATTCGTCGACCACGCCGGCGGGGTCGGTATCGGTGTAAATTTCTACCATTCTAGATTCCTTACTTACAAAATCATAATCCTTCATTGTTCCTTCATGTATTTGAAGTACAAAACATACAAACAATTGAAGTACGAATGCTCATACAAGTCTCGGAGTCCTTTAATCCCCATTACAACGTTAATCGAGGCGAGACTACATACTGCCCCTGGGTTTACGTGCGATTGTCTACAATCGTCCACCGTGGTCTATTAAACCCTCTGATCAAAATAACTAGGGAGGGGAAAAGTGCTACTTTTAAGTAAGTAGCTAGTATTACTGTTACTCTCACACGTATAAAGACGTTCTGAAGCGGCATATGAGAAGATGCAACATTGAACCTTCTCAATGGTAGGGTTTGGCAGCACAGCGCCCAGGATGGCAAAGGCTTGTGATGAGGCGAGTACACGAGTTCGAGCAACAGCGCACGGCAGACCTCGACGCTAAACGTGATGAGTTGAAGGCCCGTCCCCCTGCCGCTATTCATTATAGTTACCTAAACGGTGTGCTCACGTGCCCTCACTGTGCGCGGGAGTTCACTGTAAAGTTAGGCTACAGAAGCCATCTTCGGGCGTATCAGCGTCGTTCCGACTAGGAGTCGAAATCGATCGGAGATCATCATCATCGTTACTGTTACGGAGTATCTGTGACGCCGGTCAAGAATTTTACTCGAGCAAAAAATTTACTGATATTTAGACATTCGTATGGAGTTGGACTGTGACACAAATTAAACAGATGACAACTTACTAACACGCTAGGTTTTGTAGTTCTTAGGAATACATTAATAAGACTCATAATAATAACAGATCTTACCATTAAAAGTAGTTACTACAATATTATTCACTATTTGCTATTTGGTTGAAGTTTTAGAATCGCTGCTGCAAATTGTCATGTATAGTCATGAGCAATATCATGTACCCTCTTTAGAACCCTGTCGCACCGGTTCAATTTGTCAAAAAAGTTAATGTGACATGGTTTCAAAGTGTATACATATTAGTACTCGTTTTGTAACTCTTTCTTTTTTATTTTAATGTATGTAATAATGACTTATCTGAATTTGAATACCTAACCATTTTGAGAGCGTGTAGCCTGCCTCTATTGAACGAAAAAATATTTCATTCACCTTCAAACCTAAATCACTTAAAACCTGTGACTTTGATACTAGCTACAAAACTACCTACCTTTCACAGCACTAAAAAATAAAAGTCGATACGACCGCATTGGCCGCATTAAATGCAAAATGGAGGTTCATTGGTTCATGTGTTTAAGGGCAGTTATAAACAAGCACTACAATAGTTAATTAAAAACTAATTTATGAATCCAAGCCATTGTGATGGCTGGCAGGAGGTCGATGACGTCATACTGCATGTATGGAACTGTATGGAGAAATTAAGGAATATTGAGGATGTTTAGGAATAGGGGATAGGGTAACTTTCGCAAAGGACGGTCATAAGATGGGTACCACAAAACTGCTCCTCCGTGGTTCGGAAGGCACGTTAAGCCGTTGGTCCCGGCTGCATTAGCAGTCGTTAATAACCATCAATCCGCACTGGGCCCGCGTGGTGGTTTAAGGCCTGATCTCCCTATCCATCCATAGGGAAGGCCCGTGCCCCAGCAGTGGGGACATTAATGGGCTGATGATGAGGGTGTTTATTTTTATTTGCTTTACTGTCCTGCTTTCTAAATCGTGGAAGGGCCATGGTAGCCCAGTTGGAGAACACTTAAAACTCACTTTGCGGTCGCAGGTTCGACACTCAGCGCCTAAACCAGTGATTTTCGAATTCGTTTTCAAATTAATGTTTGAATCGCAAAAAGATCGTGAAGAAACCCACATTCCCGAAAAATGCGTTTGGAAGGTAAGTTTATGTGACCTAACCTGTATTGAGTTGGTTTTCTCTTCGCGGGTTGGAAGATCAGACAGGCAGTCGCTTCTGTAAAAACCGGACCTGTCAAATCTTCAGGTTAGGTAAGCGGACTCTGTCCTGAATGGTGTCTGACAGTGATAATTTATTATATTTACTAGAGTTACCTAGAGTTACTGCCTGACTCACTGACAGTGATATTAGTATATTTACCAGGTAACTCTAGTAAATATAATAATATCACTGTCAGACACCATTTTAATGAGCGTGCGCGTTGCGCGTACGCAGCAATTGTTCCACTGGCTCCTGTGCACGCGACGTTGCATGATATGGTCTTCGATTTTATTTTGCGGTTTGAGGTGGCATGGGATGGTGTTTAAATGGTCATTTTGGGAGATTTAATGCTGAAGATGGATCAGATTGGGCTGAATAATGATGAGATGGAGGTAAACGAAGTCGGTATTGCTACACACTTATTATAAAGGTACAGATAAATGAATTTGCTAATAATTAAAAGCAGTGGCAGCCCAGTTGGTAGAACGCTTGCCTCTCACTTTGAGGTCGCAGGTTCCAATCCAGCACAGGCCTAAAACAATAGTTGTCGAATTTATTTCCGTATTCATCTTTGGATCATAAATGATTATCGCATGCTCAGCGGTGAAGGAAAACATCGTGACAAATCCCACATATATGATCTAACCTGTACTGGGCTGGTTTTCCCTTCGCGGGTTGGAAGGTCTGACAGGCAGTCGCTTCTGTAAAAAACCGGACTTGTCAAATCTTCAGGTTAGGTAAGCGGATCCCATGTACACGGGATAAAGCTAGGGACTTTTCTTTATTAAATAATATAAAAAATCATAAAGAAATAAAATAGAAAAGTCAACGTTTTTGTCATCTTTACATTTGTCTTTATTTAGTAATCAGAATTTTATAATTTATCTTTGACCTAGGAAACTGCCCAATTCAATTTCGAAACCTCCAAGGTACTTAAGTGATATTATCTTCGGCAATTATTATTAACTTTAGGAGATGTGACCACAAATTGACCATAACATGAACAGTAGCCAAGTAACGATGTTCAACAAGAGTTTTATGAAATGTTTAACCGATATAAGAAGATCGAAATTCAGAATGTATACTTACGTCAGAAAAAGTTTTATAACTAAACAAAATTAAGATATAGAATGAAATGAAAGTGTTCCAGGTACATCAGTACCAAATATTATAAATAAATACCTAGATGAGCAGGACACTTGGCAAAACGTGATTTTAATTAAAGCACATAATAACGGGTTCTTACCGCATTTAAATGGAGTCGAATGGAGTGGGAATATCGGGAGTCTCATATCTCCATTTAAACGCGGTAAGAACCCGTTATTATGTGTGTTAATGATTTCGATAGCTCACGACTGTAAATCCAAAAGGGTTGCCTTGTCGGATTGTGAGCACTTTAAAAGATGGAAAAGGGAAACGGACTCACGTGTGATGAGGCTCTGAACTTGTCTTGGCTGGAATGCTGTTCCTGAGGGGCGCCCCTTATTACTTGTTCACGGTGAAGTTTAGAAGCTGGAGATGGTCACTTAGGTAGTTTTTATGATTTTTTAACACAATATGTTATGATGTCCGTACGCACACTTGACGACCGCTTCGGAAGAGAGCGAAATGGGTCGTTGGGACGAATGAATGGATGTATGGGAATGGATATAGGAAGAGCGGGAGATTTAAAGTGCTAACTGATAATTGATTACTTAACAATGTGCTTTAATTATGATAATAACCGCGTAAACTTAAAACAAGACGTGATTTTGTTTGTATTATGACAAAACGACATGACTTATTTGGGTTATCATATTAGCACCAATCGACAAAACTACATAATTACATCGTCAGAATCGATAAAATGACCGTGATAAAATTTTATCACATTGCCAATGTTAGCCCTACTGGATAGGTAAGCGTACCTTGTGAAAACAGGAAGATTATGGCCCCGATTCCTGCAGACACCTCCTAATTTTACTTTAAGTTATACCTGTCATTTTCTTATCCGCCGAAAAGGAAAGGGACCGATGATTGACAGCTCTTAATTTTAGAAAGAATGAGTAAATGAATGCATAACCCGGGCGAATCAAAAAGGTATCTCGCTGGCAAACCGTTTGACGTGTGCTGTCAACAAAATTCTGTCGGGTTGTTGGCCAATGTAAAATTTTTAGACGGTTGTTTTAGATTTGTGCTTAAAATTGACGTGTGTTCCATTAATTTTATGCTTGTTGATTACCCGTCCATTTCAATAAAATTAGATGGTGTTTACAGGAATTAGCACCTATAATAGGTTAATTGGGTCTTTTCCATCTCGGTAGTTGAAAAAAGTTCGTACAACAATTTACGAATTAAAAAAAACTATTCACTCAAAACGCTTGTTAAAAGTCTACTAAACAAAAATTTTACACTTCATAAATGTAATATTGTTAGCAGTTATTATTAGTAGCGGTGGGAGGTCTGTAGTGGTGAGTTATAAGCGATTAACCTGGATTCCTCTTTATTGTTTTTATGGTTATGTAATGTAATATTAACGGCCTCTGTGGCCCAGTGGTTGAGCGTTGGGCTCACGATCCGGAGGTCCCGGGTTCGAATCCCGGTGGCAACATATCACAAAAATCACTTTGTGATCCCTAGTTTGGTTAGGACATTACAGGCTGATCACCTGATTGTCCGAAAGGAAGATGATCCGTGCTTCGGAAGGCACGTTAAGCAGTAGGTCCCGTTTACTACTTACTGATGTAAGTACGTAGTCGTTACTTGTGTCACGTCAGGGGCCTTTGGCAGTTCAATAATAACCCTGACACCAGGTTTGATGAGGTTGGTCATCCACCATCCACACACAGTCATTGATAAAAAAATATACACTTCTCATCAAAAAAACCGAAACACCTCGTAAGTTTATGTTTCATAAATATTATAGGAAAAATATAAATACGAGTTTTTGGGACTAAAAAATAAATGTTATTAAATTTGGCAACAGGTATTAAAAGGATATTAATTTTTGAATATTTAAAATTTGTATTTGGAACATAAACCAAATTCAAATTTTAAAATTTAGCAAAGTCGCGTTTTGTTTGACGAAAAATTCGGTAGCGTTTCGATTTTTTTGATGACAAGCATATTATGAATGAAAGATTATTATGAACGTCATGTGTAGGAGGTAAAGTTTAGAAACGTGTCCAGAGTGTGTGTGAGAGGGAGAAAGAGGAAGGGGAAGGAAAATGGCGGCCGTAAGATTACTAGAAGCGAGAATGTGCTCTTTATTAGGTAACATTTTTTTGAGCGAAAAATATAATAAAAAACGGTAAATATTACGAGTCATTTTAATTTTAACTCCACTGCCCTACATAATATCTGCTTTAAATCACCGCTAGTTATAAAAAACACTTATGCCTTCATGTATAAACCCAACTCTACCAATATAGAACATCAGCACCTAAATACCCCAGCTTTATTCTTCAGAACTTTGACAATAACCATGAACAAACAGGATGTTGTAAGCAGTGACCAAATTATGACCGGAACTCGCTTATAGCGTGATTGACCGTGTTTTTTTTAGCTCCCGGGGTTTCGGCTAGTTTTTTTTTTTCGGTATTATTGTACCCCTGATCCTTGGAAGGACATTTTTTTTTTGTTTGACGTGTTATGCGGTGGTCAAATGTTGTGAAGTTACCATGTACCGTCTTGAACAATACTTTTTATTCAGTTTAGAACCACGTCGCTTTAACATAATATCTGATATTTAATAAGACTTACAGTTCAATTTGTCAAAAAATTTAATGTGACATGGTAAGTCTATGTATACATATATGTATCTATATGTTCGTGATCGTACTTATTGTACTTATAGGAATGGTAATGCTCTTAAAATAACGTAAAATATCACATAAGCTCGTGACTACCTACGTCATAATTGGGGTAGTCAGAAGCTCAGAGGGTCAGAGGAGATGATGTTCTTAAATATGGAAGATATTTACTATTAACTTGCATCTTAGTAGTTAGTATTATTTAACTCCTCAGATGGATATGGTAATCCATAATGATGGCAGTATGACAACTGATCGCTCATATACCTACCTACTTAAGTGGTTTAGCATCCGATCTTCTTCTTCTATCGTGTGGGTTGTGAGGCGAATTACCAACCTCATCAACCCTGGTGTCAGGGTTACTATTGAGCCGCCAAAGGCCCCTGACATGACTCATTTATAATGACTACGTACTTACACAGTAAGTAGTAACCGGGACCAACGGCTTAACGTGCCTTCCGAAGCACGGATCGTTTTACTTTCGGATAATCAGGAGATCAGCCTGTAATGTTCTAACCAAACCAGGGACCACAAAGTAATTTTTGTGATATGTCTCCACCGGGAATCGAACCCAGGACCTCCGGATCGTGACCGCAACGCTCAACCACTGGACCACGGAGGCCGTAGCATCCGATGAATTGACTATACAGCTATATTTAACTATACTGAAGAACATAACATAACATAACATAAGGTCACGACTATATTTCAGTGGAGTAGTCAAAGATACATCCATCGTAAGATGAACTAAGTACCCACACCTCACCGAGCTTTCTGTTAGACCAACGTGATAGGTGGTGAGCCGTATCGTCGTCTATAATGGTCGAGCCAACTGTGCTAGTGAAAATTAACTTATTGTTCCAAGTCCGGGGTTCTAACCGGTGCTGTTTGAGAAACAAGCCGGTATACCACAGGTCCACGGTGACTAGTATATACTACAGAAGAAAATTAGAGACAATTGATCATAATCAATGAGTCACAGCACTTTATAGAACAATATTACCATACACCATGAAAGATATTAACGCCTCACTGGAATCACTTTTCTCAGAAACGTAAAAACTATTCCAACTTTTGCAAAAGCATGCGTCAGACTGATTGATTTACTAGCAAACCGAACCCAAGAGTTTAACGCCGTGAATGGACACAAAACAAATAAGTTCGAACGTCAAAAAATAATTATTGCTTTTGGAGAAATACGCGCGAATACGACAAAGATTTATGTCGACTTTAAGCCCAATTCGTACAGAGGTTAGGTGAAGCCGCGTTACGGACCGAGAGACGAAACCGCGGGGTAAGGGGGAGTTAGTATGATTCCGAAAATTTAAGCCACATTGAATTTAGTGTGACGTCACATAGCCTATAACCAGAGGATCATCAAGACGCTTCTAGTGACACCGCATTTGTAAAATTTTGATAAGTGGTTTAGAAGTTAGAAGAAAGCAAACATGCATACACACCTACATATACTTACATACATAGATGTAACACGTATAGCCCTCCTTTTTTCTTCGGAGCAGTCGGGTAAAATGACATAAGATACTACAACGAAAGGTAGAAAAACTTCTTAAATAAAGACAGTTATAATAATAAATAATTACATTAATGTCTGCGATGACAGATAACATAAAACACAATACTCAAAGTTATAAAATATTCCAGTAACTGTCAAAGTTACATAATCAGGCATAAAATTACCGTACATGAAATGTATACCGATAATTCTTTAATAGATTTAGGGTCGATAAACATGTTACACCTAATTGCTGGGACACTTCGGGTTTCATCGTAAACAATGGGCTGCAGGGCCATATTTGGGACGAACACCAAAAAAAAACAAATGTGGTCATCTTGACCGATTTGAGGCCATAATAACCGTTTGAAAAAAAGTATGGCTAATGCTGAAAGAAAATATCTTACGATATCGCAAAGTTATAACGAAGATACAGAATCGTATGTAATATGTAACATATTTGATATTAATTATGTCTGGAAGATATTTTTAGTTAGCAATAATATCGCCAGTTTTGCTTCCGTGTTCTTATACTTACGTATAATCATATGAATGTAATATATCTCCTGTTTTGTGTATGTGCAATAAAAAACAATTCATTCCGGCTTAATAAAATATCATACAAAAGTATTGAACGACAAGGTTCCGTCTATAGACTATATAGATGGTATAGATAACCGTTTATTACCATTTAGACATGGGCCAATAGCGGACACATTCTCGATGTAGGTGCACTTAAGTTCAATTACAGGCCCTACTTAACACGGCCCTGTGTAACCACACACATCGACCAATCACGAGTCGATAATGCTTTGTCTTTACATCAATAATGATAGCTTTTTTCTTGTCGCGATGATTTGTGAAGACAGGACGCGATCACAATAGCACGTAGGATGCGGGCACTGGCACTTTACTGCTTTGTGGTGCCCTGAATAGCGCTTTTTGTACTTTATGGAAGGAATGTGTTACCATATGCGGGACTGAATATTAAATAACCTACTTGCTTCAGATTATGAATCTAAAAGCAAAAAGGGTATTAAATTAGCATTTGAGAATGCAAGCGCGATCAAAAGCAAGAATTCAATGAATGAAGATGGATAAACTAATGACAACTGCATAGTAGCAACAGTACGACGATCCAAATGATGCAAATCGTGCGAACAAAGCGGTCGCGAGCGCAACTAAAAAGGTTAAAGCATTTGAAACAGAATTAATAGACTGAAAGGCACGTGAAGTCGATCCATCAGTTCAAAGGGTTCCACTTAATGAATCAAACGACAGCCGACTCGCAACACCTCCTTTGTGGCCGGACAAAATCGACTTTGACGGAGCGAACGGAGCTAAAATAAGCGAACGTGTCCAACCCATTGTGCGAGCTATAAATAGACAGCCTGGAAATAAACACGTGGTGGCAATTATCGCAGCAGCGGGTTAAATGAGCCCGAGAACTGTCGCTACACAGCATCCGGCCGGGCCCGGCGTGTCTAAAGCAATGGACTTCCGAGAAACTCCAATCCCATCCCCGATTTTATATTCACCATAACGAGTTACGCAATCACTATAAATAAGACGTAGGAATAACAAGTTTATTACAGGTAAGATGCCGCGGTATAAATTGAACTGACTGGCCCATCCATCTGATTCAACTTCGAGTACGTCAAACAAAAACAAAAATATACCCTTTGTACTTTTCTCGAAGATAAAATTTAATGTACAGCAACTGGTTGCGGAGCTATTAAACAGTCACATTGGTCAGGTTACTTCAAACTGTTTAGTTTGGTGTTTTAAAAATGTAATTTCACAGAATATTTATCCTTGCGGGAGGAGCGATGGCGGCTGTCAAATCAATCATGGCAGTGGTCTGGAGCGGGCGAGCTTCGTCCATATTTCACTGGCCTTTGAGCGCGCGAGCGTCTCATTTGTTGAGTCCTGCTTTTATTAACGGACTAACATTGTAAACGTCTCAATCTCTTTGATGACTTCCTGTTCGTCGTTTGTCAGACTCATTGATTCGCTGATCGGCCCTTTTTTGTTCGTCTCGACTGCCCCCAGTTATAAGAGATTAATGCTGTCGTCAAATCGGCCGCACGGCGATGTTGTGCAATAAATTATCATTAAGTAACACCTTGTCTCACCTGGACAGGGTTTATGGGCTTTCAACCGTAAAGCTGCTTTAGTACCTCTAACCTAATCTAAAACTCCTACCTGCCCTCGTTATAAATTTTCCAACAACTACGAGAGTCAAGGAACTGGAAACGAACTAATGGATAGGTATATTCACAAGCTCATAAGAAGCAAATGCGAATTTTATTGCTGATAGCAAAAACTATTTTAGTCCTAAATATGTACACCTACTTTGTATTGAAAAATTGTTGACTTACAAAAAGGTAGCATGTGCAATTATGCAATAAAAAGGTACCTGCGGAGGCGTGTAGTGGTCTTAATGAACCTCTCCGTTTTATGGACTAGTCCAATAAATGGATGTTTGATACGAGCAAGCAACACGAAATGATCAACCGTAAAGGACACTTGCCAAGCTGGCATAGTCGTAAAATTACATATGTAGATTGATACATTTGATATTAGATTAGCTTTTACATTACGGCCCTATTAATTTATAATGAAAAGAGTTGTAAAACTGGAAATTGTTATTGAGAAAAGTTTTATGAGAGTTGTAAAATTGTAATTGCAAGAAAGTAACGAGTTGACGATTCGGAACTCTAAATGAGACTTAATAAGCGCCATCGAAAAGTAAGCATTTAGGTAAATGGCATCTGTTAACGCAAAATTGTAATAATAAAATTACCTCGTTTAACGACAATTCTTATTATATAGTCATCAGAGTCGGTTATCATAATGACCGCTAAAGGCTTATGACCTTTTTCCAGGAATTTGTGTGTTGACCTTTGCAACTTTTTGAAAATGTGCACAATTTGTAACTATATTTCTTATGCTAAATACTCTAAACATTCATGCAACATCGACTAATTCATGTTCTGCATCAATTGTAACTTTGTAAATTTGACTTCACATCGTACAATTACTACCTATTGGATATTTTTTTTACTGTTAGTTAGTGTCCAATCTTTCCAATTAAGCAAAGTAGTAAAAAGTACTGACCATAGTTAGCTGTGGCAGTATTTAAAATAATTTGCTGTAAATCTACCATTCCGATATTGAATATTAGTATGTCAAAAAATCAAATAACATTCTACAAGGCGTTGGTACAATTACAGTAGTAACTCCGACAATAAAGTTGATCTCACTAAACCATGTAAACTGTCAATTTTTGGATCTCAACTTACTATTTCTAAATATTCTGGTTGGGTTACACTAAAGGACGGAACATACCTACTACTTACTAAGTGCCCTATGTCACTAGGACATCATTGTGACGTCATCAAGGTTGCTTAACCAGCTCCAGGTTCCGGCAGCCGAATGCCGTATAATTTCCCACTGGTGGTGAAACCTAGTGAGATAGTTTACACCAATATAAGGTAAAACAAGACAAAATACTTACTGAGCATGATGATGATAGTGAGTGGCGTGATGCATAGCAGTCGCCTGGGCCCCTGGAGGGGTCGAAGCGTGGAACGCGGCGAAAGCTGAAGGAAACTGAAGAGGCAGGAAACCTCCACTGCCAGCCGTACCAGCCCCCACAGAATCCCGATCAGGCATTCTTTAAACTCACAAAGACACCACCATCACTACACTTCTCTTCATCGTCATTCTTTAACACTCTCTCTTCTACTTCTTCAACACAAATGTCTGTAAAATCGTTTTCACTTTTAACATGTCATGTCTCTTAAATATGTACCACAGACGTCAAGTCAGTTCGAGGCGTATTATGTGCATCTTTTTTTTCATTATCATCTTTCTAAAGTTTGACCTTGTCTGTTTCATCAAGTTTAGAAATTGCGTTGTGTGGTTGTCTCATTTTTTCTTTTGTACCTGTAACAAAAAATAGTAGTTTAGTTAGTGTATCAGTTTTGATTTAGGAGATAGATGTGGGTATAGGATTACTTCTCTCAATGCAATGTGTTCTTGTGTGAGAGAAACAGATAATTCGCGCGCGCTCTCGGTGCTTCTTAACAGCTAATGGCTATTTAGACTAAAGTGAGATCCAGCGGGGGGGTGAGGTAAATCTAGCTCGACATCGTTACAAATTGGCGCGGGGCGGATGAGTGTCTGTTCTATACGTAGTTGTTCTTCATTAATTTTACGTTCTAGAATACTCGCTTTACGAACTCTTGTTTTGCTGTAATTATAATAATGTAAAATCAATAGTCATTGTATCTGTAATGTGGTTTTTATAGAATCCCATTTGTATCTGCCTTCCGTGGTTATATGGTCTAACGAGTTACGCTTGTGGAGAAACGACAAGAAACTACATACTTAATCATTATTCTTTTTCTATCATGCAATAAGTCACTGAATCTCGTTTAAGTAATCTCTTTAGCCATCCTTATTTACTTCGGCTTTAACACAAATTGGCGCGGATGCCTCTTCTTGAAGTATATAAAGTAAAATATGATTGGCCATAGGCAGATCATCTGTCACCACAATGTTCATCATAATTCTTCGTATGACTTTGGGCATATCAAAAGTGCTTGTTTGTGATTTCTCCTATCTACGTCTACCACGGTATCTCACTTCGTGATGTGCCGTTTTCGAGAATGTCCCCAAAGTGGGGATGTTTCTTTAAGTTAAAACACTTTAGCGATGCTGGCTGCTTCTTTTTTCAAATCGTTTTTTCTTGTTTTCTAGGCTAGATAATTAAGCTCTTTTTACACAACTGTTTGGGGATTTCACTGCTGGAAATGGTCTCCCTTTGGGAAGATTGCCGGGAACAGCACATCACTGATCACACTACTAATAATATTGATGTATAATAATATGTTACTTTGACTCAACAAAACACGGAAAGGTGCGACTGCTGTAGGGTTAATTATGTACGTCTGTATATTGCACGAACCAATTTAGAAGGTAATGACTAAATTCAATAATTATTATTATTGCGTATGGCACACAAATATCCTGCTTGGATCAAATATCCAGCTTAAGCTCCCCTAACCAAGTCTCCGCTGCATCCGTCACACAATGCAGTTCGGCTATACCACCTGGGAACCGGTGCAGAGGGCACTCGTTCACTATGTGGGATATGGTTTGGTCCGGGTGACCACATTCACAGTATGGTGGTGGTGGTGGTGGTGGTGAATAATGTGGGGATAATGAATGCCAATTTTGTCAGACCGGAGACAATCCTTTAATCATAAGATCACGACTATATCCCAATTAGGTTAGTCAGAGGTACATCCATCGCAAGATGAACTAAATAAAATACCCACACCTCACAGAGCTTTCTGTTAGATCAATGTGACAAGCGGTGAGCCATATCGCCGTATGGTCGAGACAACTGTGTTAGTAAAACTGAGGGGTTAAAAAGGCCACATCGAAGCAATTCATTTAAAAAAGCAATATTGCAATTTGACATTTGCGCATATAAAAGTAAAATCATCTGGTACCAGGGTGCGAACCGGCGCTCCCCGTTTTAGAAGCAAGCCCTTAATCCTTTACGAAATATTCGCGAAGGTAAGCAACTGAACGTGATAGCTACATCTTTATTCTCTACTCCTCCAGCTGAGAAACTTACAAAATAATGCACCATTAAATTACATACGAATCGCCTAGCACATTCGCACGTAACACAGTGGCATCAGTATAATTGCTAAATTGAAGTGTTATTGTAAAATGTAAGCGAAGAAAAAAAAGTTAATTAGTTCGCGTGTTCCATACAATTGCCATTATGTCTTTATTTTACGATCTCGAAGAATTACTCCGTTTTATTTATAGTTAGGGTTTGGTAATTGCTTGTTATATTATGCATTTAATTGGAATAATTTGAATATTTATGTTTTAGGAAAGTTTTGAAATGGTTTATGAGAACGTTAATTATAAGCTTTTAGAAAATAATATTATTTTTTCCTATTCTTCTTCTTGGTATTATTACTCGTAAGTTGACGTTTAAAAATGTACATATTTTATACACTTTTGGACCCTGTCTATAAAAATCTCTTAAATGTTGAAAAATCAAATTCGGATGGCAAAAATGTGTGGTTTCCATTTTGACTTGAATGAAATTAATTGAACATCAGAATGTGACGTTTCTTGATTTTTTTCAAAATGGCGTTTAGGCGAAATGTCAAATTTATAACGTCTTCCTAAGGCCGGTATTTCTTGATAGTAGCTAAACAGTGAGTTTGGATTTTAAAAGGACATTTGGTCTTACGACTTTCAAGGGAAAGGGTTCAAAATTGTACCTATACACATTAAAAAAATGTCTTGGTATGTAATTTTTTGGGAGAGGGTTGAGGTACGGCACTTCAAGCTCGCATGGAGAGTGCCTTCTATACGTAATTTTACTGTTTATTCTAGGTTGAAACGGTGCTTCATCATCAGCCCATTAACCCCCACTGCTGGGGCACGGGCCTTCCTTTTGGATGGATAGGGAGATCGCGCCTTAAACCACCACGCGGGCCCAGTGCGGATTGATGATTATTAACAACTGCTAATGCAGCCGGGACCAACGGCCTAACGTGCTTTCCGAAGCACGGAGGAGCTCGAGATGAAAACTTTTTTTTTTGGTCACCCATCCTATGATCGGCCTTTGCGAAAGTTGCTTAACTTCAACAATCGCAGACCGAGCGCGTTTATTGCTGCGCCACCGAGCTCCGAGTGAGGAAATGGTGCAAATGCAAACAAAATTAGCCATTATTAAAGCACATAATAACGGGTTCTTACCGCGTTTAAATGGGGATATGAGACTCCCGATATTTCGACACTGTTAAAAATTACGACAGTGTTGAAAATTAGCCATTGTATTTTACTCGTAATACACACAACAATACATACAACCTATCAGCAAGTCTCCCACGGTCTTCCTGCAGGGGACATCGTGCATAACGAGCTCATCTTCCTTACATTATCCTAACATGTTTCCAAAGGCACTATAATGGCCGTTTTTACTGTACGTTAAGACACAGAGTTGTTAGTACACAGAGATGCCGCGGGAGCATAACCAGTGGGGCCGAAATATGCACAAAACGGGCATATTATACGAGGCAACTATCGTATTATAAAACTTTCCACGTCATTCATTGCTTTTTTAGTATCGCGCAACCACAACTAGCTCTTGTGTTACTACGCAATGAATGGCTGGTAAATTGAAGTATTATTATTATTTGAGAATTGTGAGGGCCGAACTGAATACAGCCCGCGAGATCACTGCGACCTTTTCAGATCTATTGTGTCCCTACATTTAAAAATCCTCTAGACCGACCCGTACGAAGAGATCCAAAGACTTTTTGGGAGAAAGCTCCATGACTTTCTGGGAGTCCATTATGTGGCCCCCAAGTGTACGGCTTCTACTATGAGAAGCCTCACAGCTGCACAGCAGATGTAGTAGCATCTCATCCTCCCCTGGGTTCGATTCCCGGTGGGGACATATCACAAAAATTACATTGTGGTCCCTAGTTTGGTTAGGACATTACAGGCTGATCACCTGATTGTCCGAAAGTAAGACGATCCGTGCTTCGGATGGCACGTTAAGCCGTTGGTCCCGGTTACTACTTACTGATGTAAGTACGTAGTCGTTATATGAGTCATGTCAGGGGCCTTTGGTGGCTCAACAGTAACCCTGACACCAGGGTTGATGAGGTTGGTAATTCACCTCACAACCCACACGATAGAAGAAGAAGATCCTCCCCTAAGCAGATACTGCATAAAGGGGACTCGGTCAGCTCCATTCTGTGTAGATGCTTATTGAGTCTGCAATGCCCCGTGAGGGCCCTTATTAAAATCCTAACCTGTCCCCTAGTGAGAGTAAGGGTTTCTGATGAGAATTAAATCGAAGTAGCGGTCCAGTCAGAAAGGTCTTGCAGCCGCGTCACACGCTGACGTGAGTTATCAGGCGACATGCGGACCCATGTAATTTACTGCTGGCATATCTCCCTTGTTTCTATAATCTGTGGTCAGATATTGCTTGCTATAATGACGTTTTTAGACGTTATTTATGAAGACGCGTCGTATATGTCGTAAAAGTCGAGGGAGGATCATGCCCTTACCATCATGATGGGCCTGTCAATACTGTCATGTAAACTTACTGTTATAGGCGTCAGACACTTTTAGAAACATGCCGCACTATAATTATTTGACATCTTAAAAAGTCTTACTAAATCGTTGCCCTATAGTGAAGTGAAGTGTGTTTTAGAAAAATCAAATTCTTTCAGTTCATTTCAAACAAATTACATAAACAGCCTATATACGTCCCACTGCTGGGCACAGGCCTCCCCTCAATCAACCGGAGGGTGTAACAAATTACCTGGAATTTAAGTAGCGTGTAAGTATATCCTCCTAAGGTTGAGATTTCTAGACACAATAGTTTAGTAACGGGAAATAATTTGGATTTTAAAAGGACATAACATCCGAAAGTTATTTTTCAATCAATCAATCAATAATACTTTATTGCACAACGACATACAAAGGACATAAACATACGAATAAAAACATAAGTACAATAGGCGGCTTTATTGCTAAATAGCAATTTCTGCCAGGCAACCTTAGGGTGAAAGAAGTTAATGCATTTTTAAAAAAGGCGGTAACATGGTTTTTACTATAAGTTGACGGTAACCTCAATGCACAATCGCTCGCGTATTCCCAAATACGTTCCTAACAAGATAATTACCATACAATGTTAATATACCTACTTAATATAGACATGGGAAACAAAACGTATTTGGAAGGTATTTTGGTAAAAACTCGCGACAAATTGAGTTGGACAGGTCCACCCAGTGTCATTACCACTTACAAAGAACTGATGTGTGGTGCGAAGGAACCGTCATTGCGGAGAACAATTTTATTTATACGCATGTCGTGGCCAGATCTTAAAATGATCATTTCATGAGGTGTTCGACCATTTCATGAAATGGTCATATTTCACTCATATCGTTAAACGTTTTGTGTTCATTGATATGGCCAGACTACATCATGTGGCCAACGAATGGTATTCTACATTGTTTTAAGTTTACGCGGTTATTATCATAACTAAAACACATAATAACGGGATGTTACCGCGTTTAAAATCCCGATATTCCGACACCCGGTCCCCGGTCCCCGATTCCCGGTTTTTGTTCCGTTGAGACTCCCGATATTTCGACACTCCGATATCAAATATATAATAATAATATATATCAAGCGGCAAAGAAAGAGGGTAGACAGATATGTATGCCCGTAGAAAATTATGGATCTACCTACTCCACTCGAATCTCATCAGTCATCCCGTGATCATGGCACTTGCAATAGTGTCGAAATATCGGCATCAACAGTGGCTGCAAGTTGGCTTTGACTACTTGTGGCTCTGCCCACCCTAGGGATAACGGCCGTGAGTTTGTGTATGTCTCTCTCTCTATTTAAGAGCTGCGCTCTTGTCGGTGGAGTAACCGCCATTCCTCTCTTCTTCCCGCCAAAACCTTCAACTCCCTATACGACACGACCTGCACCTTCTCTTTTATTTGTTTCATAAATGTTATCCTAGGTCTACCCCTTCCTCTCTTCCCTTCAATTTTTCCTTCTATAATGTTTGTTATAAATGAATCGTGTCGTATCAGGTGGCCAATCATATTTCCTCTCCGGTTCTCTATAGTTTTCGTTTTGTGTATGTATGTATGTAATATTACCATAGGGCTGATTTGGATGAAAATTAACACAGATAAATCGAAATTCAGAGACAAATATAGGGTAACTACTTTTCGTGGAAAGCGCGTCGCGTCTTATTTTGCTTATTTTAAATCATCGATTAATATATTTCTCGAAGTATAGTATCATATTTCTCGTAAGACATAAAAATGCTAAGATATAAAAGTTATTTTCTGATGACTCGCAGTTACAAGTTAGTTACTGCTGATACCGAGACGTAACTGACGTGAGTTCATGCGAGTAATGCAATAAAAATTTACAGCATGTCATTAAAAGGGTAAAAAAATCGATTCATAAGCCATTAAAATTATTATGAATGATATACATTCCTATTGGCTATACGATTAGTTTAACTCGTTATAAGTATAATTATAAGGCCGAATGCACACACAGACGGACTTTTTTGGCGGATCTCATTCTTATCGTTTTCCGTTCTGCCGTGTAAGTTCGAAAGAGACATACAGTCTGCGCGCGCTCCCTTTTATTAAAGTTACATAATGGTACATTTAGACTAAAGTGCGACCCAGAGGGGGTGAGGTAAAACTAGCACGGCGCATGGTACGAATTGGCGCGGGGCGGAGAAATACTCTTCTATAGTAGTAGCAGTATTATTCTTCTTTGCCCGGCCCGCAAAACTGCACTGCCTAATATTAAGTGTGTCCTGAGCTTAAGACAGTCAACAATACAGACGGAGTTTAAAAAATAAAAATGTGAACCATTTTATTATCATTCCATTGTGGCCGAACGAAATAAATCGTCAAACTTTTTTTTACAGCAAACATTTAACAAAAGGAGGCGGTCCGCTTCACGCTTTTTATTTACACCACAAAATTAAGATGGACGCCATCCAAAAAATACTTTAAGTAATTAATGAAGATGTGATTGTTTCAGACGTGAGCATTGTCCTTTTAAAACGAGAATATTGACTCCATAATAACACACGACATATCGATATTATCGACAGTAGTATCGAATTGTTCCATTCCGTGCGTTTTACGATGTTTATGTACGCGAAATTGGTGCAGTGTCGAATTTTATCGGCCATTCATAAATCGAATCGTGAATTTTGAATGCGTTCGATTAATAGCGAGTTTTGTTTTCTTTTTTAGCTTGTACAGAGGCAAAGGCTAAGTGCAGTTTGAGGCATTGTATAAAAGTATTTTACTGCTAGTAAGTGCACTCAGTTGACCATTAGGTGCGCTCCAATGCGCTTAACGGGAAGTTAAACAACACTAACTCGGCATTCCTTCATGTTTCAGTAACAAAGACATTATCTACGGTCGACGTTTAACAGACGTAGCACGCATATTTCAACGGACTTACGACTGTTAATAACTTCATTTTAGTCACTTAACAGTCTTACCGGAAAACAAATAATAAACCATTTTTTTCTAAAAATAAAATTATCGATAGTTTTTCATCGACAGTTCCCATCACTATAAAATGAAATGAGTGCTGTATGCGTGGACGCATACCGACTCCTTAATACGGTCCTTAATTACGATTTAATTGTTTTTTACCCGTCGAATTGTTGGTGTGTTCCGAGAATCGAACCCGTTTACCCTCCCAGTCTAGATTTCACAATCAGTTTAATTAAGGCAGACTTTTAATCCAATTAAGTGAATCTAAGCAGTGAGATTAAATATCTTAGGTTTTGTTGCACTTTTTGAGCGTATTTTGTCCCTTGTGGACATGAAGTAGTTTTGAGATTGCACTTTTTTTAAATAATTGGAATTCATAAAGGAGTTCTAGGTGTAACTGAAGAATAGAATGACGTAGTAAAGACATCTTCGATTGTTTCATATCTTTTCAGTCTTGGCAGTCGCTACTGTCAAACCTTCAAGCTAGGTAAGCGGACCATATGAAAACGGGATAACGCTAGGAAGATCATGATTATGTTGTGTCACCTAATGTCAAATACATACATTATTATCACTGTCTCTGTCGATTATGATAATCGTTTGCAACTTGGCTTAGCAAGGCTAGCATGCGCAACGTAATAAAATTGCCGATCGAGTCGATAAATTTTGTCTAAATCGATAAAGTATTTTTCCCTAACATGCGTGTCACGATCGATATCATGACCGTCACGATAAACGTTTATCACGTCGAGAAATCGATGTAGCCATTTTGTAAAAAGAAAATCTATTTGGCAACTTGCATACTTTTGGTGTTGAATCCTTTATCAAATACACGTCAATTTAAGTTAAAAGACTGTAATCCAAGCAAGCAACAAAAAGTGACAATATGGACGTATTACATCGAAATTACGAAATTACTATGGAATTTGTATGAAAAAGCAACATGTGGCGTCATAGAAAAACGTGTCAAAATGTCGAACATATTATTACATTTTTATTTATTAAAATTCATCTCTCTCTCTATTTAAGAGCTGCGCTCTTGTCGGTGGAGTAACCGCCATTCCTCTCTTCTTCCCGCCAAAACCTTCACCTCCCGATACGACACGACCTGCACCTTCTCTTTTATTTGTTTCATAAATGTTATCCTAGGTCTACCCCTTCCTCTCTTCCCTTCAATTTTTCCTTCTATAATGTTTGTTATAAATGAATCGTGTCGTATCAGGTGGCCAATCATATTTCCTCTCCGGTTCTCTATAGTCTTCAATATGGTTCTCTTTTCCTCAACTCTTTCCAGCACTTTTTCATTTGACACCATTTCAGTCCAGCTTATACCCTCCATCCTTCGCCAACACCACATCTCAAACGCTTCCAACCTCTCTCTGTCTCTCTGTGTCATAGTCCACGTTTCACTTCCATAGAGTGCAATGCTCCAAATATATGATTAAAATTCATAAATAATTAAAAATAGAAAAATTAAAATGTTTTTGTTAGTTTTAGCTCTGTCGTTATTTAGTAATCTGTATTCATAACTTATCTTTGATCTAGGAAACTACTCAATTTATCACGATGTCGTATTTTGACAGAAGTACATGATTATTTTGCCATGTTAGCACAACTCGATAAAACGACATATATCGTCAAATTTTATCGCTTTGCGCGTGTTCGTCCGGCTGACGTTGATATTACATAAGCAAAATAAACGACGTCAATCACTTCTAAGGGATAATCAATGATTGTCCTTTGTATCTCCTAGAAGGGTTTAGTACCAAGTCAAGTACAATTCTATATTTGTTATGGTTCGCTAATGTATTCTTATGAGCTCATCTTGTAAGTACTTAGTTGTATTGTAATGCAATCACATAGCATGAGCTCACGACTATATCCCAATTGGGGTAGTCAGAGGTACATCCCAAGATCACCGAGCTTTTTGTTAGACCAACTTGTTAGGTGATGAATCGCCGTCTATAATGATCGAGCCAACTGTACATACACACATAAACTCACGCCTATTTCCCACCGGGGTGCAGAGACTATAGAATTCCATTTGCTTCGATCCTGACACACTTCTGTTGCTTCCTCCACATTCATCAATCGCTTCATACACGCACGCCGCCGGTTCAAAGTAGATCGTATTAAACCTTTTCTAAGGACATCTCCAATTTGGTCAATGTAAGTCCTTCTCGGTCTTCCTCTGCCAGCCCTACTTACTACTATAAGGGAAAAACTGCACTTACGATAAATTAATATAAGTAATAACTCATTGGTGCAAGCCGGTGAACAACATGACCATATTGACTATGGCTGGTGAACCACAGGACCATATTGACTACGGCCGGTGAACCATAGGACCATATTGACTATGGCCGGTGAACTACAGGACCATATTGACTATGGCCGGTGAACCACAGGACCATATTGACTATGGCCGGTGAACCACAGGACCATATTGACTACGGCCGGTGAACCATAGGACCATATTGACTACGGCCGGTGAACTACAGGACCATATTGACTATGGCCGTTGAACTACGGACCATATTGACTATGGCCGGTGAACCACATGACCATATTGATTATGGCCGTTTAACTATGGGACCATATTGACTATGGCCGTTGAACTACGGACCATATTGACTATGGCCGGTGAACCACAGGACCATATTGATTATGGCCGTTTAACTATGGGACCATATTGACTACGGCCGGTGAACCACAGGACCATATTGACTATGGTCGGTGAACCACAGGACCATATTGACTACGGCCGGTGAACCACAGGATCATATTGACTATGGCCGGTGAACCATAGGACCATATTGACTATGGCCGGTGAACCACAGGACCATATTGACTACGGCCGGTGAACCACAGGACCATATTGACTATGGCCGGTGAACCATAGGACCATATTGACTATGGCCGGTGAACTACAGGACCATATTGACTATGGCCGGTAAACCACAGGACCATAGTGACTATGGCCGGTGAACTACGGGACCATATTGACTATGGCCGATAAATCACAGGACCATTTTTTTCTCATTTTTCCTCACCTTATGGTTGTCTGGAAGAAATCGCTTTAAGCGATAAGGCCGCCATTTGCCATGTACTTAGTTAAGAGACGTTTTGTAATTATTTCTTTTTATTTTGGTGCAATAAAGTGTATTTGTATTCTATTGACCATAGTGACTATGGCCGGTGAACCACAGGACCACAGTGACTTCACAGTGTTACTGAATATAATATAACATTTAAAACGTGTACCTTCATAAACTAAAGATCCTTTAACATCCTTGAAATACTAATTAAGACTATAAGTCCTTCACAATAGAAATCATTGCAAATTATTCATACATACGTGCGCTACCAAAACTCGCTGTAAGTAACCATTAGAGCCACCGATCACGATGTCATTCCTACCACATTACCTATAATTCAGCGGGTTGGTGAGATCGTGGCGGTAAGCGGAGCGGACAGCGTGCTTCGAGCGCACGATATTAGCTCCGATTCCTGCAGACACCTCCTAACTTTATTTTAAGTTATACCTGTCCTTTTCTTATCCGCCGAAAAGGAAAGTGACGGATAACTGACAATTGTTAATTTTAAAATGAACGATTATCTCGCTGATATGCAACTCGTTTGACGTGTGCTGTGAACTTAATTTTGTCGGGTTATTTCCAACAGTATCCTGAGCATGATTGTAAGTAGGCTGGACTGTCCGTACATGACTCATTGCTCCATGAGTCACTCGTACAGGAGCGGTAAATAAATGTCATATTTTTATTTCAATTTTATTGTGTATGTGTGTGTATTGTACATCTATGTAATACTAATATTAGTGAGTAAGAAATCATTGTTACTAACAACCTGGGTCCAAGTTACCCGTAATATTTTTTTTTTGGCCAATATAAAATATTGGGAGTGTTTTTTTTCTGCCTAAAATTGACGTGTGTTCCATAAATTTTACGCTTGTCGATTACCCGTGATTTCCTTATAAGACACGACGTTAACCTTTTCTTTAATCTGTTCCATGTAAGCTCTTCTTGGTCTTCCCTAATTGGAATTGGCCTTTGATAGACTGGAATGGAAAATGCTACACCGACAAGAGCGTGACTCTTAAATTGATGATGATGGTAACCCTCAATTGAATCATTTAAAAAATCGGAAATTGTTACCACGGAAACCGAAATCCACGCTGACTAAGTCGCGGTCGGCCGCTAGTAAACAATAAACGCCCTCTCTCACGCTCCGCTCACACCAGAGCACACCCCAAATCGGCATAAGTCAGCACACAATGGTGACACTCCTCATTAGATATGGCCTCTAGACCTGAGCCATGTGATGCACACGAATCACCTGATTAGAGAGCCACTCTACTAATTTGTGAACACTCCTGTCTTTTTGTACGATACGACATAAGTTTGCTAAATACTTTGCGGTTGCATTGAACAATTAATAGGTTTTAAATTTAATTTAGCAGCCCCCGTGGTCTAGTGGTTAGAGCGTTAGGCTCACGATCTGGAGGTCCGGGTTCGATTCCCGATGGGGACAAATCACAAAAATCACTTTGTCATCGATAGTTTGGTTAGGACATTACAGGCTGATTATCTGATTGTCCGACAGTGAGATGATCCGTGCTTCGGAAGGCATGTTAAGCCGTTGGTCCCGGTTACTACGTACTTATGTAAGTACGTAATCGTTACTTGAGTCACGTCAGGGGCCTTCCTATACTTTTCGTGATCGTTTGCAACTTAATCGATTTTTCAAAGGTCCCTGTTATAGACATCTATTGATAATTATCATCATATATTATGTATACTTCTTCTACGTGTGGGTTGTGAGGTGGATTACCAACCTCACCAACCCTGGTGTCAGGGTTATTATTGAACCGCCAAAGGCCACTGACATGGCTCATGTAACCACTACATACTTACATCAGTAAGTAGTAACCGGGACCAACAGCTTCACGTGCCTTCCGAAGCACGGATCATCTTACTGTCGGACAATCAGGTGATCAGCCTTTAATATCCTTACCAAACTAGGGATCACAAAGTGGTTTTTGTGATATGTCCCCACCAGGATTCGAACCAATGCTGGACCTGAAACTACTGGACCACGGAGGCTGTTAGGTGTAGGGTTTTCGAGTACAGTCCACCTCAGCCCCTTCGTACATTTCGTCACAGACAACCACAAAACCAACCATAACTAAAGCTAAGAATCTACCATGTTTTTCAAAACAACAAACAAAAAGCAAAGTTTGAAATTTCCGTCACGATTTTCAACTATTGTCATATAACATTATCTCCGGTTAGTTATGTAATAAAGTGTTTGTTATGAAAAGTCGAGTTAGTTACGAATATCAGCAATGTTGAGATATATGGTAGTCTTCTTGTCGTGTGATTTCTGAGCCGTGGTAGCCCTTACTTATTGTTTTTGGTGAACGTTTTTAAAAAAACTATTTCAAACTAACGAAATCAGCCGAAAATAAATATTAGACCTTGTGTACATATTGAAACGTGTTACAATCCATCCTTCAGTGTGAAGACATCATTATTAGTTACCATATATATTTGCGAACTGAATAAACATAAATTATTGTAAATACATCAACAGCATCGTAATCAGTGGTGTGCCTCTGGAATATTCCCAATTCGAGAATGTTCCCGGTAGTACAAAGGCGCGAAAACTAAGTAAAAAGAGCTTTATTGCCTAACCTTTAGGTACGTAAGATCACGTGCTTAGGGAAGCTAACAAAGAGAAAATTTAAATCGAAAAAAAATCTGACTCAGACGGGGCTTGAACCCGCAGCTTCTGTGAAGCCGGGACGAGCGTGTTAACCATTACACCACCGGGTCCTCCTCCTGTCCATGCGAAATTCTGCTGATCTATTGTTTTGTTTTATATTAGTATAAGTAATTTCTAAATAATTTGTACGCGTATGTATGTCTATCTATATAATATTATACGTTGAAAGTCTCTCTTGTCACGTAGGTCAGCTGGAAGAAACCTCTTTGTTTAGAGATAAGCTTGCCTGTACTATCTGTTTTCTTTGTATGTTTCTTGTGTCTGTTTTATTGTGTACAAATAAATAAATAAAAAATCTATGTATCGTTATTAATTCGACGCCGGCGTCATCTATATAAAATATTGAATACTAATATTACGTTAGTACGTGAGAGGGTGCTGTAAAAACAAAAATCATTTTCTCTTTGTGACAGTGTTAAAAAGGCCACATCGAAGCAATTCATCTAAGAAAGCAATATTGCTATTTGAAATTTGTTTGCATTGCTCACTTACTTTTATATGCGCAAATGTCAAATAGCAATATTGCTTTCTTAGATGAATTGCTTCGATGTGGCCAGACTCCCAAGATCACAGTACAAGAAAGAACAATTTGAAAAAGAAAAGTAGCTAGTGTCCTATTTTTTTTTTAGAACAGGAACATTTGCCCACTTGGGAATATTCCCGGGAAATTCACATCACTGATGGTAATCGATAAAAAACACGAAGAACATTTGGCTCGGATCCGAGACGAGAATATACTAACTAATATTGAGGAGATGTACTGCATAACACAAATATACAATTTGAAATGAACTTTAGACTTTTAGAGTAAAGTACTTTCTTTTGCAGGGCTGGCAGAGGAATACCAAGACGTGATAAGGCAGAGATGACCTAAGAAACAGTGTCATAAAAGAGAGGTGTGGTGTAAAAGATGATTATAGAGACTAAGATTGAGAAGGGAATGTTAAGTTGGTTTGGACACGTAGAGCGGATGAAGGATAATAGGATTACGAAAGCAGTATATAAAGCGAAGGTTGATGGTAGGGCTGGCAGAGGAAGACCTATAAGCACTTGCTACAGTGTCGAAATATCGGGAGTCTCATATCTCTATTTAAACGCGGTAAGAACCCGTTATTATGTGTTTTAATTAAGATCTAGAAGGGCGTACATTGACCAAATTGGAGATGTCTTTAGAAAAGGTTCAGTTTGATCTAATCTGAACCGGCGTGCGTGTACGAAACGATTGATGAATGTGGAGGAACCAAGAAAACTCTGTCAGGATCGAAGCAAATGGAATTACATAGTCTCTGCTTACCGTGTGGATTGTGAGGTGAATTACTAACCGCATCAACCCTGGCCTCAGGGTTATTATTGAGCCGCCAAAGGCCCCAGACATGGCTCATGCAACGACTGTAGATCAGTAAGTAGTAACCGGGACCAACCGCTTAACGTGACTTCCGAAGCACGGATCATCTTACTTTCGGACAGATGATCGTTCTGTAATGTCCTTACCAAACTGACGGTTACAATGTAATTTTTGTGGTATGTCCCCACCGGGATTAGAACCCGGGACCTCCGGATCGTGCCCAACGCTCAATCACTGGACCACGGAGGTTGTTAATTTTCACTATAAGGCGAAGATTATAAATATGTACGTTGCAGGACATTAGAATACATAGCCTGACTTAAACAGACAACTAGCCGAACCTAATAGATATTGCAGCCGCATAGTTCGCCGGCCATAGTAAAACTTTATTTATGTTTTCGGCTTTTATGGCCTTTGGGCGATGACTTCCTAATTACTTGACGCCTGCGCATCGACCAACCTAACTTTACCGTCGAAATACATCCTTTATAACCCTAATCAGTTCAGTGTAAAGTCTAAATTGGACAAATCTTTTGGTGATTCAGGTGTACGTAAAAGAGAAGTTTGGTTTTGTGTATTCCAAACATGGGAGGAAGTTATAAAAGTGTTTCGTATAAATTCGGACAATAAAAGGTAGACTTTATTTATTTATGTTACGTTATATTTTATTTTTATACTAGATTGGTAGTCATTTCTGGTTTATTGGTGGTCAAATGAGGTGTTTTACTGTTTGGTTTTTGTTCGAATGGCGCGTAAAGTTACTGTCGTAATTCTATGTAAGGAATGCAATCCCGATCTCGCGAGAACGCGTCTATTTTTTCGGGATCAATCCCAAAGCATAATATGACAAGATCCCATTCGAGATTGACGGGATTGGCGAATCTCCTTGTATCATACTTTTTATTTTGATTACGCTGATTTCCAAAGAAAACTAATTATTTAGTTCATCATCATCAGCCGTACGACGCCCACTGCTGGGCATTGGCCTCCCCCTAGGCTCTCCAAGACGATCGGTCCTGCGCTGCCCGCATCCTGCGGCTTCCCGCGACCTTCACCAGATCGTCGGTCCACCTTGTAGCGGGCCTACCCACTGAGCGTCGTCCGACACGAGGTCGACATTCGAGAACCTTTCCGCCCCAGCGGCCATCGGTTCTCCTCGCTATGTGTCCTGCCCACTGCCACTTCAGCTTTTTATTATTTAGTTAAGTACTAGTTATTTAGTTCTTAGTTGGTGTTTAGTGATGTTGTTGTTGTTATTATTCAGTTAGTAATATTGAAGAGCAAATGCTTTTTGTTTTCTTTCAAAAATATTGTATTAATTCACCTCACTATTACATACAAGCAGTTTTTATCGTTTTCAGCCATTCTAACTTTATTGTTTTTCTATAAACTAGACGAGATCCCGCATATTTCGGGATCTGGCGCGATTGATGTTTCCAATCCCGCGGAATCTTGAGTCGGGATTGCATTCCCTAATCCTATGCTTAAGTAGAGCCAGAGGTTGTGAAAAGCAACCGCTTTTAGAAGTGATATGTATAAACGCGTGAGTGCAAGCGAGGCACCACGAGTGCTGCCTCACTCCTAAACGGCTGATGGCCATTTAGACTAAAGTAAGACCCAGCGCGGGGGTGAGGTAAATCTAGCTCGGCCCTTGGTGCGGGGCGGGTAGTGTCCGTTCTATAAGTAAGTAGTGTTCTTCCCCCTCGGCATAACCACGCGGTGCGAATCATATCGACGACAACGACCAATAGACGCAGAGAATGCTATCTACGCAGATAAACGTCGTAGGGCTATTAGTCGAAACATAACATAGCCTATATACATCCCACTGCTGGGCACAGGCCTCCCCTCAATCAACCGGAGGGGGTATGGAGCATACTCCACCACGCTGCTCTACTGCGGGTTGGTGGAGGTGTTTTTACGGCTAATAGCCGGGACCAACGGCTTAACTTGCCCTCCGAAGCACGGAATCATCTTACTTTTTCGGACATTCAGGTGATTCAAGCCTGAAAAGTCCTTACCAAACAAAGGACAGTCTCATAAAGTGATTTCGACAATGTCCCCATCGGGAATCGAACCCGGACCTCCAGATCGTGAGCCTAGACCACGGAGGCTGCTATTAGTCGAAAACCACGATATAAATCGCGCGGTGCGGCTGCTGTGCCGCGGGGGCTTGTTAAACCAGTTACACGACTTAATAAGTCCATAGACACAAAACTTGTGTCTATGAACTTATCAAAAATGGTAGCTGTAACAAAAAATATAGGACTTACCATCAAGAGGGGCAGCATTTTTACCCGACTGCCAAAGGAGGGTAATGCTTTTTTATACTGTAAATAACATCGCATCTCCCCTTAACATACATACATACATAAACTCACGCCCGTAATCCCAAATGGGGTGGGCAGAGCCACAAGTAATCAAAGACAACTTGCAGCCACTGTTGATACGAAGTCCTAAGATGGATCTCCCCTTAAACGCAGTCACATTCTGGGTAAGCGGGTAATTGTTACAAAACGTTATAATTGCTGTGTCTTAATTTACTTGAGGTATACATGCGCAGTGACAGCGATCGAGCGAGAAGCGAATAAGACTTTGCTCTCTAAATTAAAAAAAAAAAATTCAAAATTGGCTTACAAAGTTAGCGCTTCTTGAACGTCAAAAACTAAATTACATATTATGTATTTAGCTGTAAAACTACTACCACATCGGAATCTGTAACGCTGAGGGAAAGACGTGGCCAGAAAACCTCCCAGCACAGGGCCCTAGTCCTACTGTTTCATGATTTCCTTTCTTTTTTCAAATCCTGTTTGTATTACATAATTTATAAAATTAAATACAATTAATTAAATCTTAATATAAGCTAATTGTTTCCACTTGTTGAGATTGCATAGAAAATATCGAAAGCGAAAAACATAACGTGCTGATATTTTATTGATAAAACTGACATAGACATTTAAATAACAAATGGAACGTTATAAAATTGACATGTATAAAAAAAAACTTAATAAGACCAAGGAGGCAGAGGCCGAGGCCGAGAACAAAAGAGGCAGAGGACGCCCTCCTTATACCTGGTGGACCAGCATGTCCCGATTGCTGAAAAATGAAAATTTACCCGACCCGACAACCCTAGACAGAATGTCAGAGCGCCGCAAAATTAGAAGAGCCGACCCCACCTAAAGTGGGATAGCGCAAGGAAGAAGAAGAATAAGACCAAGGAGGGCGTCATTAACAGCTATGAGAGAGAGAGAGAGAGAGAGAGAGAGAACTCACTAGATAGATGGCTGTAATATAGTTTGTATCTTATTATGTATAAACAGGGAGTGGGGGGAGGGGCGATACGACAAGACTGACATTCACCATTAGGGCTATTTTTAGTCCGAAAGTAAGGTGATCCGTGCTTCGGAAGGCACGTTAAGCCGTTGGTTCCGGTTACTACTTAGTGATGTAAGTATGTAGTCGTTACATGAACCATGTCAAGGGCCTTCGGCGGCTCAATAATAACCCTGACACCAGGGTTGATGAGGTTGGTACCCTGACACGATAAGAAGAAGAGCACTACGAATAGAATTCAGAATGTTTAAAATGAAAGTCGACTTGTATTCGCAAATCGCCAACTGTGGGCCAAACGCTACGAGCCCGCACAAGCTGTCATTACGCTTGTAGAAATGTTTTAATTAACTCCTTATAATACTGAGTCAATTTGCGACATCACAATACAATGGTATTTTTTACTGCTGGGCTACAGGAAAAAAAAGAAGCCAAGTGCGAGTCGGACTCACCCATGAAGGGTCAGACAGACTGGAAGGTCAGACAGGCAGTCGCTTCTGTAAAAAACCGGGCCTGTCAAATCTTCAGGTTAGGTAAGCGGACCCTGTGAAAAACGGGATAATGCTAGGGAGATTATGATGATGATTTTCACCTCGGCTGGTCACGCTCAAACGTCAGTGTATCCCACAGAAACCGTTACCGCGGTTGATCCTTTCATCGCTTTTTAACATGCAAAGGCCAAAGCGAGGGGACATCCATAAATTACAATGAGCTAGCGATGGGCCTTGAGCCGTTCGCACCTAAACAGGCGCGTAATACGTGCGTCCGGTCCTTGATACACAGTTTACGATCTTCCATCAGCTTGATTTTATAATTGTTTAGATTTAGATTATTTTTATACTTACTCAAGAAAAACCCATCGGAACGGCAATGCAGGACGGAAGGGGTAAGTAACACGGACTGTAACCTAGGTAGAACCTATATTTGGTTCATCATCATCAGCCCATTAACGTCCCCACTGCTGGGGCACGGGCCTTCCCTATGGATGGATAGGGAGATCGGGCCTTAAACCATCACGCGGGCCCAGTGCGGATTGATGGTTATTAACGACTGCTAATGCAGCCGGGACCAACGGCTTAACGTGCCTTCCGAAGCACGGAGGAGCTCGAGATGAAAACTTTTTTTTTTGTGGTCACCCATCCTATGACCGGCCTTTGCGAAAGTTGCTTTACTTCAACAGTCGCAGACCGAGCGCGTTAACCGCTGCGCCACCGAGCTCCTATATTTGGTTATCAACAACCAATTTAAAAGGGCTTCTTAATTAATATAGTTTAGTTTAAGTGTTAATTGTACATAATTTATTTTATTTTGAGTTCTGTTTATTTGTTTTAGTTTTATTTTAATTTTATTTGTTTTGTTTCATATTTTTCTAATATTTTTGTTATGTAACTGTTTTGTTTATGGTGTAAATAAATTCCTACATTCTGCAATTAAACAGCTCAATTAAAAAGTTGTTAAAAAGTAAAAAAAAAAAAATTAAAAGATTCGACTCTAAGAGCTACCGCTTGTCTGTATGAACTTCACGAGTTAGTCACTGACACACTCATCCCGAAATCTCAAAAACTACAAGTGCTAGGAATCTCGAATTTTGCATGGAGGTTCCTTTTAGGACGTAAGAGCATACTTCGACGGGATTTTGCGAAATGCAATCTCTAAGGAGATAAAAATGGATGACAAAATGTGAAACTTCTATAGTTTTAAAAGTAGAATTTCAGGGCAAGTCGCGGATAAAAGCTAGTGTATAAACGGATACCAGTTTATTTTGTACGATTTGATTCTAATTCTTGCTAGGGAACAGGTTTTACATGAGAGGTCCGTATTAACTGGCCACTTTTTCTATTAAAGCCTATGGATTTATTTAAGTAATCAAGGTTATTTATATTTGTTACAAAAAATGTTTATGTATTGGTAAACGCAATTTGCAGTAAAGGAGTAATTTCATTACTGGAATCAAAGGTTTGTAAAACAAATACATGTTAGAAAGACACCTCTATGTCTGTTATATATAATGTATTTATTTATCTTAAGTGCAGTTTTCACTAAGACAGTGGCCTCGACCATTATAGACGGCGATACGGCTAACCACCTATCACGTTGGTCTAACAGAAAGCTCGGTGAGGTGTGGGTACCTCTGATTATCCCAATTGGGTATTTGACTGGGTCAAAGATAAATTATAAAACGCTAATCTAGAAATAGAAGTCAGTCTGAGATGATCAAAAATCAATCTCATTTTACTTTTAGACTTATTTTCGAATTTTATTTATGAATTAAGTAACAATGAGGACGACGTTTGACCGCTTGTATTGATGACGTCACAAGACAGTATTTCCATGCAAACTCCAAATGAAACTTTCGTTTTGACGTTTCGTAAAAAGTATCTTATTGAGTAAGTTGTAAAGTAGCCTATTGTAGATCAAATGTAGTCGTGAGCATAATATGTTATTGGGTCATGTACGGTCACGAGCATTAATATGTATACACTTTGGTACCATGTCACATTAACTTTTTTGACAAATTGAACTGTAAGTCTCACTAAATGTCAAATATGTTAGTGCGACAGAGTCCTAAAGTGGGTACATTATATTGCTCATGACTGTAGTAGGTTCAAGATAAATTATGAAATTCTGATTAATAAATAAAAACACATCTAAAAGTAACGAAAAACCTTTTCTTCTTTCAATTTAACTCATTTATGAATTTTAAACAAGAAAAACGTTCTTAATAATAAGTCCGACATTTTATCACGATTTTCTATGACGTCACAGTGTGCTTTTTCAAACAAATTCCATAGTAATTTCGTGTTTTGTTAGGACGTAATATACGATCCGGACGACCCGATTACCCTAGCCATAGAGGCAGCCTATCAGCTCGGGACACCAAACACTTCAGGACCCCGATACCGACCCCGCCGGCGTGGTCGACGATTTCCCTCATTCAGCGCTTATCGCTATCGTCCCACTAGGGTCGATTAATTCTTTCAAATATTTTTCCTCTCAGACGACGCCCTGAGCCGAGGTTCGCGCCCAACTGGGCACCCTCAGGCCTGTTGTCTTAAACGTTGTACCGGGTGAGAGCCTTCAGCGCTCCCCATTTGTCCATTTGTAGTTAATGCCATCTGCGGCAAATCTACAATAAGTCACGTAAAAAAAAATCGTGATTTGACATTTAGTAAAAAGTAACTGATTTGACTAGTTGGAAACTAGGCGAAGAACTTGACGAAGCCTGTGGTGGATTTAATGATGTATTTTTTTTTACGATATATAATTAAACTTTATACACATATATATATATATAATGAAACTAGCCTATATTTGTTATATCAACACTATTCGCCGTTTAGTTCTCCAATCGTTACTTCATTTTCTAGTCACTTTTCTCATCTAAGTCAATCAGAAGGAAACCACGCAAAGCCATTTACACTAAGCCCGCGCCTCGCTTGCGGTTGCCTTTTTTACTCCTATTTACTCTATTTTTTACTCCTTTTACTCTATCCAACTAAGCGTGTAAACGAAACCGCAAATCGTGGTGTTGCGGATACTCCAATTATTTGAAATAGAGCTTTTAGTTTGAGAGGTAGAGTAATAACTTCATCCACTCGTAGACCGCTGAATGTTGGTGGTCTGGTTCTTAGTTTTTACGCTATTTTATTCTACTCTATCATTTTGTCGGTTATATAAAAAAAAAATGTTTATTTTCATTTATATGCTTCTACATTTGACAGGTTTTCGATGCCTCCCTTTAAGTTTTTTAAAAACCTGTGTCGGGAGGCAAGAATCTTAAAATTCTTACATACATACATAAACTCACGCCTATTTCCCACCGGGGTAAGCAGAGACTATAGAATTCCATTTGCTTCGATCCTGACACGCTTCTCTTGCTTCCTCCACATTCATCAATCGCTAAAAATTAAAAAAAAAAAACGCTTCGCTTAAAATTCTTAAAATTTAAAATTATATAGCTATCAGTTATATACTCTAAGGGCCATATAATTTATGACACAATGGTGTGAGAAGCAGCAGTTAGTTTTAGGCGGATGAGACATTCGAAAAAAAATATATGTAAAAATTTACAAAATGTAACTATGTTACTGAATAAAGATATTTTTGACTTTTGAGTGTGCAATTACTGAAAAATCAAACGTTGGAATCAGACAAAAGAACGTCGGCGTCTAATTTCAAAATTCGAACATATAAACTAAGCTGATAAAAACAACGGTCCGCGCGCTGACTTCACGCAAGTCTAAACTATCTTCCAGAGGGGTAGAGGTAAACCTAGCTCAGACGCTGGTGGGGGGCGGAGTTACCATTCTAGTAGTATTATTCCTTATTCTATGCCTGAATGTAACCAGTTGTCCGAGCAACCAACAGCAAACATTTTGCTACACGCGCGATGGTTGCAAAATAACCAACCCTAGCGTTATACCGTTCTCACGGGGTCCGCTTACCTAACCTGAAGATTTGACAGGTCCGGTTTTTTATACAAGCAGAATAATATTAAGTACTTAGTAGGAATGTTTCCATACATTATGGTTATAAGGCATTGACTCCACATACTGTCTAGTACAATTCAATTCCAATGATTCATACACGGAGTCACGTGATAACTTACATACGCGCCGCGAGGAGTTAAGGCGACGACGTATACAGGACAGCTTTTTTATATTTTTACATATACATTCCCGAGAATTGGATTTTTGACGGTATGTGACCTAACCTGTATTGGGCTGGGTTTCCCTTCGCGGGTTAGAAGGTCAGACAGGCAGTTGCTTATGTAAAAAACCGGACCTGTCAAATCTTCAGGTTAGGTAAGCGGACCCGGAAACGGGATAATGCTAGGGAGATGATGATGACATAATGGTGCTAATTCCTGTAAATACCATCTAATTTTATTTTAAGTTATATCTGTCATTTTCTTATCCGCCGAAAAGGAAAGGGACGGGTAATCGACAAGCATAAAATTTATGGAACACACGTCAATTTTAAGCACAAATCTAAACCAACGGTCTAAAAATTTTACCATGTCAATAACCCGACACAGTTAAGTAGACAGCACGTCAAACGGATTGCATACCAGCGACGTACCGTTTGATTCGCCCGGGTTATTCATTCATTTACTCATTCTTCCTAAAATTAAGAGCTGTGAATCATCCGTCCCTTTCCTTTTCGACGGATATGAAAACGACGGATATAACTTAAAATAAAATTAGGCAGTGTCTGCAGGAATCGGGGCCAATATAATATTAAACAGAACGACTAATTTAAATATAATAGATAAAGTTTTACAATAGCTAATACGCAGTACTTACTCTAGTAGTCTAGATCTCTGTCAAAGTACAGAAGCCAGTGTTGTGACATTTATTAGCATAGTGATGTCAACTTTTATCAGAAATCAGATTTTTTTTTAATTTATTCGCTTAGGACAGGTAGGTACAGAGTCACAATATGGTATAAGAACGTGTTACAGCATCTCCATCCTGCTAATTATTATTAGCATGCAAATGTCGAAAACTCAAAAATTCTCTGATTTAAACACTGTGGTCCTGTGAAACACCGGCTTGCTTTTCAAACGGGGAGCGCCGGTTCGAACCCCGGTTACGGACTTGCACCAATGAGTTATTAATTTACCTTAAGTGCAGCTTTTACTAACACAGTTGGCTCGACCATTATAGACGGCGATACGGCTCTCAACGTTGGTCTAACAGAAAGCTCGGTGCGGTGTGGGTACAGAGTTCATCTTCCGATGGATGTACCATCTTATGCTTATGTTATGATAAGTGAGACCCAGCGGAGGGGTAAGGCAAATTAGTGCGGGGCGGAGTGTCCGTTCTATCATCAGCCGTACGACGCCCACTGCTGGGCATAGGCCTCCCCCAAGGATCTCCACGATCTCCTGCGCTCCGATCTATACATAGTTACTATTCTTTATATAAAATTCAACAAATGAACATCTTTTAAATATAACTATTTTTCGAGTCACCAAACAACCGTCCCCTTAATCAGGTAGTACGATTGGTATGCGTACACGCAGCCCTTCTTAGAACCAAGATAAAAACCGCGGCGACACTCAATTTATTGTGCATTTTGAATAATTCTACCTTTTTTCAATCTTTTCTTGTATTTTTTTCTAGCCTTTTTATTGGCTTGTATTCCTATCAATTTGTTATATAGGTGCTTGTGGTGAATCGGAACGTATTTTATAAGATTATCGACTGCAGACTGACTATAAAATAAATATTTTCGTATTCTTGTATGATAGGTATGTTTTTCTTATGAAATCAAAAAAGATTTTGGGTACCGGTAAGTGTAAGTATAATTTAATATATTCTAATAAAATATTTACATCTTCTTTCAATACTGAGTTTATATATATACATATTTCCAACCGGAGTAAGCAGAGAATGAAATTCCATTGGCTTCGATCCTGACACGCTTCTCTTGCTTCCTCCACATTCATCAATCGTTTCATACACGCACGCCGGTTCACAGTAAATCGTACTGAACCTTATCCAAGGACATCTCCAATTTGGTCAACGTATGTCCTTCTAGGTGTTCATCTGCCAGCCATACCACCAACCTTTTCTTTATATACTGTATCGAATTTTGGTCTTATTCATCAGCCCTTTCGCTTTTAAATAGTGTTAGGCGGATGAGCCGTTCGTGATGTAACAATTTACGATTCAAAATGTAATATATGTTACCTACTGAATAAAGATATTTTTTAAATTTGAATTTGAATAAGCTACCTAACAATTCTGTCAATTTGTCACAATTACAATCACTAATAGGTATAGGTAAATAAAAACAAAATCTTATAGCCATTTGTACAAGCAACTAACGTGTTATTATTTCATACAAAGTAATGCAAAAGGAAGTAGCTTGCATAAAAAGTTGCGACAAATGTAAACAAATGCTCGCGCATGCGTCATATACTCGGCAAGGGTAAATGACCCAACATATAATTTTTTGTTTATAGATTTCTATGACAATTACTTTTGAGTATGCCTGTATTCTGTTATTATTATTGCGTATAAAAAGAAGAAAAGCTAGAAGGAAAGAGAGGAAGGGGAAGACCAAGAAGAGTTTACATGGAACAGATTAAAGAAGTCGTGTCTCATAGGGAAGTCAAGGCATTGGCCTTTGATAGACTGGAATGGAAAATGCTACACCGACAAGAGCGTGCTCTTAAATTGATGATGATAATGGCAAAAAAAAAAACCTGCGTGGACCATATATCCTGCTGAAGCTCCCCTAACCAAGTCTCTGCCGCATCCGTCACACAATGCAACTCGGCTATGCCACCTGGGAACCGGTGTAGAAGGCATTCGTTCATTATGTGAGACAGGGTTTGATCCGGGTGCTGACCACACTCACGGTATAGCGACTCCTTTAAGGCCCATAAATGTAGAATTGTAGCGATGACAGCGACTTTCCGAACGGCGACCCGCGCCATTACCGCAACCGAACCAAATTCCACGTCACCGCCTTTTTAAAAGGCGGGAAAACGTTCCCGTTCGAAAAAGAAGAAATCAAAATAAAAACAAATGAAATAATATGCCAGAAGGTGATGGTTTGACTTTCCGTGTCAATAATTTATTTATTTCTCTCTATAGTTTTCATCGTCCTTTGACAATGACGACTTAACGAGACTGATCGACGACTGAACATAAATAAATCAAGCAGACGGCAATGTAAATAAACATCGCATTTTATAAGCAAGACACGTATGATTCTAGAAAGCTCTCTTATTAAATTTGTCCCGCTGTTTATGTTGTTTGTTACTTAGAAATAATGAAGGACTTTCTAGGCTACGTTCCTTAAAAAAAATATAGAGATGGCGCTGTTCAGATTTTACATAATAATTACGCATTTACTCATAACCTCAAGACACGAAGACATGACGATGACTGACTGGAAAACCTGAAGCAAAAAAGTCTTCGTCGTGCTTTACCACCTCCTGAGGAGTCGCGTTCTGTGTGCGAACGATGTGGCAAGAAATGCCGCGCTGCTATAGGGCTCTATAGTCATCGGCAGCGCTGCGGGAACCCGTAGACTCACAAGTGCTGCAAGAATCATCTACGATAGATGCTGTGGCCGATGATGATGACTCGCGTACATAATTATTCAAAAATAGAATGTAATGTAGGATTATTACCGTAGAAACGAGGTCTTTGCGTAGCATCTGCGGTGTTAAGTTGAGTGATAGAGTGAGAAACAGTGTGATAAGACAGAGATGTGGTGTATAAGGCGATATAGTGACTAAGATTGCGATATAGGTAAAACTACTTACACTTACTATTATTTTTTTACACACATTGCAGGAACACTCGCAAATTACACTCTTAAGTCCTCGTATAAGATTGAGCAGTTTTTGAATCTAGCTAGATTCTATTACATTTGAACTAAAATAAAAATGACCCAAATGAATATAAACATTATGTCACTACACTATGTCACATTATGTCACTGTGGCGTATTTTATTGGTTCGTCGCAATCATGATACGCATCGATAATATGATAATCCGGTCGGGAAAGACAGCTGGGGATTTATAAAGGCCATATTGAAGCAATTCATCTAAAAAAGCAAAAAAAAAAATAACTAAAAACTAAAACTAACTGCGCAATGTATATAAAATATTTCTATTTGACATTTGTTTTTAATAGGGATTGTGTCCTCTAACATGATGGACTAATGTTATGGGCGATAGGCTGATCCCTTATCACCATAAGGTTCATCATATCCATCTTTGGACTTCGTATCAACGGTGGCTGCAAGTTGTCTTTGATTACTTGTGGCTCTGCCCACCCCATTAGGGATTACGGGCGTGAGTTTATGTATGTATGTATGTACATTGCAGGAAGGTAGGCACCATAGTCTAACTACGGCTGACTAACTTAAACACATAATCCTCCTTTTTGCTTCGTCGCAGTTGGATAAAAATGGAATACAGTTTGGTTCTCCAGAATACAACTTTTTTAAAAAACTTTTTTGTAAAGACGAAGGTACCTATGCATACTTATAATTGAAACAAGTATTTTTATTATTCATTGTAAAATGAAAATCGGTATTTTGTTTGGTTTCCGCACATAATATCGTGGGTAGTTTTGAATTATTATTGCAAACTTACATTGTAAAGTGCGTGTTACTGAGTGTAAGGCACGCACAAAATGTTTTATAGCCAGAGTTTACTAAATTAAACCGTGTTACTTTATTCCGAGAGGTATACTTAGTTTAGTACTCTCACTATATTAAGAATTATTATTTTCGTACTTTCTGTAGAAAGTGTTAACAGCGGAGCCGGACGGATACCTACTTTGACTCGCCATCGAATAAATAATAGAACAACGGTAAAACTCCGCCCCGCACCGATTCGCAATGTGCGCCAACCTCACCCCCTTACCACGGCTTTGGCAATCAGCACCATAATGGCCCCGATTCCAGCAGACACCTCCTAATTTTATTTTAAGTTTAACCCGTCATTTTCTTATCCGCCGAAAAGGAAAGGGACGGATGATTGTCAACAATTTAATTTTAAAACGAATGAATAACTCCGGCGAATTAAATAGGCATCTCGCTGGTATGCAATCCGTTCGACGTGCAGTCTACTTAAATCTGACGGGTTAGACGGGGTGTTTTAGATTTCTGCTTAAAATTGACGTGTGCTCCATAAATTTCTTTCCCTTTCTTTTTCAGCGGATAAGAAAATGACAGGTATAACTTAAAATAAAATTAGATGGCGTCTGCAGGAATTAGCACCAATGTGGGTATTAAAATAATTAAAAATAACTCACCAGAAATCTTTTTATTCTCATTCCATCTGAAACCAATAAATTATGTTTACTTAATACACGCTTCATTATAAATGTAGAGTTACATAAAAAATCGTTTTACAACTTGACAAGTCAACGTTTTGGTATTTTAATAAAATTGTACAAAGCAGCTGGTATCAATTAAAGACGTGTTTTCGCGCTATGTACAGTATTTTTTAATACGGTGTCAAGTATTATGGAAACAGTACCTATAGGACAGAGCATTGAAGATTATGATTTCCAGAAGTATAAGTTCAAAGTTCCCTAAACGATGGAACATCTTACATCGTGTCCTGCGTACCCGAACACCTGCACGCAGGAGCATCTGATGAGCGCTGCAGATAGCGCCATACTTGTTGCCAAGTTTTGGGCCGATACTATTTAGTTTGCACGAACGATAATAAGAAGAGAAGTTCAAAGTTATTAATTTATCTTAAGCAGTTCTTCACTAACACAGTCGACTCGACCATTATAAATTCAATTCCAATTCAAAAATATCTTTAAAAATTCAGTAGGTAACATAGTTAGGTAACATAGTAACACTTTGAATCGTCAATTTTTACATAACGAACGTGTCATCCGCCTAAAACTACTGCAGCTTCTCACAACCTGTATAGCCGGGGAAAAGAAGCTGCAAGAAAAACCTCGTAACAGGGCCCTAGACGTTCTTTAAAAAAATAAATAAACATAAAATATTGTTATACAATTGAGTAATTTAGCTGCCTAATATCAGACATCTAACAACGGTTTGTATAAATGATTATCATAAATGATCATCACGTGCTCAGCGCTGAAGGAAAAAGTGAGGAAACCCACATTCCCGAGAAATGCATTTTTGGAGGTGTGACCTAACTTGTATTGGGCTGGTTACCCTTTCGCGGGTTGGAAGGTCAGACAGGCAGTCGCTTCTGTAAAAAACCGGACCTGTCAAATCAGGTTAGGTAAACGGACCCTATGAAAAACGTGATAAAACGGGAAAACTTGAAGTTACTCCTATAACTGTATTCGTAATCTTTTCTCATTGAGTTGTTTCTGATTGTCTCCCTTTGCCCTTTTTGCAATGTATAAATTATTGTTTTTTCGCGACGTTCGTTGATTACTCAGATATTTATCTTTAAACTTCATCAAGTTTGTCTGCGCGTGCGCCCATTAATGTAACTACTCTAGAAGTTTATGAGTAAGTGTTTCGGAAATATTAAATGAGGTTGAAAGTAAGTACATTAAAAAAGGCAACCATCATCTCCTTAGCGATATTCCTTGTTATTGACGTCCGCTTACCTAACGTGAAGATTTGACAGGTCCAGTTTTTACAGAAATGACTGACAAATATGACCTTTCAACCCAAAGGGAAAACGAGAAAGCAAACTAGGATTAAACAACAAATACTAATAAAATATATTAGGTACCGACTATAAATATATATATATATTTCATTTATTTAATTAATTTGTATCTATATTAATGCTTTGCCAAACTTATTTGACTATTTTTATTAATTAATTGGATTATTATAAATATATATACACTTTTACGTGATTTTTGTTTTTTTAACACTTACCCGTGGTTAGGGAAACTCACAAAGATGATTTTACATGGTGAAGGACGAGGTACATTTATGGCATAAATTACGAAAATTAAACTGTGTTCTTTGTACTCAATAAAATATACTTACTGATGTAAGTAAGTAGTCGTTGAGCCATGTCAGGGGCCTTTGGCGGCTCAATAGTAACCCTGACACCAGGGCTGACGAGGTTGGTGTTCCACCTCACAACCCACACGATAGAAGAAGAATAAAATATCTCTTAATTATTAATATTAGTTATAGTATCTTCTTATAAACAATGGCTGAAATTTTTGCTTATATTTATTTATTTTTAGGGAAATTAACAGCAAAATAGCACAAATGTGTAACACAATAAGAAACTAGACGATTACGTCGATATGTGTACTTCTGATTACTGTTGGCTCTGGTCATCACAGTCTGGTAATCTAGTCATGTCTGTATGTTCTTTTTAGGGTTCCGTAGCCGTAAGCGGAACCCTTATGGATTCGTCATGTCTGTCTGTCTATCTGTCTGCCAGTTTTTTACTTTTCATTAACACAGTTGGCTCGAACATTATAGGCGACGTCGGCTCTAACAGAAAGCTCCGTGAGGTACGGGTACCTACTTAGTTCATCTTGTGATGTACAGTCATGAACAATATCATGTACCCACTTTAGGCCTCTGTCGCACTAACATATTTGCAATAATTAAAACACATAATAACGGGTTCTCACCGCGTTTAAATGGGGATATGAGACTCCCGATATTTTGAGAGTTTGGTGCGAGTTCAGATGGTTCCGAACATTCCGATATCAAAAACATAAACAAGCGGCAAAGAAAGAGGGTAGACATATATGTCTGCCCGTAGAAAATTATGGATCTACCTACTCCACTCCAATCTCATCAGTCATCCCGTGATCATGGCACTTGCAACAGTGTCGAAATATCGGGAGTCTCATATCCCCATTTAAACGCGGTAAGAACCCGTTATTATGTGTTTTAATTATGATAATAACCGCGTAAACTTAAAACAATATTTGTAATATAGTGAGACTTACAGTTCAATTTGTCGAAATAGTTAATGTGACATGCTACCAAAGTGTATACATATTAATGCTCGTGACCGTACAGTCATGAGCAATATCATGTACCCACTTTAGAACCCTGTCGCACTATCGTATTAGACATTTAATGAGACTTAGGGTTAAATTTGACAAAAAAGTTAATGTGACATGGTTTCAAAGTGTATACATATTAGTACTCGTGACCGTATGTACCTCTGACTACCCTGATAGGGAGATAGTCGTGAGGTTAGTTTTACACTAATAAAAACTGTAATCTCATTTTAAATTTTAAAAATAAATGCGAGAATTGCGAGCCATAAACTCCTTTTAACTCTACAAAAATACTTTAGTATCGTCGAATTAACCCAATAGTTAAACAGTAAACCGTAATCATCCAGCCAATCATCTGTTACGCTTAAACCGACAGAAACGAGGGACATTTTTTTCTGCTCAATTATAAATGTTTTTTTATTTGTTTTTTATCTGTGGTCACGATAAAAAAGCTCTCACGCGGACTCATCAACTGGAGCTTTCGATTATTCATGCGCTCTTGTGTAGCTTTGGGAGAATTATACAGAGCTGTTGTTACCATGTGCTGTAACCATGGTACGTCACACAAGTTTACTGGCGATTAATGAATTTCTAACACAAAGTACTGTGTGTGTGTGTGTTACAGTGACGTTTATTATTTTTGACAAAACACCACCATGAAGTTTTGCTAGACCGTAAAAATATAAGTAAGTACCTAAAATCTATGTAAAATGTAAAATCTTTGTTTTCTTCAAAAGGCAAAAATTTTAAAAAAATATATATTTTTTTATCATAATCATATCAATCCTTTTGGGCATTTACTTTTGTTTGTCCTAGGTGTTAAGATTATGCAATAAAGTAATGAGTAATTGTGTAAATTTACCCTCACCACGTCTTACCTCATTAAATATAGAATGATTACAATGAGAGCAGGTCAGAGATATAGTATACCGCGTAGCGCGAAAGAGACGACACGACTGCTGTCATTCGCGTTTAATAAAATATATGGACGATGGTCTGTGATAACCTGGCATCACGATGGTTCATGATACTCATTATGTATTACACCTAAGGGCGACTCTACCTACCCTGATAGCGATAACGAGCAAAAGCTACATCTTTCAGAAGTTCACGGCAAGTAAGTAATTCGTAAAGATTACAAAAAATAATGCAACGAAAATGTAATTGTGTATAGATAACACTGTTTTTAGTGTTACAGAAAAAACTATTACAAATAACTAATACCGTTGTGGCTTAAAGTATTCGCTCCTAAATTATTTTCTACCTTATTGGGGGTATTTATCAGCTCCAAACCAATCCGACCAGTAATCGACGGCGTCGGCCAGTTGATAGAGTCTTGCAAGACACACGGGCGATAAAAACGCGGACAGCGCTATTTATCATCCGACCGGCGTACGCGCAGCCTCCTTAATTACAATCGCCCCCGCCTCAACGCATGAAGACGTCGCCTTAAGGTAGGGGTGACTTTTTGACAGTTCATTTGCTTGGTGGTTGTGAAGGTAATGATGTGTACTTACTGAAAGGTGCAATGTCTAATGAACCTACTATATCCTTCATCAAATGTCTGTAATGCTTATATTCACCATGATTAATTTAAGAGCCACGCTCTTGTCGGTGTAGCATTCTCCGTGCTATTTATTAGGGAAAAATAGGGCAGTGGTTCCCCCTCTTGCCTTTCGCAGTAGTCTGTTTGACGCGAGTGGGATGGCGCCCAGAGTAGTCTATTTCAAAGCCATACTAGGACTCCTGTCCTCCGCCTCTGAATAGAACTGACAGTTACTGCTGCCCTCAGTCAGGTTCCAGGTTACAGTCTCTGTGATACAGTCTTCTGTCCTGCATTGCCGTACCGATGGCTGCCACCTCCGCCTCTGCAACCGTTGAGACAATTACGACATACGGTAAGAATTCGTTTTTCCTTTTGAGTGCCCAGGGTGTGCTAAAATTAAAACTTGTGACCTTGAATACACCATTATCCGCGACTTTTCTGCTGTCCGACCAACACGCTGTATCGCTAACAAAGCGACAGATGTTATGCCCACTAAAACATGCTGTATAAAAGTGTAATAAACCAAAATTACTCGAGCCATAGCAATTAAGCAGTAGCCACTATACGTGTAATTATCTTATAAACATTAAACTATAAACTTTACTATAGGTAGCGATATAATTGTAAATATTTCAAGGAAATTGTACATGATATATGTTCCTACATACATATACAAACTCACGCCTATTTCCCACCGAGGTAGCAGAGACTATAGAATTCCATTTGCTTCGATCCTGGCACACTTCTCTTGCTTCCTCCACATTCATCAATCGCTTCATACACGCACGCCGGTTCAGAGTAGATCGTACTAAACCTTTTCTAAGGACATCTTCAATTTGGTCAATGTAAGTCCTTCTAGGTCTTCCTCTGCCAGCTCTACCATCAATTTTCGCTTTATATACCGCTTTCGCAATTCTATCATCCTTCATCCGACCTATGTGTCCAAACCAACCTAACATTCCCTTCTCAATCTTAGTCACTATATCGTCTTTTACACCACATCTCTGTCTTATCACACTGTTTCTCACTCTATCACTCAACTTATACGTTCCTATTTGTACATAATTACGTTCATCACATCGAGGAGCTCGGTGGCGCAGCGGTAAACTCGCTCGGTCTGCGATTGTTGAAGTTAAGCAACTTTCACAATAGCCGGTCATAGGATGGGTGACCACAAAAAAAAAGTTTTCATCTCGAGCTCCTCCGTGCTTCGGAAGGCACGTTAAGCCGTTGGTCCCGGCTGCATTAGCAGTCGTTAATAACCACCAATCCGCACTGGGCCCGCGTGGTGGTTTAAGGCCCGATCTCCCTATCCATCCATAGGGAAGGCCCGTGCCCCAGCAGTAGGGACGTTAATGGGGTGATGATGATAACGTTCATCACTTTAGTCAGTTTATATTATAGCATAAACTTACACCCATTACACCTAATGTGTTGGAAAGAAACACAAGCAGTCAAAAATACTTGCTGCCACTATTATATGAATTATTATGTGGATGCGCAATTGGCAAATCAAACTCCAAAAGTATTTAAAAAAATAATGCCAAATAACAAAAACGAGCGAAAGTTTAATATTTGTAAATAATGTTTTCCACTTACGGCGCTTTGATTTCCGACCCAATAGTTTCAACGCCTCAGGCGAAACATTTATTAATATTTATAATTATGACACAAATAAAGTCATTATTCAAAACCCGCGTCTCAATCAAGACGCCATTATAGAGTTTTTTTAATCATAATATTTTTCAATAAGACCCCAATATCAAATCGATTTTGAGCAAACAGCCGAGGTACAGTTAGTTATGTATTTTATGTACTTAAGTAAAAGTCGACTTATGTAGCTGCGAGTTGAGTACTTAATTGTATTATTAAATCGAAGAAGTGTGACTCGGACGGGATTTGAACCCGCAGGTCTTGACAAGCCCCGTCCGAGTCAGATATTCTCGATATATCTTTTACTCTTTATGACTTTCTCTAAGTAAGGGTAAGTGCTTTAAAATAAAATCATGAATCAATTGTATTATGACCAAACTAGGAGTTACGTACAAGCGTATCGTCTAAACTATAGTAGTAGTTTCCAGCTTGTTTGCAGCTTATATGCAGTCACTAACATCGCTATTTTTGGAGTCAACTGTAAATGACATTCGCTCTTTGTGGTGTGGTTCATTCACAACATTTTGCTGAACTGGGGATTAAAAAGGCCACATGAAAGCAAAATATAAAAGGAATATTGCTTTTTTATATTGCGCAAAATGAATTGCTTCTATATGACCTTTTAAATTCCTTTCTTTTATCTAAAATAAACGATTGTCTTTCATTGTTTCTTTCTTTAACACTCACTGCAGCCAGATTCAATTTCAAATGCCACATTTTCCTATATCTACTCTTATTAAACCACTTTAAAGCTGGTTTCCGACGCTCAGTATACCCTCCTATATCAGCGTTGACACATTGCGGTGCCATATATCTTGTTTCAGTTAATTAACTGCCAGGACAATGGTTTATAAGTGTTTAAAACGATGTATAGGACACGGATAGTATGGTTTAAATAATGTAGGAAGACAGTAAGGAACTAGATATAAAGGTGTGAACCAAAATTCTGCCGTAGTTTAAAGATCTGAGTAATCAAGGAACGTCGGAAAACAATAATTTATACATTGCAAAAAGAGCTGAGACAATCAGAAACAACTCAATAAGAAAAAAGTACGCATTCGGTTATAGGAATAACTTCAGGTTTTCCTTTAGAAATAACATATCATTCCATTTCCACAGGGTCTGCTTACCTAACCTGAAGACAGTTACGGTTTTTTACAGACGCAACTAAACCTGAAAAAGGAACTACTGAAGCTAAAAACTAGGCCAATACATTATTAGTTCACATACCTACCCCCGAAACGCATTTCTTAGGTTTCCTCACGGTGTTTTCCTTCAAACAAACATGACGATTTACGATCATTGAAACAAACATGAATTCGAAAATAAATTCGAACTCGTACTTCCGCGTCGTACCGCTGTCAGAATTTTTAATTGTAGACAAAGTAGTCAATAATCCTACACCTAAAACCCAACCAAAAATTCGTTCCCAGCTACTTAAACTGAAAGCAGACGAAAATTCTTCCATCGCATTTGTATCGCACGCACCAGATTTTTCAGTTTTATAGCATTTTTCGTTTAGAACCAAAAGAATGACTGTGAATGTTTTTACATAAATAATGAATACATTTAACCATTTTTTCCATCGTTTACACCATAAATATACCAACGCGTTAATACACATATCGATTAAGATCTTAACAGGAACCTGATGTTGGGACACTATCTAGGCAATATCAGCGATATCTAGTCGGTTCACGCTCAAAACTGGTCTGCAAAAACGCCAGGAATCACCGATGGAAGATAAGAAGATGTATGAACGAGCTTATTAGTTTAAACATGTGAGGGGTTCGGATAATGAGGTGGTGAGCTTGTTAGAGGAATTAGAATGGCCGGCGCGCGATGTGGAAAGGCAATGTACAGTTTGTTATCGAATAGGGGTTAAATAACTAAGGAAGAAATGATAGAATAAAAATACATACGCGAGATAACATAACATACACGACTATATTCAAAATTGGAATAGTCAACTTACATCCATCGCTAGATGAACTTAGTACCCACGATCTACTTAAGCCTTCTGTTAGACCAACGTGATAGGTGGTGAGCCGTATGTGAAAATTACACTTACTTAAATAACATAATTGGTGCAAAGCGAATATTAGAACCTCCTTCTTTTTTGAAAGTTGTTTAGAAAAGTTTACAATTTGCGAAATGCTAAATAAGAAAAGGGGAAATAAATGGAAAACATGTGTTCAGAAGACATGAAGGAAAACGTAAAAATTAAAGGTAGTGCAGTAATTATCAAAGATAAAAAAAATTATAACAATAAACTAATTCACGACATGCTCAAAGTATTTAACGTCAAACCGGAATATTGAAGATTACAAGAATCTTTTGAACAACATTAAGGTCTTGTTTTAAATTCAAATACTAGAATAGAATATAATACTACTACTGAAAAATTTGCCACCTACTGGCAAGAATGAGAAAAAACTCAATTTTACATGGAAATAAAAATCCAAATGGCTCAAGATCCATTTATACTGATCTCAGTTGACTGCTATAATAATATCATAAATCTAATACACCTGTCACATATAAATCAGACGCTAGACTCAAGTGCTGCAATTACTGAATCATTACACATTATACTACGGATTCGGGTAGCTCATGCTTTGATAGCTTCATAAATTAAGCTAAAGAGATTATAATTTTGTGGAAAAAGAATTGGCTGCTGAATTGGATAAGGCACATTATATTTGGAGATATTTTCTGGAGATACTCTGGTGTCTGGGCCACCCTGTATAAATATATGTCGCATCATTCGATTTGAAACGTCAAACAATATCGATTTGACATCGATTTGATTGGGTAGAATCAGTGCTGTTGTTAACACAGGCATAGCTACGAATCATCAAGTTTTTATCACCATCTATGTATTTGCGCGCTACACTCCAGTCTGTATGTGTATTATATCCCCTATCGAAGGTTGTCTGGAAGAAATCGCTTAGCGATAAGGCCGTCTTTGCACACTTTTCCTTGTACCTGAACTATGTTTGTATGTGCAATAAAATGTTTTACAATAAATTATGCTTTTTGACAGCAAATTGTCTTTTTGATTGGGGACAAAAGATGTGAAACTATTTTCAGCAAAGCAGACAAAGAGCTTGTTAACGAAAATTACAAAGAAGTAGCTAAACAAAACTATCTATAAGTAGTTGTATCGACGGAAAATAGGGTCCCTAAGACCACAATGTTTTAAGAAATCAGAACATCTAGGACCATTAGATAACACGATGATAGGTAGCATAATGACCATAAAATTACACAGAAGATGCTTCAATTACACAGCACTAAATCAAAAGTGGTATCAATAAAAAGATGTTTAATGCTACATCCATATATTTCCCAGGGATCGGGAATTAAATTATAAATCGTGGTGTTTCGACAAGCTAAGTATCGCATGACCAGGGTTAGTGACTCTACTCTGCAGAGGTCAACAGAATATATATATTTCTTGGAGATATTTATAGATCTGATGGACCTTATCTATAGCTTCAATAGAGGATACCTACATGTTTTGAAAACTCTACAATGAGTAGAAGAAATATTGCATTACTGCTGGGCACAGGCCTCCCCTCAATCAACCGGAGAGGGTATGCAGCATACTCCACCACGCTGCTCCAATGCGGGTTGGTGGATGTGTTTTTACGGCTAATAGCCGGGACCAACGGCTTATCGTGCCCTCCGAAACACGGAATCATCTTACTTTTCCGGACAATCAGGTGATTCAAGCCTGAAAAGTCCTTACCAAACAAAGGATAGTCTCACAATGTGATTTCGACAATGTCCCCATCGGGAATCGAACCCGGACCTCCAGATCGTGAGCCTAACGCTCTAACCACTAAACCCCGGAGGCTGTTAATCTTAAATAGTTTCGATCAATACAGTACTATAAAAATGGGGAAGACTAAAATTATGACAGATAATAAAAGACAACCTCCGTGGTCTAGTGGTTAGAGCGTTAGGCTCACGATCTGGAGGTCCGGGTTCGATTCCCGATGGGGACATTGTCGAAATCACTTTGTGAGACTGTCCTTTGTTTGGTAAGGACTTTTCAGGCTGGAATCACCTGATTGTCCGAAATAGTAAGATGATTCCGTGCTTCGGAGGGCACGTTAAGCCGTTGGTTCCGGCTATTAGCCGTTGAAACACCTCCACCAACCCGCATTGGAGCAGCGTGGTGGAGTATGCTCCATACCCCCTCCGGTTGATTGAGGAGAGGCCTGTGCACAGCAGTGGGACGTGTATAGGCAGTTTATGTTATGTTAATAAAAGACAACCCTAAGATAGAAACTGCATCTCCAATAATGACACCAAGCATAGTATCGATCGACACGTTCAATCGGCCACACATATCGATACGAGTATCGATTAAAATATCGATTAATTGTAACAAGGTGAAAGTTCCACGACTCGTTACGATATTAACGAGATGAAGTGGGATTAATTGTGATTATGAAAATGTACATTATTAATATCGATTAAGGATGATTTTCAGATACTGACAATTTCATTTGAGTTATTCAAAAATAAACCCATTAATATATATTACATCATATCGGTATGAGCTTGAATCGTAGTAGCCCAGTTGGTAGAACGCTTGCCTCTCACTTTGAGGTCACAGATTCCAATCCAGCGCAGGCCAATGATTGTCGACTTTGTTTTCGAATTCATGTTTGGATCGTAAGTAATTATTACGTAGTCAGCGGTGAAGGAAAACATCGTGAGAAAACCCACATTCCAGAAAAATGTATTTCGGAGGTAATATGTGACCTAACTTGTATTGGGTTGGTTTTCCCTTCGCGGGTTGGAGGGTCAGATATGCAGTCGCTTTTGGAAAAAGCCGGACCTATCAAATCTTCAGGTTAGGTATGCGGACCCTGAGAAAAACGGGATAATGCTAGATGTATGATGACCGATATGAACTTGAATGTAAGACAACAAATAATTGGAACCAGTTAATTGTAAGTTGGATTCACGCTAGGTATTCCCAAATTTCCCAATGACGATAGTATAATTGGGCCAATAATATTGGGTCATATTTTCAAAAACATTTACGAGCATAATTTATATATTATTCTGATAAAAGTATATTATATTTCTATTTGCACAAGAACCGTTTAATTCTTAATTTCAAATTTGAATTTCGAACATGAACGAAATTCAAATTCTATTATAATTTATTCAAACAATTAAAAACAAAACAAACACACCTTATAAGTAAAACACCTCCCGCAATGCGTCACGTCGAGGCAAGGTGCCCAACAGGCTGGCAGCATTACCCCTCTGAATCGCCAGACTAATTCTCTGACAGAAATAATTACCAGCCCTAGCATCCCCCGAAGCCCCGATAAGACGCATTGAGAGATGCTTAACAAATATTTTTGCGTCTGGACCCCAAGGACCCATCGTTTTAACTGCAAATGGGAATGGGAATTATTCTGATTTAATATCAAGTGGAATTCTCCAAATCAAATCAAAAGTATAGAAATGAAAATAATCCAGTCACTGACACCCTGTATATTTGATTCTACTTCAACCATTCAATCATAGTATAATTTCCTCATACGAATCAATCCAACAATCAAAATAATAACAAAACGCAACAATAACACCAATTAACCTTTTAACTTCAAACTTGGAAGCTAGTGACGTGAGCGTTCCGTAGAAATTAAAAACGTATCGATATAAAACAGCGATTTCGATAAATCGAGGCGACCACACCGATTGCGGAGTCGAAGCGAGAATTTTTGCCACGGTACTATGTTTTGATACTAACGACTGTAAGTGTAAGGCGTTAAGGGCTTGTATGACTGAAACAGTATCGGTGCAAGGAGGTTGCATGCCGGCATTTATTAAGTAGTATACAGTTCAATTTTCTGTACGTGTGCCCACTATATTTATTGCACCTTTTCAATGGTTGAATAGAGAGAGATAAACATATGTTTCTCCTCAGATTAATGTTGTTTTTGTTAAGAGATATTGTGAACAATGTTGCGTTCGGATTTGTTTATGGGGATTCGCCTTGTTCGGATTGAGATTTTTCGATTAGGCTAAGCTATTAATTAATATTTTGTTACGATTGGTTAGATAAGTAAATAATGGTAGACGGAAACTGGATAGTGTGGATAGGTATATATTTGACACAATATTGCAGTGGAGAGGAGCTCGGTGGCGCAGCGGTTAACGCGCTCGGTCTGCGATTGTTGAAGTTAAGCGACTTTCGCAAAGGCCGGTCATAGGATGGATGGTCACCCCACAGAAAAAAAAAAGTTTTTATCTCGAGCTCCTCCGTGCTTCGGAAGGCACGTTAAGTCGTTGGTCCCGGCTGCATTAGCAGTCGTTAATAACCACCAATCCGCACTGGGCCCGCGTGGTGGTTTAAGGCCCGATCTCCCTATCCATCCATAGGGAAGGCCCGTGCCCCAGCAGTGGGAACGTTAATGGGCTGGTGATGATTGCAGCGAATACAAAAATAGACATTCAAGAACAAAAAAGGAGCAATTAAATGTTTAAGGTTCTACCAATTAATTTATAAGGAATCACTTCTCGTAATCATTGACGACTGGCACGAACAAACAAAACATAAATATTTACAGCTTAGCCTCCTTTCGTGCAAATTGTTGGTTCCAAGAAAAAAACAGACAAGTCCGTGTCGAGATTGCGCAGAGAGGGTTCCGAATGTAAAAAAATCCGTAACCTCACATTAAAAAACAGAATTTTCATCTTCCTTGTAGAAAGTCTTGGAATGATGGGCGGGCGATCCTACAGGAGCTCTTGAATAAAACCACGGCCGTACTATTACACGTATATTGAGAGACTGGGGATGACACATACAAGCTTACCCTCTATTACTTAAATTAATAATTAACTTAATACTACCTACATTACACCTCCCCACTTAATTAGAAACAATTGAGGCAAAATAATAAACTTAATCTAGAATAACAGAGAACAACAAGATTTTATCAAATTAAATATTTACCCTATTAATTACTTACATCAAATCATAACATTAAGTTAATCTATTTCTTCAAACCCATACCTCACTGGTGGTTTGCGAACCCTTACGGGGCGGTTCAACGGCGTCCGTACCTTCGGTACCGGCGAAGGCGGAGGTGACGCTTGAGTGGCTGAGAAATTACTATTTTTTTCAACTTCACACCGCACTGACGTCTCCTGACTTACCCCTACTCCTCTCTCAGTTCCATCACTCCTCTCCTCCTCCGACCTCACCGGTGACCGATGTTCAAGGACATCCTCACTACCCTTAACTGGACTTGTTGGTGTACTAGGATACATTAAACTGGATCGGCGTGGTCTGCTCCTGATCTGGTCTACGTGTCTAGTTAGTAGTCGACCGTCATCACTATTTACTATATATCTACGCGATCCCTCATTATTAATTATTGTGCCTTTCAGCCACTTTTCCCCGTTCCCGTAATTCCTAGTCCACACCATGTCTCCGGCGGAGCGCTTAGCGGGTGTGGTGCCAGAGCTGGCCATCTGTCGGCGCTGCGCCTCCTCCACTTGGTCGAGGCGAGCACGCTCCCCACGTAACATGTCCAAACGCGTCCGTAACGGCCTGCGCTGCAATAGCATTGCCGGACTTTCCCCAGTAGTGCTATGTATACTGTTTCTGTAAGCTAGTAAGTACGTCTGTAAAGCGGTGTCTACATCGGCTTCCTCTCTCATTGCCTTTTTAATGGCTCGTTTACACAGCTTTACGGCATTTTCCGCGGCTCCGTTTGAAGCTGGATGATAAATCGGGGAGAACGATTGTTTAATACCGTTTAATGCTAAAAATTCCCCGAATTCTGTGCTTGTGAACGGTGGTCCCTGATCTGAAACTACTTCCGTTGGTAAACCAAATCGCGCAAATAATGATCTCATAACCTTAATAACCGTTCCTGCATTCGTTTTAATCATTTCAAATATTTCTATCCATTTTGTACTAGCATCAATAATTACAAAGAACATTTTCCCATGAAATGGGCCTAGGAAATCTATGTGAAGTCTGCTCCATGGCTGGGTTATGTAGGGCCACGATTGAGGCGCGGCGCTCGGCGGCGCGGGCGCCTCCAGCGCGCACGTATGGCACTGCGCGCACGTCGCTTCAATGTCCGAGTCTATGCCAGGCCACCACACAAAACTACGGGCCAGAGACTTTGTCTTGACAATTCCCATATGGCTTGCATGTAATTGTTTTAAAATTGTGTCACGCAACGACGATGGTATTACAATTCTGTAGCCCCACATAATGCAGCCTCTTTCAACATATAGTTCACGACGTCTATTAAAGTAGGGTTGCATGGTCGCCTCGGCACAATGTAACGGCCAGCCTGACTGTATGTACACCATTACTCTACTCAATGCCTGATCTCGAGCAGTGGCAGCACGGACATCGTTATTCGTTACCGGCAAGAATTTTTCCACAAAATTAAGGTAAGTAATCTCGTCTGTACCTGCGTTCTTCTGAGTCGGTTGCGGTAGTCTCGACAGTGCATCGGCACAGTTTTTGGCTGAAGCTACGTATTCTATATCATATGTATAGCCTGAAAGTAATACCGCCCACCTCTGTAACCTTGATGCCGCCATTACGGGAATACCTACCTTGTCACCAAAAATGTAAGTTAGGGGTTTGTGGTCAGTTCTCAATAGAAACTTCCTTCCATACAGGTATTGGTGAAACTTCCTTACGCCATAAATTATTGATAAAGCCTCCCTGTCAATCTGTGCATACGACCGTTCTGCGACCGTGAGCGTTCGCGATGCGTAAGCGATGGGGCGCTCTCCGTCTGGTGTGAGGTGCGAGATGACCGCGCCGACCCCCGTGGCGCTGGCGTCGGTCGTTAGTACCAGCGGCAGCTCCGGTGAGTAGTGTACTAATACCTCACTAGTGCTCAACGCCTGCTTCACTCTCTCGAAAGCCACCTGGCACTTATGGTCCCAATCGTATTTTTGTCCCGTTCGCAGTAAACGATATAAAGGCGTAAGAATAGTGCTTACATTTTTGATAAACCTTCCGTAATACATTACCATGCCTATAAACGCCCTCAATTCCGTTACATTTTTAGGTGCCGGAGTCCTAACAATCGCCTGTACCTTCCCCGGACACGTGTGCACCCCCTTTTTACTTATAACATGGCCTAAGTATTCAATGGATTCGGCGAAGAACGAACATTTCTCCTTTTTAACTCTGAGGCCATTGGACTTCAAGCGTTCAAAAACTTTATGTAGATTGTCTAAGTGTTGCGACGTATCGACCCCCGTTATAATGATGTCATCTAAAAATACTCCGACGTGAGGCAAATCCGCGAATAATTGCTCTAAGCAGCGTTGAAAAATCCCTGGGCTAGACGATAGCCCGTATACCAATCGCTTGTACATAAATAAACCTTTATGTGTATTAATTACCGCATATTTCCTAGTATCATCCAGCTCAAACTGCGCGTACGCTTGCGACAAGTCAATCTTACTGAACCTCTCTCCCCCATGTAAACGAGCCAGTAAATCTTCTACTTTAGGCAACGGATAACGGTCGACTTCTAGTACCTTGTTCAGCGTGAGCTTGAAATCAGCGCAGACCCGTATAGAGCCGTCCTTCTTGACTACCGGCACGATAGGCGTGGCCCAGTCGGAGCGGTCGACGGGTGTGAGGATGTCGTCGCGCACCAGCTGGTCCAGCGCGCGCTCCACCGGCTCGCGCAGTGCATACGCCAGCGGGCGCGCGCGCAGGAACACGGGCCGCGCGCCGTCACGAACATGTATGCTTACGGCGCCGCCGGTGAACCGCCCGAGCCCCTCGGCGAACACCTCATAATATCTGGAACTAAATTCCGGCCAGTTAAACTTCACTTCGCTTACTTGGGTGGTTTTTTGCGCACTATATAACAATGCTGAAACCGATATATTCAATTCTGCTAACCACTGTCGACCTAATAATACTGTATTTCCGTTTTCAATAATATATAAATCTAATATTTTTTTGGTATTATTATACTCAACGACTGGCTTTATTATACCTACTGGGCGTACTAACTCGCCGGTATAATACTTCAATACTAGGTGACATGGCTCCATTCGTAAATTAGAAAACTTTTCTATATACAGTTGATAATTAATACACGAGATTGCGCTACCTGTATCACACTCCATTTCTATTTTATGTCCTTGAACATTGAGTGCGATAACTATCGGTTTACACTGTCCTATCGATAAACGATTAATGTTTACAATTACCTCGTCGCTGTCACTGTCCTCCGTACGTACTTGGAAGTCGTGTTCTTGTTCCTGCATATTATGCATGGAGTTATTTTTCCATAACTTCGGGCACATCCTCTTTAAATGCCCTTCTCGGGTGCAAACCCGACAAACATAATATTTAAATTTGCATGTATCCGCCATGTGTTTGCCTCCGCATACTTTACATTCCATACTGTTGTTATTATTGGCCGTCGTATAGCCCGACCGTCGATTCTTGCCACTGCCTGTTCCGCTCATACCGCTCGGGCCACCGCCGCCCGACTGTGGTGATGGTGAATCATGTGAGCCGCGCGTGCCTGCTCGCGCGGCTGACCGGTTCCCCCTGCCGCCGCCGCCGCTCGCCGCTCGCTGCCCGCCGCCGGTCCCTCCGGCGTATCCGACTCGATGTACGGGCACTGTGGTGGCGGGTGTACTACAGCCACTATTTCCTCGAGTACAGTCCTCCACCAATGACGCGTTCGCCTCGGCCGCTTCCATGGCTACCGCCAGCTTGTACGCCCTGTCATACGTTATGCTGTCGTCTTCGGTGAACAACTTCTGCCGAATGTCATCGTTCACTAACCCGCACACAAATTGGTCCCTCAAATTTTCTTTTAAACTATCCGCCGTAAATGCACAATCTTTACTTAACCTTTTGAGCTCCGATACGAACGTCGCGATACTTTCGCCCTGCTTTTGCACCCGTCTTCTGAATTTAAACCGTTCCGCAAGTACACTCGGTTTTGGATTTAAATGATTTTTCATCAACGTCACTAATTCTGCATACGTTTTAGTCGATGGTTTTGCTGGTGTACACAAGTTTACCATTAGTTCATAGGCTTCATTTCCAATTACCGTTATTAAGGTTGCCACTTTTACTTCACTTTTGACGTCATTCGCGATAAAGAATTGGTCCAAACGATCTACGTATGTGTCCCAATTGTCCTTTGTGAGGTCAAACGGTCCGATGCGACCCACGGCCATCTTGAATGAAGCCCGTTAGGTACTTAATCGTCTTTATTATAACTCAACCCGCACAACGATCGTAACGCACAATACTAGAATGTATTTTAAACACACACGCGTGGTAATAGTCCGAATCGTCGCCAATAGAAAGTCTTGGAATGATGGGCGGGCGATCCTACAGGAGCTCTTGAATAAAACCACGGCCGTACTATTACACGTATATTGAGAGACTGGGGATGACACATACAAGCTTACCCTCTATTACTTAAATTAATAATTAACTTAATACTACCTACATTACACCTTGTTTGAAAGAAAGAAAAAAAAAATGGAACGAAAATTAAAAAAGGAAGAAAAGAGAAGTTTTCATATTTTAGGGGCTATCGGTACATTTTCAATAAGAATATTCCCAGAACATTTTTGTTGATAGACAGTCGATAAACCATCAATATTTATTTTTTCTCCATTATATATGAGATGTGATAACTAAACGGAGAATATGGCCGCCAAATCAGAGGTACCGAGTTCAATTCTCGTTATATTTATTAGCTGTTAATGTAATGGTGTTAAAATCCCGATTAGCTGCTAATTTTATGTTACGTCATAAGGGTCCTTACTAAAATTTCAGTAACGGACCTGCAAAAACGCCTCATCGCCTCGGCGTACTAATGACAAGGCGTAAAGTATAAAAGAAAACGACCAACACTTGCTGGACGAAATAAGAAATTCTGGAGTAATTCCTCAATATCTTTATGGCTACCTGTCATTATATCGGACCCCCGCGATACAGCTTCTGCGAAGATGGTTTTATTTGGAATATCAGCCCTTTCAGCACAACAACCGCACCGCGCGAATTATATCGACTGCTTCAGCCAATAGACGCAGCGAATGCTATCTACGCAGATAAACGTCGTACGGCTATTGGTCGAAACACTGGATGTAATTCATGCCGCGCGCGACACGTTTGCTATGCTGCGAGGGCTGGATTCTTTAAAATCTCTTTGACCTGATCTGAACCTTGTTAAAAAGTCTTGACTCCGACGGAACTTAACCCCACAGCTCTTGTCAAGCCGGGACGAGCAAGTTGACCATTCCATCATCACTAATTTAAGAGCCATGCTCTTGTCGGTGCAGCATTCTCCATGCTACTTTTAGGGAAAAGTAGGGCAGTGGTTTCCCTCTTGCCTTCCGTCAACCAACCACCGACCATTACATAACAAAGATAAAAGATGTTTATGTGTGTTATCCATGAAATTAGGAGGACGAAGAAAAATATGAACAGCACTCTATATTGTTTTCGATGAACGTAGCCTGGAAAGTCCATCATCAAGACTGCATTTCATTTCGTTTACATCTTTCAGTGTCACTTTAGAACATATATACTAGAAACGCCAACACGTCTGCAATTTCTATTATAATATAAAATACTAAAACATTGATAAAGTCGCAATTTTACGGTCAAGTGGCGAGTTGCGCTTTGTTGAACTGAACGTCATTTGTTTTTCAAATTCAACATTTAAGTACTTCTACTGTTGTTATATCTAAATCGAAATCAGCTTGTATTATTTACTTATTTATTTTGTTGATTGTTATTAGGGTTCTGAAGCTCAAAAGGAAAAACGGAACCCTTTATAGGGTTGTCTGTCCGTCTGTCTGTCAAGAGTATCAAGACCCCTTTCTCGAGAACGCCTGTAGGTATCAAGTTGAAATTAACATCTAACACTTATGTCTGTGGTCCCTTGAAGCTGTAAAAAAATCAAGTTTCTAAATCTTTGCAATAGAAAGATATTGTCATTTTTTTAGCTAATACAAGCAATGTTCCGGATTCGACTAAGTCATGCTTTGCCTCACTATGAACATCCTTCTTCTTCTTGTCGTGCCTCTCCATTACTAGAGGTTGGCGATCAGCTCATGGAATGTATGCCAGATAACAGATATATTTTTTTTATTTTTTTTTATTGTCCTGACCGGGAATCTCTTTAGTGATCAAGGTCTGCCATTGCAACTAAGAGATCATCACCTTTCTTTTTTAAAACACAAAAAATATCTACTATTACATCTCTCATTTCAAAACGTACCATCACGTCTGTATCCCCGAATGGATAGGCAGAGGGGTATAGTATACACACCCACTGTTGCTATATTTGAGTCCCAAGTCCCATGTAATAGGGAGCGAGCCTATTGCCATTAACCGCGTACAAACCATGAATTGAAATTCATTCAAAGTCGAATTCAGTGGTTTAGAGCCCGAACTGGGATTCAAACCCGTGACACTACGATGGAAGTGACGCGTTGTCAGAACAGAGCTATCACGGACTCCGTAATCATCTTCCCCCAAATCTCAAACAACAAAAGGCGTATCAATAAAAATGTTCCCTGTCAAAAGATAGCCACTGGAATTCATCCAGAATGGAAATAATGGAATTATGAACACGAACACTTTACCGCAAAATTGCACGAAACAGTTTCAAAACTTGAACTGAACAAGTAATTGCATAATAACTCAAGAACGATTACTTTAACAATTTCGATTGAGCATTATTATTATTCAAACACATGAAATCTGGGGGTCTCGATCGCGCGAGAGCAGGAGCGTTTAGACTTATCAGTAGAGTTGCTCGCTTCCTGTATAGTTATTACTAAACAACTACGACCTCCGTGGTCCAGTGGTTGAGCGTTGGGCTCACGATCCGGAGGTCCCGGTGGGGACGTATCACAAAAATCACTTTGTGATCCCTAGTTTGGTTAGGACATTACGGGCTTATCACCTGATTGTCCGAAAGTAAGATCCGTGCTTCGGAAGGTACGTTAAGCCGTTGGTCCCGGTTACTACTTACTGATGTAAATAGCCTTTGGCAGCTCAATAGTAACCCTAACACTAGGGTTGATGAGGTTGGTAATTCACACGATAGAAGAAGACTAAACAACTACTAAATAAGCTACTAAGTATTGTACGCTCACTAAATAATACAGGACCCTGATACCGACTCGCCGGCGTGGTCGACGATTTCCTTGATTCAGGGATTACCTCTATCGGCCCACTAGGGTCGACGTTCTTTCAAATATAACCCTCTCAGACGCCGCCAAGGTTTGCGCCCAACTGCACACCCTCAGGCCTGTTCTCTTAAATTTTATACCGGATGAGTCTTCAGTGTTCTCCATTTTTCCGGCCAAATAATTAATGCCATTTGCGGCAAATCTACAATAAGTCTCGTCAAAAAAAACTTGAGTTTTTGACATCAAAAATATTTCGTGTTTAAAAATCACGTCTTTAACAGGTTACTTTAGAATACTTTAAAACTCTTACCAATGATAATTAAACTGCCTACACAATATTTCTGGATGTGCAAATATCTGCGTCTTACCCTGTAACAAAGAAATTATAATTTAATGACTACGTAGTATTTAAAATACATAATCACGGTTTTGTAGCAAATTCTGTTACACCTTTGAAACTCAAGTTTTAAACTTATTTTCAACAACAACACGCAGTACTCATCGTAAGTACACTCCCCAACTCGCCCCAAGCAAACGAGGCACGCAAGCATCCAGTTTTTGCTACACAGCCGTCTTTCCGAGATTCCCTTCAATATAATGAAGCCATTATCAGTAAAAACAAGCTTCGGCCAAGGCAACCACATCGCGTTTTCGAAAAAAAAATGCCCAAATCGCCTCAAGCTCGTATACCAGACACACTGTCTTGCCAGTGGTGAAAATAAAAAAGGAAAAATATATTTTCAAGTTCGTTAGACCCTCTGGTTTCGCTCCGCGGTGCGCTTTTTTGTTTTTGGGGGTGTGTCGACTTAGGTCAATTAAGTAGTGTAGCTTGAAGGTGTAGAGTTCGAATGTAGTGTAGTGAACGAAGCATAGAGTTCGTATTTCGAAGGAATTTCTTATATGTAAGAAGAGATAGAAGTTTAACGTTCATATTTTATCACACTGGACGTCATGGTAACGCCACTAGCGGGAAATTATTTGGGTTTTGGTTGCCGGTAACTAATTAGTTGCGCAACCAGATGAGGGACCCTTTATTAGTATAAAAAAAATGTTGGTGGCGCAACGACGGTGGCGAGTCCTAGTGAGATAGGACTCTTATATTACGGATAAACGTATTTTAATAAATAATAATGAGAAGTACCTGCTTTACGTCGCTTTGTAATAAGTCTAAATGTTGAAATAAACGATTTTGTAATTTTCTTGTCGACATATTTTTATTTTATTATCGATTTGCATAATACGTACCTAAATGAAATATGACACCGAACATAGGACTCGTGATAAGGTATTTTGATTACATACAATCATTTCCCTTTTCATTATAAATTATGTAAAATTTACGACCTTTAATGAACCTTATGTAGCAGTAGCAAGTACTTATATTATCAATTAAAAACTACTTACTATAAAACTCAACTTTACTCCCGAACACATTTCTAATTATATCTTCAAAAAACCTATTCATAATATCGCGTCAAAATAACAATAGAAAAACTATTCCTTTTTCTCCTCTCATCCAATGCTAGTTAAGCCGTCTAAGAAAGACTTCAACATCGGAATTTTGATGGTACAATCATCGAAGTTACCATCTACAAGCCGCAGTCGAAAGCCCTTCAAACATTAATTAATCGCTCCCTTCAAAAAAGCAACTCATTTCGTCATTAAACCAACACAGAATGAAGAGTGACCAAGCATTTTCTAAGCTTTATACTTGTAACTGTTATAACACACTATTATTTCTAGTTACACAACACTGACACTCCGTTTAAAAATCTAAATCTTACCGAGCGCAGCCATGCGCGTAAAAGCGAGCGAGACCCACCGCGCTTTCCCTCTAACTCCTTCGCGGCTTACAGCCATTTTAAATTCAAATTCAAATTCAAAAATATCTTTCTTCAGTAGGTAACACAGTTACACTTTGAATCGTCAGCCCAACTGGGCACCCTCAGGCCTGTTGTCTTAAACGTTGTACCGGGTGAGAGCGCATAAAGGCCTTCAGCGCTCCCCATTTGTCCGCCCAAGTAGTTAATGCCATCTGCGGCAAATCTACAATAAGTCACGTCAAAAAAAAAATAGAATCGTCAATTTTTACATAACGAACGTCTCATCCGCCTAAAACTACTGCAGCTTCTCACAACCTGTATAGCCGGGGAAACGAAGCTGCAAGAAAAACCTCGGCACAGGGCCCTAGACGTTCTTTTTTTAAAAAAAAACGTTAAGACTAAAGTAACACCCAGAGTGGGTGAGGTCGGCGCCCGATACGAATTGGTGCGGGGCAGTTACCGTTCTAAACGTAATTCTATCCACGTAAAGAGGGAATGAGGGTAATCTATATTTTTTTATTTATTTCATATACTGCTACAATATAATCGTTGATACATTGTTGTTATTGGTTAATGTAGTATACAATGAATTGATTCTCTGGCCCCCAAACTAGGTATACCTGTGTCTTGAGGGTCAGTGAGTCTGGCATAGTCTTATCACATTTTTTTTTCGGGGAACGTAGCCTGAAAGTCCCACGAGCAAATGAAAATCAATCGTCGCATAAAAGTAGACTTTTTGGCGCCAATGAAATAAAATTTTGCATGTAAGCTTACTAAAGATTTAAAAATAGAACGGTAAATATTTTATTCCATTTTAGTTTTAAAAAGTTTTTCATTTCGGCCAGCTATCAAACAGACCTCGTAACAACACCTTTGGCATATGTATTTGTTACATTTCTCTTATAATTAATGTGTTTTCGATAAGTAGATACTTATCTCAGTATAAAGTGTCTTTGATACTCTAAGGGTGGCTTGCGTAAGGCCACCCTTAGCCACCCTTAGTAGGTACCTGAGTATTTTAACTTGTATGAAATCTATAACCACACACACTCACACATACACATTAAGTCATAATAAATCAATAATGTCAACTATTATCTTGATGAAGCAAAGTACTTACTTAGCTCATGAATATACTTAAAAATAAAATATAATATTCGTTATGGTAATGAGTATTATGTTCTAATAAATTATTGCTTGTTTTGTGTATCGATTTAATTTATTCGCATAATAATATGTGGGTGGATAAGAAATAGTGAATTATTGTATTAGACACAGGTCAGATTAGAGTCAAGACTATTTCCATAATACGTATTCTGTGGTTATCACACTTCCCGCTCGCACATGTTTACGCGTGACCACGGCAAGAATGAGATTTCTGTGTGGAGTATAATATAATGATACTGACAGATATCATGTTTGTTTACGCGATATAAGTAAGAATAAAAATGTTTTGATAATGTGATGTAGTTTATTTATTTTTATTTTATTTCTTTAGAGGGTTTTGGTGCGGGGCGGAGAGTGACCATTCTATACGTAGTATTATTCTTTATTCACCCCGTCTTTTATGTACGGTCACGAGCATTAATATGTATACACTTCGGTACCATGTCACATTAACTTTTTTGGCAAATTGAACTGTAAGTCTCACTAAATGTCAAATATGTTAGTGCGACAGAGTCCTAAAGTGGGTACATTATATTGCTCGTGAATGTACACATACTTATTGTAAAGTTATAAAATGCAAGTCTTAAGTTCGTTTTTGTATATGTGCCCCAATTACAGGTACACACTGCATTCACAATTACAACAACAGAACGTATATATATTATCTAGGTGTATATAATTAGGTACTTATATATAAATAATTTTGTATAAAACTTAAACAGAAATTATCTTCTAAATGAAGACTGTAAATGAAAATTTCGCGCGAAAGCGGTTGGTCACGTGACATTCTGCCCAGTGACGTCATCATCATCAGCTCATTAACATCCCCACTGCTGGGGCACGGGCCTTCCCTATGGATGGATAGGGAGATCGGGCCTTAAACCACCACGCGGGCCCAGTGCGGATTGGTGGTTATTAACGACTGCTAATGCAGCCGGACCAACGGCTTAACGTGCCTTCCGAAGCACGGAGGAGCTCGAGATGAAAACTTTTTTTTTGTGGTCACCCATCCTATGACCGGCCTTTGCGAAAGTTGCTTTACTTCAACAATCGCAGACCGAGTGCGTTAACCGCTGCGCCACCGAGCTCCTCCAGTGACGTCACATTTCAATAAACAAAGAAACTATCAAACTAGTCTAAGCCGGCCTTATTGACTAAGAATAAGGATTAAAGGCATTCTTTTTTATATATCCCTCATCACTATGCAGGAACAATCGCTTAAATTACTCGTCACATTTTTTTTATCTTACAAATTACCTTATTATTGTCTGGTCCTTCGGTCTGTGGGCGTTTGTCGCTTTCTCCACACATCTATAGGATTAGGGTTGTCCAATGAAAATTGGCTGTAATTCGAACTGTATACTATAATCACTGTTGAAAGGATTTTATCTAGTTTTAGGCGACATATTTGCAACTAACGTCAAGCAAATAGCCTTGTTACTAACAAAGCCCTGCTTGTTAGCAATGAGTCTCGTTTTTAATTTTGCTCGATAAAGCGAAAATACTAGAACTATTATTAGTTCTAGTTATTCGCGATTGACGCTGTAGATAGCGCGAAGGAATAAATCCTTAAAAAAAGTATAGCATTGGGAATAATCTCGACTTTTAGTTCATTAGTTATGTTCCTTCGTTATAATATTGATGCTGATTTCTGGCTGACATGACGTCAACAAAATTTTTATTTAGTTGTCAGTTCTAGTTCCATCTCTGTCTTGCACTCGTCGTAAGAGAAAGACGGCAGTATTATAAATAATACTTTTGTCTTCCAAAATCGGCAACATAATCGAGTATATACATAATTTTGACAATTGTTCTGTAATCTTGTATTGTGTTGTGCGCAGTAAAGAATATTTTGCGTTATTAATATTTTTATTAACCACATTCCCGGAGAAATTCGTTTTCGGAGGTATGTGACCTAATCTGTATTGGGTTGGTTTTCCCTTCGCGGGTTGGAAGGTCAGACAGGCAGTCGCTTCAGTAAAAACCGGACTTGTCACATCTTCAGGTTAGGTAAGCGGACCCTGTGAAAAACGGGATAATGTTAATGATGAATGATGATAATATTTTTGTTTCCATGTTTCTATGTGACAACCCTACGGTGTTCATCTCGCATTGTAGGGTAATCACGCATGTCGTTATCATGATGATGTTATATTAACATGTGCTGATGACGCGGTTTTTATTGTACCTTGATATTTCGGGCGGATGACTTTTTTTAATGACTTTGTAATGTGCTTTCTTGGTGTCAAGATGACATGATAGACGGGACTTGGGACTTGGTTTTGACTATATATTACATACAAAGAATCGTACATATTCTGGTACATCCCATTGGGATCTTCTTCTATCGTGTGGATTGTAAGGTGGAATGTCAGGGTTACTATTGAGTCGCCAAAGGCCTCTGACATGGCTCATGTAACGACTACTTACTTACATCTTTATGTAGTAACCGGGAGCAACAGCTTAACGTGCCTTCCGAAGCACGGATCATCTTACTTTCGGACAATCAGGTAATCAGTTTGTAATGTCCTAACCAAACCCGGGAGCTCCGGATCGTGAGCCCAGCGCTCAAACCACTGGACTACGGAGGCCGTGGTATGAGACGACGGGATTGAATTTACTGCGATTTGTTTTTAAAAAATTCGTCACTAAATGCTCATTAGAAATGAATGAATTAGATTGAATTGTATGGAACTGACATGAGGTGACATATTTATATTTTTTACACTGTCACTATCGTTTTTCGTAACTGTTTGTAACTTGGCTGAGACACCTGTACTATGTTATCATTGTTTTGAAATTTTAATAAGTTTCTTGTCTGACAGTGACCCGTATCACTGTCAGACACTGTATTCAGCCACTGTATTAAGTCACTGTATTCAGCCTTATTTGGCTTATATTCAGCCGACTGTAAATTAGTTGTTAATGCTTACTACTTTTAAAGCATTTTCTCAAAACATTATAGCGGACAGTATTTAACCGTAATATTAACTAAGTATTATACATTTATACAACATTAGCATAGAATTATTCAAAGCACTTCGTATCCTTTGGTCATGATTATGTGTAAATTTGTCGAGATAATTATGTCATAGAATAATAATATGATTGTCTGACTATATTACGAACAAATGTGTAAATGAGATGGTGTTCAACATTATAATAATTACCATAGAAAAGGCTGTGGGGTCAAAGACATTGATGACTATGAATGTAATTATTTTATGATGAATAATGGTGACGAATTATTTATTTTCTTCAAGGAACTAACGAAACACGTAGAGCCGGTAGAGAAAGATTTAAACAAACATGTTTTGACCAAACTCAGAACGATTTAAAGAGAACTCTAATCATGTATTGTGAAAATACATGATTAGAGTAGATACATGATCTGCGAGATTCGAATGTGGCGTCAGGAACTGATTAAGTGAAATTTTGCGATCACCCCATTCCACCACTCACGCAAGATTTCTTTAAAAACGCTTTAACACCTAAGCTCTAACACCACCAGTATCCTACACATTTCTTCTACAACTACGCCTTTCTACTACAATAAACATTCCTTCCATATACAGACATGTACAAACCATCAAACTCCAAAAGAATGTTCATTTCAAATCTCTCGTAGACAGGTGCTATATACAACGTATTTTATATCAAAAGTCAACGAACTATCGGAAACACTCTAGACACGATAAGATCACGTCTGTAGAAGTAATCTGTATAAATTTGAATAGGAATGGTTTCCTAATCACATCATCGTCACCATACCGTTGGAAACATCTTAATTGTATGAGGTCTCTCACTAATGTGCCTTTTAAGGCTATTACACACTTATTTGGGATGGAATTTGACTAAAAGCTCGTAAATTTTCGAAGAAAAGAATCGATTGATGGTTCATATTTTCTAAGCCGTAGTCGATTTAGTGTCAAGTGGAATCAGAAACCCATTTTCATTAATTTAATAGATATACACGAGACACGACAAGACACGATCAACCGGCAGCTTGTTGAGAATGGTAACTCATTCAAATACAGTTAATACAGTCGCAGGCCTCTTGAGCAATATTCACGAAATAAACATCAATGAAAACTTCTCTCCTTCCCTTTTCACCTTCCATCGATCCATCACTTCCATGAAACCTGTTTCAACGAACAACACCAAGCTTACATGTAAACCGCCCTCAACTCCATATCAAAATCACATTAAGACGTCCAAAAAGCGACTATATTAAACCGGTATTGTCGGTTCTAATAACTCAATCTGTACTAAATTATATAGAGGAACGCATCACTATGATTATACTGGTCGACGCACCGACGCGCACGCAGTTGATTCTAAAGAACATTATAAATGTGATGAGGTTATGTAATTTGTGAGTAACAATGTTTTTCTACATCTCAATGGCTTTGTTGATGATAATGCAGAAGCTGTCACAGAAAAGATTATTAGAGTTTATTGACGTGATGTGTAGCAGTATATATTATTGAAGAAACAATTTGGCAAAAAAACACTCATAACATGTTCCTATAAAAATTAAAGAGCGGCATTTTGTACATTATATACAAACACACAAACAAATACACACATACACACAAAGAAGAAGCACAAAAAAATAAATAAAGAGTCACTTCAATGATAGACTATTAATACTAGGTACCTACAATACAATTACTAAAACTTCCTTCCTTAAAAAGCACTTGGTTCATAAAGGTGAAGCCAAAAAACGTAATTAAGGAGCCAATCTAACCTAACCTCAAGCTTGAAATGAGAAATGTACTTATAAAGCCTCTAATGGGGACTCCAATACAAACATAAAACTTCTATAAGACACTCTTTCGAAAAATCCAAGCGACGAATGATTAAACCGTCTCCAAAGCGAAGATAAGCATCCTCAATTACGATAAAAGCACTTACGCATTGAAATGGGATTTGCATAATTAAAACTTACGAGGGAATACATCATTGTTTTTTTTCTTCGTTCAGGCTCATGCATCAAAATTAACGTCCTACACTAGACGCGATAAAGATGTCAGTTGAATGCCTACATCGGAATCTCTTTAAGTTTTAAGTGGCGACTTGTTTGCTTACCGAAATGTTGTTGTTGGGATATTATTTACATAATTTTGTGATTATTATGCTACTTACTAATTTTAATTGCTGCATTAATTACTAAATAAGGTGGCGTTTTGGTAAATAAATCATTGTTTTTATGTCCATTGGATTTACTTCTAAAAAAAAATCTAGTTTTGGTAACGCATCCATATCCATTGTTTACGTACGAGTATTAAAGGTTCATATGTTTCCCTAGAGTCAAGCTACATTGGCTTTTATTTCATCGTTATTTATAGGCCTAACCGGAAGGCATTTTATTTCTTTTGGACTACTTATTTCTATTTGATATTTCATTTAAGTAACCCTTGATACTACGCTTAAGAGGTTTTCTTTAGTTCACCATATTTTTCTTCTAAAGATCAAGAAGCTATGCCAAGCCAACACTTTGTCTTCGCCGTCTATAACGTGCAGCCTATCAATTAGTGAGGTCTAATCGCGCGTGCGCTTATTGCACGTATTCGTCATGAAGTAATAACAATATATACCTGTTGCTTACTTTGTACTCGTTTTGTGTCGGCGCTTTGCCACGCCCCGACCATTATTGTGGGAGAAGAAAGGTTAAAGATGTGCTGGTCGAGATACTTATATCGATGATTTAGAAAAGGAAAGTACAAGAGAAGAAAAGATTGTGTCAAAGATGAAATGGTTTAGAAATGCAAAGGACAGCCAAGAAAAGATTGAAAGAAGAAATTAGTAAGAAAGGTATTGACGTGAAACGAAAGGCTGTTGATGATAATAAATGTAACTATTTTAAATAGTAAAAAAATATGTTATGTAATGAAATGCAAATAACATAATATGACATATCATCATCATCATCATCATCATATGACATAATGACAACTGAAACTAACAATTAGGTATATTTATAGACAGAGAGAATAAACGTGAAATACACAAGGAAGTTCGTTGAAAATGAATTTTATCCTCGTATGGAAAACTAAGTTTATTCACAAGGTGGTATTAGTACACACAACCACAACTGATTACACTTATCAAAAAACCAGGCGATGGATTTATCGACAAGTAATAATGTAACACTATCGATATAAACTGTAACATCACTAACAACCCGAAGACGGTTCAAGCCGCTCGTGCAGAGTTATCTCTTGCCATGGGACACAGCGTGTGCGCAACTAACTAATATATGTAATTTTGTTATTTTTATCGACAAATACGTGTTTATTGTCCGCTCCGTGAGATATGGAGCCTTTTGGAAAATATATTGTGTTGTTGAGAGTTTGGTAGATCATAATTTACTGAAACGAGTTTTGTTAAGCATATCGTCATTGTTCAGTCATTCGTTATAATGGAACGATTAGCTTATTGTCTTGGGTTCGCCTAAGTACAATGTTCATCTTAGTCTCAAAGAAATGTATGTCATAAGAGCAAAATGTAAATAAATTCATTTCATCGTACACCTTTTGGTGATATTTTTCACTGACACTAACATTGTATTCTGAGGTAAGGTCGCAAGTCATGTTCCTTACCTACCTTTGTCCTCAATAAACTAAATATTTGTATTAAAACTATTGATACAAATTCCTTCCACCGATAAGTATACTTAATCATTATATTTACGAATGCATCGTTCATTTTCCAGTAAATGTGGAATTATTACGAGGCATGTTAAGCAAACAGACAAACATTGACGCTGGCAGTCGCGCGACGCGCGGCTTACTGCGCGTCAATATTGACTCGGTGCGTGTGCGCAGGGTTGCTACGAGCCTGCAATTTGACTTAGAAGGGTGGTATTATAAAATATACTTAGCCGTTAAAGATAATAAAGATAAAGTTTTATTTGAGACGTTTGTATTAATGAAGTCCTAGGAGGATGAGGGTTTGGATGTTTGTAACATAGTACGGAATCCAATCCATCACAAAAGATATATAGATTATAATAATTTGAATCAAAATATTCAGTCATAAAAAGCCTTTTTACTCTTAGAGACAATATCAGACACTCAAAGCTGTTGAAATCATAAAGAGTACTAAAGTCAATAATAGAACTTTTCCGTCCACTGCAATTAAGATAGGTACAGTAAATTCTAAAACTAAAATAATTATCATTAAAACTTGCAAATTTTGAGATTATAACAATTATTATTTAGTACAATTTGAAGTTGCAAACCAAGCTGGTTGGTAAAAATAAAATAAAAGAATGCTTAAACAAAAAGCAATAAGCTTTCAAACTGGCAACCCTGGACAACATGAACAAGCACCATTTCTGGAGCAAACTAAAGCAACACAGAATCTCGTATATTGCTTCTTTTATACGAAACTGTCACTTGGCACTTCTATTTACCGAGTAATGTACGCCTTCCTGATAGTTGCAACCTGCAGTAACACTGTTTATTTAAGAAGTATTAAATTTATATGTCACTTTGAAATATGTATGTTTGTTTTAATTTGGTGGAAGTGGAAGCTCGTCGAATTTGTTTGAAAAGGTGGAAATCCTTTCGTGGTTTAACTTTGAATCAATATTTGTGCTAGGAAATGTCATCGAACATTGTTTTTATTGAGAAATATTAACAGGAATTGAATAGTTTGAATAGTTTATAATATTCTTTCATCGAAAAAAGGCATGAAAAATAATGTAAATTCAAAAACTTGTTGTTACAAAACAGTTGATGATAATACAGTTAAAGACATAGAACCTGAAGAGGAAACTATTGAATCTTTAACACATAACAATAACTAATAAAGGAAAGGAATCTTTTTCGAAAATGATATTATAGTTTCGATCCACCTACACCTACTCGTCAATTAGTAAAAGCAAATACAATAAGGTCTACAGTCCCACAACAATCTAAAACTAACCAGTTTGTCTTTAACTATGTAACTCTAAAAGTCTTTCTAAGAAAACGCATTTAAGAAGCCCCAATATTGACCGACAGAGAGCAAGGGTGCACAGTAGCTTATTGATATTTTGGATTCTAGTTCATACCTGTAAATATTGGTTTTGTCCGGTAAATACTGGTTCCTAGTTGCTTGGTAGTTTTAAATTTTTGGGGGTAGCTTGAGTACTAATCAATTTTTTAAAGGTTTATTAAAACGGAATGGTGCGATTAATAAACATGTATTGTACGTTCAACTTTAACTTCATTTGTGTAGTTTTTAGAATCATATTATATGAAGATATTGAAAGATTAGAACTTTTTACAAACACTCTCTTTAACATTAAGTCCTCCAGACTTGGCATGATTACAACTTTGAACAATCATAAAAAAATTGTCATGAGCGCCGCATTGAATCTGAAACACCCTATTCACCTCACTCAAATGCGCATTTAACTCATAATTTTCACAAATCCCCACATCCATTGTAGATACATTCAACCTGTCATAGTCTTTCAACAATAGGACGATATTCACCACTCGAGAACCCCACTTGTACAAACAAAGAACTATTTGGGATTAACCGATTTTTTTCCAAATATCCTGTCTTCATAGCCAATGTACCGTCAAATGTGTCTTCGTAAATTGGGATCGTTTGATATTTTTGCCGTGAATCCTTTTGTGCTGTCACCATTATGATGGAGCTATTTACTTTCTGCTGTTTTTGGGGAAAATTTTGACAATAATAAGTACTTGGATGGACAACGGGGTTTTGGGCAAGATTGGTTTTGAAAGCGGCGTACGACTGACCACTCTGCACAACATAGGCATAATTATTACCCAACACCTTTACAGTTGCTACTTAAATGTTACTTGATATAATATGAGGGGTCATTTGGTGAAGGCATCCAAACCTAAAGGATTTAGTACGTTTAGAATTGTTAATCCTTTCAGATAATATGGAGATCTCCACCAACCCGCAGTGAAGCAGCGTGGTGGAGTATGCTCCATACCCTCTCCGGTTGATTGAGAGGAGGCCTGTGCCCAGCAGTGGGACGTATATAGGCTATTTATGTAATATGGAGATAAACAAATGACTTCACTATTGTCTTCGCGAACCCAACACCACAAAGGCATCAATACCTATTCCTTTATGACTTGAGTATTCTTCTATATGACATATAAATTTTACAAGGGTATCCCATAAATACAAAAGCAGCAATTAATGTTTAGCCGCAGGCCGCACTTGTAACGAAGCGCATTATTATAGTTAAGAGTTGTGCGCGTGAGTGGTTCAGGAGTTAACTCGCTTCGTAAAGTTGATGTGAATCACAATTTCGTTTGTGTAATTAGACTTCATAAAAATCTTGGTAAGGATCTCAAATGATTTAGATGATTAGTGTTGGTGTTTTGGAAAACGTAATCTTTTAAGTTAAAAAAGAAAGATCTGAACTTCCATGTTTCTCAGAAGACTAAAAAGAAAATTTAAGGCTCTAGAGTTTTTTGATGCATGAGTACTAGACACAGTGAACTTAGAAGACGCTTATGTACATAATATATACAGGTACTTGTCATCATCATCAATTTAAGAGCCATGCTCTTGTCGGTGTAGCATTCTACATTCTTTTCTATCAAGAGCCAATTTTTGATTTCCTTATACAACTTAAGAACTTTTACAACATCTAAATTCGTCATTCATTCATTTCATTATTACCTTGTTTTTGTAATATTACTGTGGCGTTCGTTGATAATAAATATTTTCTCTCTATCTTACATACATTTTGGAGAAAACCGCTCCGGGTTTTCGTAAGTTCGGTGTATAAATAGCTGTATATCTTTCCTTTACATCATTATTACCACCGTCTCCATCTAAACAGAGTATCTATCAAACTACTGCATCAATATCTTACTTTGAATTATCTTACTGGCAAATCGAAATGACTCAATCGAGTAGTCGATTGCATCTCGCTCGCGGTGCTCAGCCTTATTATTGTATTATACTCTGTAATCAGTGTACGCATGGTGTTATAAAGCTTTCTGCTGCACGTGATATTTTACTAGTCATAACCTGAGAACCTTTCATCAAACTGTTCAGATGCTGGCTCAAGTTGTAATGTGATCATAATATGTTTATAAATTACCGTGGCGGGTAATCTTCTGTTTGCTTAGTGGAGTGTTCGTGGTGTCTTAAGCTTAACATAACATAGCAGCAGGCCTGAAGGCAGAGGTGTTACACCTACTCCTCGCCAGCTATGTTCAAGCCCCATATAATAGGGATCTAGCCTCTTGCCATTAATCGGGCACAAATTCTGCAACCCTTGCGATATCATTTGTCTATGATCCAAACATGAATTCAAACTCATAAAGTCCATTTCAGTGGTTTAGAGCACGACCCCAGGGATTCACTTTAGTGACAGTACTAAGCTTGAGCTTTAAAATGATATAGTGTTTTAATCATTTTTAAATACATAACGGCCTCCGTGGTCCAGTGGTTGAGCGTTGGGCTCACAATCTGGGACATATCACAAAAATCACTTTGTGATCCCTAGTTTGGTTAGGACATTATAGGCTGGTCACCTAATTGTCCGAAAGCAAGATGATCTGTGCTTCGGAAGGCGCTTTAAGCCGTTGCTCCCTGTTACTACTTAATGTAAGTAAGTAGTCGTTACATGAGTCATGTCAGGGGCTTTTGGCGGGTCAATCGTAGCCCTGGGTTGATGCGGTTGCTACTCCTCACAAATCACACGATAGAAGAAGATAATTTTTAAATTAATTGTTGCTATTCTTGTCGGTAAAGGAATAATCATAATGAACAACAACAAATACTGATTCCATGAAAGACAAGTAAGTAACAGGCGTAAAGTTAGAGACAATTTTGGAATATTTTGACTACCGATATAAATGTTAATGATCTTGAGTCGCGAAAAGATATCAATGCATCACTTAACATGAAAGAGTCGGTTTCTAAGACTGGTCTGAGATTAGAAGCGATACAAAACACTATCAAGAACAACGTGCGACAAGTCAATAAAGAAAGTCTATCCACTCAACCGGCAATAAACAATTCCACAGCCGATACAGTTAAAAAGGCCATGTATATAATAATAAAAGTTATATCTAATAGATAAAGGGTGTTACCACAGTGATTCTTGTTTCACGACGAAACGCTTCTTATCCAAACAGTCGGGAATCGAACCAGCGCCCACTCGCATTCCGACATAAACAGGTTTCGTAAGGAATTAACTACCTATTATTGAGTCGGAGTTTTTAGTCTAGATATTGTTTAGGGCTTTATCAGTTAGGTTATGAGCGTGTGGGAGGAGAATTATGATGTTTGAATCTTCTATAATGATATTGTTGAATATGTACCTTTATTTAGAAGTAATTTAAATTATTAAAGGATTATGGCGCATCTAAAGTGATGGTGTGATTTAGGCTTCATACAAAAATCTCATTCTTACTGCATGAACTCCTTAACGGCTTACAGCTATTTAGACTAAAGTAAGACCCAGAGGGGGTGAGGTAAATCTAGCTCGGCGCCCAATACGAAGTGGTGCGGGACGGAAAGTTACCGTTCTATTCTCAGTTTTATATTTATTAAATTCTTCTTATATTTATTAAATTATATGTAAGTATATCCAAGTGTTGAGCAGAAAGGGCTAACTAAGAGTCAATTCAGAAAAAAATAGTTTCCTAAATTGATCGAATCAACTGCAAATGGAAAATGAAACTACAGTCATTATCTCCCTAGCGTTATTCTGACTGCACAGGATCCGCTTACCTAACCTGAAGATTTGACAGGTCCGCTTTTTTACAGAAGCGACTGCCTGTCTGACTTTCCAACCCAAAGAGAAAACCAGACCAATACGGGTTAGTCACATACCTACGGAACGCATTTCTCGGAAATGTGGGTTTCCTCACGATGAAAAACGAAACGACACAAACAACCATTAAAATAAATAAATAAATGAACTACGAAATCAGCACTACTTACGGCAAAAGCATCAAAGATTTCAACTAACTTGATCTCAGTTCGTTACTTATCTAAAAAAGCCAACAAAACAATATCTTGTGTCTAAAACTAACGTGTGTAATCTGGCGCGCGCGCTGCCTAAATCAACGTCAAGATAATAACGGCCAAACATGCAGCTGCGTTACTGATGGCCCTCGTATGCGAGTTATGAGTGAAACTGAGTCTGCTTTTGTATCATAAAATACAAATATCTACTTATACACAAATTTCCAAGTTTACCAGAATCAAACTCAATATAAAGCCAGATATAGAAGACGTGGTAGCCCAGTTGGTTGGCTTGCCTCTCACTTTGAGCTCACAAGTTTGAATCCAGCATAGTCCGAAACCGAATGTATATCGAATTTGTTTTCGAATTCATGTTTGGACCGTAAATGATTATCACATGCTCGGCGTGGAAAACATCGTGAGGAAACCTGTGACCTAACCTTGGGCTAATTTTCACTTCGTGGGTTGGAAGGTCAGACAGGCAGCCGCTTCTGTAAAAAGCCGGACCTGTCAAATCTTCAGGTTAGGTAAGCAGACCCTGTGAAAAACGGGATAATGCTAGGGAGATGATGATGATGATGATGAAACTCAATATAAAGGCAAAGGTTCACGAGATTCTCCGAAAGTAAGATGATCCACGCATCGGAAGGCCCGTTAAGCCGGGTCACGTAAGTACGCAATCGTTACTTGAATCATGACAGGAGTCTTACCTTAACCCTGGGGTTATTGAGGTTGGTCATCCACGTCAAACCCACACGATAGAAGAAGAAGACAAAAATATGAAATGTATAAACAAAGCTGGCAATCATGAACCAGTCAAAAATTTTCTTTATGCAAATTAGGTACAAATATCTCAAAATTTGTAAGTATTCGTTGTACTGGAAAAAATCGCTTTAAGCGATAAGATAATTTGCCATGTACCAGTTAAGGCACTGTTGTAGCTATTTGACTAAGCATATTTGAATTTCTGTATTCAACTTGACTTAATGACAACTGATATGCACCAGTGACCGTGACTGGTATGTGCCTCTTGGAGCCCGCATAATTACTGTTGAATAACCACCTGTCAAACTACTGACCACGCCTTAAACGACGTGCTGATCATTTCTAATTGACAAGACTAACAGTTTAATAAAAGCTTTGAGTTCTTCCGTATAGACAATAGAACCCAATGATCTAAATCATTTTACTGTAACATAACCAACGGGGTAATCACAGATACATCCATCGCAAGAAGAACTAAATACCCACACGTTACTGAGCATCCTATTAGACCAACGCCAACGTGTTAGGTGGTAAAACGTATCGCCCTTTATAATGGTCAGGCGAACTGTGTTAGTGAAAACTGCACTTAAGATTAATAAGTAATTCATCAGAGCAAATCCCGTACCAGGGTTTGAACCGATTGAGAAGCAAGCCAGCACACGGGACCACAGCATTTTGCCTAAAATATAATACTACAAGAAACATTACACCTATAGCAGCAAATGCGTACTACTGTCTGCAGAAGGACATTTTACAGAACGACGTGCGAACTCATTGGTGGATCCAGCTCTTTGAACAGCAATCCAGTGAACCAAAGGACCACACGACTATTGTGTTCCTTGCTGTAACTACTATTTTTAAATTCCATCAAAAGTGACTTCGCCACCAGAAGTACCACTGAGGCAATATTCGGTTGCACGCAGCGGTAGCTCGCACCACATCGCTAACTGACAGAGCAAACTGTGATTATCACCTGCAACCACACCATCATGGGCCGTCTTATGTAACATGGTGTTTACCCTCGCTTAAAAGGGGAGGATTTTTTGAAAAGGTGCTAGGTTTTGTATTGAGACGCGTGTGGAAATAGATTCTGAGCTGGTTAACGTTGAACTGAAGTCAAAATGTAAAAACGTTCTTGTAGAACAACTTTATTTTAAAAAACTAAAGAGATTATAATTTATCAATGTGATAACTGACTAGGTTTGCTATTTATTAGACCAACAAATCAAAAATAAGTTAAGTGTAAATATAAATTTTCTTACAAAGGAATGAGCCAAGTTTATGTATGAAGCAGTAGCAAATAGACATTGAAGTGATTACGAGTGTAATCAGTATCAATATAGAATATCGTGATAATAAACTCACGATTATAGCCCAATGAGTTAGTTGGAGGTACATTCATGAAGATGAAATAAGTATCTTTACCTCACCGGGGTTTCTATTAGACTAATGATCATCAGTAACAAATTCTATATAATTTAGTAAGCTTAAATGTTACTTATTTAAAATATTGCCAAAAACTAATGAACAGATGAGGAATTAACCTTTTGTTCGACATCAGAAGTGAACCTACTCAAACGCCTCCCAAAAATCCAAGATTAAAACAAGCCCCGGATACAATTTTAAGATTTAAACAACCAACCGCTACTTGTTTAGGAGTTTAAGCATCTCCTATCTTATCTGACAGACAGACAGACAGACAGGATGTGTTAGTCCCCTCATGACAAGGAGTAGTTTATAATGTTCATGATTGCTTAATGCTGAGGAAGAAATTTGATGCCTGGGTAAGAGGGGTCAAGTCGAGTTTGTGAAGTTCAAATGTCTATAGTCGCTTAAGGATAAAGATAGATTGGTTTTTAAGAGCAGGAGAATTCGTTACGACTGTATTGAGTTTCCTTACCGGATAAAACCAAAAATACCACCGGCTTCAAAACACATCCATAAAGATGATTTCGATAACACGGACCCAATACATATTATAATATTAACCACATCTTGATCAAAATAACTGATAAATAGATAGAGAGAGAAATTATTAAAAATATACATTTCATGAACAAATCGTGGGTTGTACCGTTAAAATTAATGATACAACTATTAATTGGACGATATATACTAACAGTATGTTAAGTCAAAGGATTTCTGACTCTTAATTTGACAAATTTCTCTAAAAATACTAATGTAAACCAAATTTCTTACGCCATTAGTATTGATATTCATCGGCGAATTAAATCGCCACGAGCCATAAAGAAAGGATCACTAAGCAGATACAATGAAAGCGGTTAAAACATGAGTGCGCCTGAGTGAAGTTGAGTAATATCTATGGACCTGCGTTACTGTTTGTGTGTTCAATATAAATCTCTCCGTCACACTGAGAACCGTATACCTCGCCTTTACTACCTGCGTCTACATCTATTTAGACATCAAACTACGCTTTTTTGTTCCCAATATCTGTGAAACTAGTTTCGGGAACACAAAACAATTTCTTTTGTTGGACACTTTTAATGATTTTCGACACTTTTATTCCATGTATCGGTTCTGCGAAGACTGCGGGTAGCAAGGTGTGGATGTCAAAGTAATTTACGATTGACGCAAAACGTGGCAAATCCTGTAAATGACACCGCTTTGAGCGAATTCGTGTCAGATTTTTCGGTTTTGGGTTTAATCTATTTTGCTTTATATCTGCTATTCAATATAGGTATTAAAATCTCGCAATCTGTTAGTAGAATTGTAGATTTTAATCTGTTTAATGATACTTATTCATAAATATATTTTAAGAATACTAAACTGCATATATACTGACTTTGAGTAACTAAGAGGGTTTTAAATATGTTTTGAATGAAGAAAGTTAAAGAATAATCTTTTTAGGAAGATAAGAACAATGAATTACGTCTCTCAAATAATTTAACTGACCTAACACTCGCTCGATCAATTTCAAATAAGTATTCAAATTCAACACCCAAACTCAAAAATATCTTTATTCATTACGTGACATAGTTATACGTGGAATCGTCAATTTACATAAATATATTTTTGTCATACGTCTCATCCGCCTAAAATAGCAGCTTTTCACTATTGAACTGCCTAGTATCAAATCGCAAAAGTCCCCACAAAATATCAACGCAACCAAACATCATTTCGGACTCGCAAATGCAGAAACGCAGACGAAAAATAAATAAATAAGTAAAATACCAGCAGGAAGGCCAACAAAGACCTCAAAAGTTCCAAACCAAAAACTACCAGAACTCAGGAGTCAACAATAGAAATGAAATCTACCTGATCGAGACTATTGTTATACGAAATCCTCAGACAATCTGGACCATTCGTTTTTTCAAAAAGCCCTTGTTAGCAAGTCCACAGATTGTGAACAATGCCTTTACATATTTAAGTGGGGAGGTAGGTACAGGTGTATCGTTATAATGACGTCAATGTGTTTGATACGATTTGATTTTTGGAGATTCCTTTCGGTGAGTCTTGTTAGCTTCAAGAGCCTTGGTTTCTTTTGGTTGTTCATTGTTTTTGGATTTATGTAGATTCTGATAAAAGCTCTGATATGTACCATCGCCCAATGTAGAATAAGTCTGTTAGACATAAATCAGAGGATATTCAGCAGTGTCCAAAATTACGATGTAGCAAGTATGTGGACTTATCTAGGTGTTGTTTAAATGAAATCAATTTCCAAGCATATGAAAATAAGCCTGTCTTCTTCTTCTTTCGTGTCATTGACCAGTCAAACAACGTAATTTATAATTTATCAGCTCAAAATGCTGCCACGGCAATAGCTCGGGTGGAAGCGTTCATCAAGTACTCCCGCGCGCAGGCCTAATAAGCCAGTAATACATAACAGTCAAATTCTTGCAAGTCATTGAAGCACCATTTTAACAATACATATTTTTAACACTTGAGATGTCTTAATAAGTCAGGACGCTTGTCCTATAATCCACGGAAATTGAAGAATTAGAAGACTATGTTCGCACCTTTTGCGGCAAATAAAAGTAACAATGAAGACATACTAAACGCACAACATCTCCGACTAATGAAAAACTAAAAAGCGACACATGCCTAAATCTGTTTTCAATTCAATTTCTTTTTTTTTTTACTTATTGACCATTCGGAATTGCACGAGACCGTGACACGACCAGAAAATACGGCCACAAAATATTTGTACAGTCAGCTATATAATTCTGGACAGTCAGGGTCGTAATAGACACACAGGAGCGAAACTAATCGGACCTTCTCTAAATAAAAATCTGACCCAGTAAAAAAAAACTGGACTCCGTCTAAGGAAAGAAGCGGTAAAGGAGATTGTATAACTTACGGTAGTCAGATAGGCTTCGAAGACAATTTTGTCTAGTTGGTACAAGTTACGTTACGTTAGTTAAAATTACAGACAAAGCAAATATACTATGGATGATACGATGGTGTTTTTCTATTGTTGGGGTTATGAGGTGGATGGATGGCCAAGCACAGCAACCCTGGTGTCAGGGACATCTTTCGATAACATACGAATCTAATCTAACTATTGTTGGGAATATAAAAGGAAACAAATAATGATGCAACATTTGACATCAAGTGTGTTTGCAAATTACCTTTTGATTAGAATGCGTGGACTGTCTTGTTCATTTACGAAAAATATTAGAACAGAAAGAAAATCAAATCTTTAGGAACCGGACCCTAAGCGGACCCTGTGAAAAACAGGATAACGCTGGGGGATGATTTTAAAAATATACAGAGTGTTAGTTACATCGTAACTAATATTAAGGGCGATGATTCAGCTCATTATTTTGAGTTAATATTAAGTGGAATTTTCCATGTCACTAACATCCTGCATACTTACATCAAAAAAATCTTGCATCAGGTTGCAAAGCTCGCTCCTTCACAACACCAAATATGATGTAGGTGCTGCAACAAAAAATGGAAGCAAGCGTCGAAAGAGCCATCGTCTAGGGTAGAACTAATTGGCGTTCGTTGGTTATACTTAAAAAAGTTATTTGTTAAACTCGTAACACTATTTTGATTGATCTACCGAAGTGGAGACGTGAGACGGCAGAGGGCAAAAAACATCTCAATTGGGCCGGAGGTCCGTAGGCATTCCGATCATGAATTATTGGTGGACTTTCTTTGAACAAAATCGTAGATATTGTTGTGTTAAGGGAAAAGTGGGCACGTGAAACATTCGGTCCCTTCTACGTATTTACTTAAGTAAGTATATAGTCGTTCTATGAGCCATGACAAACCTTTGGCAGCTCAATAGTACCCCTGATATTGCAGTAATAAGTCGCAAAGGTTATGAAAAAGAAAGCTTGAGGCAGATAGTATAAGAGTGAAAAATGGAACAAATTAAAAAACAAGTAGTTAAATGTCATATCAAAAACAGCCAGTGTCTTAATTATTAAAGAGTTTTTACAATAGATATCGAAGTTCTTTTTCTTATCGTGCCAGTGGCAAACTAAACAGTATTGGCCCAAAACTTGGTATCAAGTATGGCGCTATCTGCAGCTCTCATCAGATCCTCCTGCGTGATCTCTCAACCCACATGAGAAAAGAAGGGAATATTTTGTGCCATTGGTTAAGCGGATTTGAGTGCAATAAAAAGAGTTATTAACGATCGTAATATTACTTATTATGTTCGTTTGTAAAACCTGTGTTATTCGGACTCCCTTCCCAAAATGCTTTTTCTTGCAAGTAATTTCGCAAATATGTATTGAGGTATATTAATTTAGAAGTATTGAACTATAACAGAAAAACAAACAATGAATTCGAAACTCGAATATAATTCACTTCCATCTTTAAATAAATTCGTCTCTAAAAACACACAAAACACAATTTGAAACTCCAAACATTTCTCACAAAACATAAAATTGGTGCTAACATAACAATTTTGTCTTTTAATTGTATTTAAACATGGTTCCCGTCGGTGATAAAATTACTTTCCAAACAAAGATTCAATAAAATTGACACTGGAATGATCTTATCTTATCTTATCTTATTTAGCCTATACGATCCCACTGCTGGGCAAAGGCCTCCCCTTGATTTTTCCACTCCTCTCGACTTTGCGCGATCTCCGGCCAATCCTTGCGATAATAATACTGGAATGATAATTAAATCAAAAAGTTTTAGAATCCTTTGATTTCTAAACATAGCCGTTGGACATGAAGCAGACATGGATTCAGGATTTAATAATTTCCCTAAAAAATCCGTATGAGAAACGATTTTGCAATCGTATGTTTAGATTTTCTTTTTGCCATCCTGAAAACAGCTGAAGAGCGAATTATGTTGTAAGTACCGACCTATTTTCTTTGTTTTAGGTTAAATAAAAGGTTATATTTCTGAAAAACAAATATTATTTGAAAGTAATTATTTACTTGACTATATCGCAACGGGGTAGTCAAAGGGTACATCCATCGCAAGATGAACTGAGGACCCACTCCTCACCGAGCTTTCTGTTAGACTTTCTGTTGTGTTAAAAACAAATAAAATATAAATACTACAAATACATTGGTATCAATAAATATGTCAATTGAAAAAAGTGCAATATTACGTTAAAAAATATTTGATGTAAGTACAGTAAATTCTTATAATAATACATAGCAATTGATGAACAAAACTCTAGAGAACAGTTCATTAAAACTGTACCTACAGAAACAAACAGTTTCGTGAACATAGATCGACGGGGGGTCAACCCCGTAGGGCTAGGCCTAGAACCGTGCCTGTTCTAAGAAAATAATTGATGAAACCACAATATTCGTTGAAGGCTTAAATTGATGGTGTATTGAAGATACATGGTTGTACAGATGAGGTCATATATCACCGATTCCAAAGGCAACCAAAGCATCGGTAATCAAATTTTGTGACTGGCGAATTGGAATGATTACGTAACTGTTTATATTGTAACAGATAAGTAACAGACAGGTAAGCAAGATAATGATGAGCTAGAAACAGAACTAAAGAAAAAGATACAGATAGACACAGCACACACACGTAATCCCGTCGGAATGAAAAAGTAACCAGAAGCATAGAACAAAGAATAATACTGAACAAACATTCTCCGCCCCGCACCAATTCGTATCACGCGCCGAGCTAGATTTACCTCACTCCCTCTGAATTTTACGTAGGTACTTTAGTTTAAATGACCGTAGGCCGATAAGGAGTGAGGGTCTCGCTCGCACTTACGCGGTAAGACGTCACATGTAAAGAATAAGATTAAGTTTAGTGTCTGGGGTGTACCAGAAGTAAACTTACAGCTTCATTTGGTATTGATTGAAACCGATATGATAAACATGGAGACATCACCAGCCCATGTAAATGTAGCCCTTGCTATCTTTCTCATAACAACATAAATACTATACAGACCAAAAATCGATTTAGGGTCATAAGAGAACACATAACTATTACAAGTCTACAACCCTATCACGTAACACGTCCTGACTGAGGACCCAAAATGACTAAAGGAGAAATATTTTTCCCACAAGAGCAAGTTTTTATCACGTCAGTATCAGAATGTCTTCATTAAGGTCGTGACCGCGTCTGACCCAAACGCAAACCGGACCCGCACCGCCCCGAACCAAACAGCCGAAAGAATTACCGAAACCAAAACGTTAAAAACACCACCGAAGGCACAACATACATAAACTCGTGCCCGTTACACCAAAAAAAAAGAAAGGGCGAAACCACAAATCAACCTAGCACCCACATTTGATACGAAGTCCTTTTTTTTTTTTTTTTTTTTTTTTTCCGTTCTTTTTATCTGCAATCAGTCGCAAGACTTTTATCAGATTTGTTGCATTGTTATTGGTTTGTTTGAAGTAAAGCAACCAATGTCACTAACTTCCATTTCTTTTGTGCCCAAGAACATCCATTCTCTTGAGCCTCTTCACCCTACTGCTGGTTTCCAACAGCATGGTTGCTAAGGGATTTGGATGGTTGTTCAACCGTTCCATATGCCTTTTATTGTGCTTTTCAATTTCTTCTGCAATTGTTGGCAATTCTAGGTGTTTATGGATCTCTGAGTTGCGGATAAACCAGGGAGCGCATGCAATGGTCTTTAAAATTGCGTTTTGGCCTCTCTGTAGACACTGTATATCGGTTTTGCTAGCGATAGCCCATAATTGTATGCCATACAACCAAATTGGTTTTAGGATGAAGCAGTAGATCATAAGCTTGTTGTTGACAGATAATTTGGATTGTCTGCCTAGGAGCCAGGTGAGGTTTTTGAAGCGATAGTTCATGGCATCTCTTTTGTTTTTAATGTGGATTTTCCATGTCATACGTCGATCCAGATGAAATCCCAGGTATTTGACACAGGTACAGTGAGGTAATGTTTCTTCTCCAAGCTTCACAGGCGGGCAATCCCCCCTCCTCAGTGCAAAGGTGATGTGGTGGGACTTAGCTGCACTAGCCTTTATTTTCCATTTGTTTAGCCAAGTATTTGTTTCCATCAGTTGCATCTGTAGTTGACGGCTTGCTTCTTGAGGATTAGGGTCAGAAGCGAGGAATGCAGCATCATCAGCAAATGTTGCCACTGTTATACCCCCAACCTGAGGGAGGTCGCATGTGTAGATGCTGTACAAGACGGGGCCGAGTACAGATCCCTGTGGCACTCCAGCCTGGCATGCATAGAATTTTGACCTGGAGTCTCCATGTTTGACTTGAAAACTTCTTTCTGTCAAGTAGGAAGTCAGTAGTAGTAGAACTGAGTGCGGTAACAGCGTTTTTATTTTACTAAGCAGACCTTTATGCCACACCCTGTCGAAAGCTTGTTGGACGTCCAGGAATGCGGCGGAGCAGTATTCTTTCTTTTCAAAACTCTGGCGAATGAAATCGTATACTCTGTGGACTTGCTCTACCGTCGAATGATGCTTTCGAAATCCAAATTGGTGGTCTGGGATAATATTACTATCTACAACAAATCTTTCAAGTCGTGTGAGGAATACTTTCTCCCAAAGTTTCGAGAGTACTGGCAGCAAGCTGATGGGTCGATAGGATGAGGCTTCAGTGACTGGTTTTCCGGGTTTATGGATCATCGATATTTGTGAGATTTTCCACATTATAGGAAAATAGTTTAGCCTATAGGTAGCGTTGAAAAGTACAGTGAGAAATACCAATGCCTTTCTTGGAAGTTCTTTTAAAATGCGAGGAGTGATTAAGTCGAAGCCCGGTGCTTTTTTTTTGAACCCATTTCCAAAATGACTTTGTGGAGTTCTTTTGGTGAGACAGGTAGTAACGGCAGGCACATCTGAAGGTCTTGCTCCATCACGGCGTCTATGTCTGAGGTGTCGCTATTATTAGTAGCCTCGTTTGGCATGAACACAGATGCAAGATGGGCTGCAAAAACCTCAGCTTTGTCGCAGTCGGTCCGAGCCCAACCTGATCCATTTCTGATCGGAGGGAAACATTGTTGCGATTTGTCCATGCTTCTTGTGGCCTTCCACAGGGAATATTCTCCAGTTTTTGAAGGTGATAATTTTTCGAGTTTATGCTTTAATGTTTCGTTGTTACTTTCGACGAGTAGGTTTTTTAACTCCTTTATTGCGAGATTAAATTTTTTCTTATCTTCAGGGTGACGACTTTGATGCCATATTCGCCTGAGGCGTCTCTTATGCTGAATTTTTTTCCTAACTTCCAGCGAGACATTGACTGGCGACGGTTTGTTTTTTATTTCAGGAGTGTTGCTCCAAGCGGCAACTTGTATTAAGTTGGTAACATACATGCAAGCATCATCGATCTCTTTTTCAGTTTTTAACGAAATGTTCAGATTAGTTATTGCCCTCTCGATACATGCACGAAATGAGTCCCAATCGGTCTTATGGTTATACAGGCAGTCTCCATAGTCACGGGTTTGTAAAGTAGTGCCGACTGTTAGAATGATAGGCGTGTGATCTGACGATCCATCAAGGCTTGATTCTACGGTGGTGTATAGATGGTTTATGTTTTTAACAATGAAAAAGTCTATAAGGTCCGGTATTCGTAAGCGGTCCGTTGGCCAGTACGATGGCTGTCCCGAGGATATTGAGTCCAGGTTGTTTTTATCAATACTCAGTTTAAGCTGACGTCCTTTAGAGGTGGTAATTCGAGATCCCCAATAGGTGTGCTTTGCATTCCAATCTCCGCCAGCGATGAATCTATTACCGAGTGTTTGGAAGAACCTAGTATACATGTCTGCCTTAATGTTGTGTTTGGGTGGGCAGTATACAGCCGATAGGGTTATAAGGCCACTATTATCCTCGACCGTTATTGTTGTTGCTTGAATGTGTTCCGTTTCATATGTTTCTTGCAGGTTATGTTTTAAACTGTTCTTCACTACTATGGCGGAGCCCCCGTGAGCCTCTCCATGCGGATGTGGTGCGAAGTAAATACTGTGATCAGTCATCTTAAATGAGCTTCTCTTTGTTGCGTGCGCTTCTGATATCAGGGCCACATCTAACTTGTTAGTGATCATAATGGTTTCCAATTCTCTAATATTAGGAGACAAACCATTAATGTTCCATGCTACAATTCTTAATGAAGTCATTGTGGTAGTTTGGCGACGATTGTTGTTAAGAGTCCCACGAGGGTACTTATTTGTTGGAGTAACATTTCAATTTTTTCGTTCTGTTTTAGAATAATACTTTCTAAGACGTTGTCGGTGGAAGGTTGAGTTTGCCTCGTAACCTGGGCGTACGTAGGTTGCTTGTGATGAGAGTCGTTGGTTGGAGTCGTCTTGGATTGAAGGAGCGGTGGGGGTGGCCTACTCTGATCGTCTTTGGGTACATATTGCTTAGGTGCCCCAGATGGACTTATCTTAGATTTCCTTTCAAGGATTTCTTTATAAACCTGGCACCCTTTGTAGTTAGCAGGATGATTACCAAGACACAGGGCGCATTTTGCTGGGGTATTCCTATCTTTTTTAGGACAGTCGGATGTTTTATGGCCTTCTCCACATTTGACGCACCTATAGGGCCTCATGCAGTTGTTCTTGGAGTGTCCATACTGCTGACAGCGAACGCATTGGACAATCGTCTTGGATTTTCGCGGGTCTTCGATTTTAATTCGTTGGTGAAATATGTATTCGATATTCTTAACTGCTTTGTTGTTTAGGTTTGGTTCCATATTGACGAAAAATGTCGAGGTAGGTTTTTTATCAGGCCCAAATCGGGCGTTTATTATTTCTCCTCTTACTTTATTTCCAGTAGACTCTATAGCATTGGTAATGGCTTCATGGGGTGTGGTATGATGGAGGCCCTTAATAACTATTCTGAAGCATTTGTTTTCCTTCTGCGTGAAGGTATGGCCGATCAAACCTTTTTCGCGAAAGAGAGCAATAACATTCTTATATTCATCCACTGCATCTAGAAGAACGCGGAGTAAGTTTTTATTTACAATTCTTAGGCGAAATTTATCCCGATCACATACACTTTCTATGAGTTTTGTTAGCTCTGGGACGTTTTCTATGCCATATAGAATAATCGGTGGTGGCTTATGGACTTTATTAGTAGTCGTGTTATTTTCTTCAACCATGTCCACTGGAAGTACATCATATCTGTTGGATCCATGTGTACGAGGAGGCGATGCTTCTACTTTCTTGCGTTTGTTAGCACGTGACGTGGGTACTCGTTGCCAGCTAGGAGGATCTATAAGGTTAGCTTCGGGCGTGTGGTCACTATCCTCCATTTCATGCGAGTCCACTGGTATTGTTGATTCAGTAGACGGATATTCGGTATTAGTTTTCTTTTTACTGGGTGAAGATGATCGCTGTTTAGTAAATAGTCCCGGATGGAACACTTGTTGGGTGAGAATTTTTGGGTTACGGGTTGTTTCCATGTTATTATTTAACTGGCTGGTTATTATTGTTTTGGTAGAATTAAAAAATTATTTAATGGTAACACTTCTGCAGATGTCAACTGACATTTTGATAACTGCTAGAAATATGAAATTATGTGGAGGTAGTTAGAGATATATGTGACGCGAGGTGAAGTTAGCGTATTTTTAGTTTCACTGATTTGATCACTATTCCATATAAATATGGGCAAATAACAATGTCACAGTGGAAATGGATGTTGGAGATCACTTTGGTAAAGTATTTGTTTATATTATCACAGTATTTCACACGAGGTTTCGAATAACTTGCAGCAGCAGATCTGCGCGTGATGACAGCTGACAGCGCGAAAAGTCATCAAGATACGAAGTCCTAAGATGGAAATGATGATGACAAGTGATCAGTCCATCGCGAATTACAATACAATAAATAATGAATATACTTACTTACATTATTGAGTCAACAGAAAGGAAAGACAATAATACTAGGCAATTAGCATTGTCAATCAATATTAGTGCTATTACATTCAGGCAACCACAGGAAGACAACTAACTCCGTGGTGTAATTGCTAAGCACCTTGATCATCATATCAGAGACACGCAAAATTGCAGCTGGCTTGCAGTTTAGATAGATAAAATTTGTATTTAGGTTTAAGACGTTACATAATTTCTTAATTTAAAAAACATATTTTAAATGCCGTTAAATGTAGTCTATCCTCAGACTCTACTAGAATTAACACAATATTCGATTGTAAAAGAAAACGCTCACTTCTTGAAATATGTGTATTGCCATCAGCCAATAAAGTGGATAATGATGTTGATAGTGCAACAAAAATACAATTCAATTATTATATTCTTATTACAAAAGTCAAGTTCAGAACGCAAGTACAGTCTTTAAAAGCTTTAACCAACTTCTGAAATGATAAAAGGGTGTGTCCACTTTATTATTGGAATTTGCACATTGAAAGCAATAACTATACATCAATGAGTGACAGAGAACACAGAAAAATATTGCGTGAATAAATAAAATAAAAGAGACTGAGTACTAGCGACTAACGATAAGCGGACGAACAGACAGACGACTTTGTTTTATACTAACTATTGACTGATAAAATGTCAACTTTGACTCAAAAATCTCAAAAAAAAAACAGACGATACTACTGCTGGATATAATAATTCAGTCTTTGAGCGAGAAGCTTTTATTTACAAATTACAATGTAATTACATTGTAAAATCGTATTTTCAATTTGCTTCGGTTTAAGTCGCTCCTATTATACCGTTTTTGCATCTTTCACTCTCTTTAATGTTGTATTTTTATTTTAAACTTGTATACATTTACGGCCTATTATCTACCTTTATGTAATGTCCTCTCCTGGATACATTTCGTTTATTGGATTATTTATCATTAAATAATACTTAATTAGCGACAACCAGTCCACTCCCATCTCCACTCCTCCCGTATTGAACGTGAATTTAGTTCATCGCTATATCGCCAGTAGTCGAACCGACATTTCAATATCAGTAGCACCTGCCCTAAGATATCCGATTTCAATAATTGCTTTTGCAAAGTGAATTATAATTACACTTTAATGAACTTACTTTGTCCTTTTTCTTTATTTACATAATTTAATGAATTACTATCAATATAATGTAATTTTGCGTTGATAGGTTCTCTCAGGAGAAAATGAGCTTCACTAGCTTGCTATTAATAGGTGTCGTGCACATCTGTATGAGTAAAAAGGCTTTTAACAGCTTTGCTGTTTGCATGAAAGTTAAAATATTTTCTGTTTAAATGTGGTTACGATAATTTTTAATTTGTAACTTGCTTTGCACGTCAGTTCTAATAGTTTTAGAAGTTTCAGTACCTAGATCTTTTTACTCTCGTATCGACTCAACTATGCTTCTATGCTGTTCTGGGAGCATATAAAAAACATAGAACACGTTCAGCTGCTTCTCTTCCCGGGCATATCGTAAAAACCGACAGAGGGATTGTGTCCTCTAACATGATGGACTAATGTTATGGGCGATAGGCTGATCCCTTATCACCATAAGGTTCATCATATCCATCTTTGGACTTCGTATCAACAGTGGCTGCAAGTTGTCTTTGATTACTTTTGGCTCTGCCCACCCCATTAGGGATTACGGGCGTGAGTTTATGTATGTATGTATGTATGCACTAACGCATTTATATGCAAACTACAGTTAATATCCTAATTTAAGTATACAGGCAAAATTAGAGCGGCTTCAACATCAATTAGTGTCTAGGGGATCTAGAAAGACCACATCAAAGCAAATCATATAAAAAGCAATATTGCAATTTGTCGTTAAATATGTAAGTACGCAGTCAACAAATGTAATATAGCAATATTGCTTTTTACGTGAATTTCATCATCGTGGTCTTTGAACCCTCTAGATCCTTCGCCAAGGCAAATCAAAACTAAATCAATCAAAATCTTCTAAACAGCATGAGGAATTTCCCATATACCCATTCATTAAATGAACTAGACGCATTAAAACCTCAGTGCGGCACTAGTAAAAGACTCGTAAGAGTTTCGGTAATTGCTTAATCAAATCGATTCTGTATCGATAGAGAGATCGATGCTCAGCGCAAGTCGTCGACCGAACGTGATACAAGAAATAACAGAGTAATAAATGTATCAGATACGCACATTTTTAAGTAACTACTCAATTTTTATTACTGAATATTTTTCATTCGTATATCATATTGATTTTATCGAGTTTTAATAGGGTTTGCAGTTATTGTTCGGTTTATGTAAGAAATTTTAAGGGCTGCAAAATAATATTGATATCATACACTGTTATATTAAAGAGAATGAAGAAACTTTTGAGACTAAATTTAAAAATTGATTATACTTACTTAATGATTGATTGCAAATAGAATTCATAGGAGACCTTGGTTACGCCCCCAGAGGAATAATTTTCGAGATACAGTTGCTAGCAACAAATTAGTCGCGCAACTATGTGAGGTATCCATTATACAACTGCATACATTTTATTGGTAGCGCAACAGTGTTAATGCCACTATGGTGTCCTAATGAGATAAGTAAGTAAACTTCCGGTCCGGAGGTCCTGGGTTCGATTTCCGGTGGGTACATATCACAAAAAATACTTTGTAGTCCCAGTTTGGTTAGGATATTACAGGCTGATCACCCGATTGTCCGAAATTAAGATGATCCTTGCTTCGGAAGGCACGTCAAGCCGTTGGTCCAGGTTATTACTTACTGATGTAAGTAAGTAGTCGTTACGTGAGCCATGTCAGGGGCCTTTGGCGGCTCAATAGTAACCCTGACACCAGGGTTGGTAGTCCACCTCATAACCCACACGATAGATGATGATGATATTAATTCAAACTTATGAAGTCGATTATAATTGCGGTTTAGTATGTACAGTCATGAGCAATATAATGTACCCACTTTAGGACTCTGTCGCACTAATATATTTGACATTTAGTGAGACTTACAGTTCAATTTGTCAAAAAAGTTAATGTGACATGGTACCAAAGTGTATACATATTAATGCTCGTGACCATACATGTCCTGAGTTTATGTTTTTGTGCAATAAATATTTGTTGATTGGTTGATTGGCTTCAGTGGTTTAGAGTTCGAGCCAGGATTCGGATTGTTAGGTTTTCGCCTACATCAAAGGTCAAGTCTTGATATCACACGGTCTATGGTACCGTTTGTGCGATACAAACAAATCATTACTCTATCTTGTGTTCGTGATCGGGCTTCGGTGCTCGTCGTGCATCTTCGGCCGAGATCGTGAAATGCAAAGTTATTATGACGTTATGAAAATTGGTGACCTCCTGCAAGGGTTTTAATGTCTTTATGATCTGTAATCTTCTATCGTGTGGATTGTGAGGTGGATTACCAACCTCATCAACATTGGTATCAGGGTAATTATTGAGCCGCCAAAGGCCCTTGACACAACTCATGTAGCATTAATGAATATGAAATGTAAGAGGAAGAAAATATCTTTAATCTTTTTCTGGCGACGAACGTAAAACACCTCTTTAACTAAACAATATTAAATGTGTCAAAAGTGTACGAGTAAAAGTAGCTACACAACATAGAAATCAAGGAGATATATTTTTTTATGAAATTATCAGGTTCAAAAGTATTTTTAAAGTTCTTGCAAAGTTAGCGGCTTGGGATAGAGGGAGATTTTGGCGTGAACCAAAATCGGCAATCCTTAGTCCGTTTCTTAACAATTTATTATGAAAGTTGTAGAAGAAAGCTATGTTAAAATATTTTATATATTTCTCTAACAAAAGCATTACATCGTGAATCCCATCATGATGTAGCAGGGGGATTAAAAATGCAACGTTGACACAATTCACCTAAAATAGCAATATTGCTATTTGATATAATTGCTCACTTATTTTTTTATGCGCAAATGCCAAATTGCAATATTGCTTTTTAAATGAATTGCTTCAATATGACCTTCTTAGATCAGATCAGGTTGGTCACCTATTTTGTTTTATTCATAATGTTTGTTGTTAATAATTTCAACCAATAACACATATAGGTAATTATTTTATTGCGTTCTGATTAAAAAATATTTTAAATTAGACCAAATAATTCTAGACATTACTTCTCTAATAAATAAATAAATGCTTAAATTTAAGAAGGTAAGTAATAAACATTTTTAAGCTGATACAAAGGCAAATTTGATAATCTCAAATGTAAATGATATGTTTAAATGTAATATTATAGGTAATTTGGGAAATACATTACCTACGTGTTTGAATTTTTTTGGGTATTTATTTCTTTCAATTAAGTATTTTCATTATTTTCAACGATTTTACGTGAAAAATATATTATAATAGATGAAACTGATTAGGTAAGTGCAGTATTTACTATATAATGTTTAACCTGAACATTTTTAGAATGATTTCACATTATATATTACCTCGCGGACACTGCGAAACGGGATGATGATGAGGAAAATGAAGATGATGATTAATATGATGAACATACTAAGTACCTAATCCAATCGAAGCTTCATTTATTGTACGGTAAAGCTTTATCTCAGGTTTACGGCTCATATAACCAAAAATACCATTAAAGCGTATTCAAAAACCATAAAAACTGTGTAATAGGTACACATGTTTTAAGTGTTAAATATTCCAGTCATTTCCAGGAAATACTAAAAACGTGACTTAACTGCAACGCGGCCGGCGGCTCCCCGTTGCCGGGACTTCTTTGTTTTTAACACACAAAAAGTTAGCCCCTTCTCATTTTGACCGAAGCAGGTACAAAATGTTCTTCTCAGCCACATGTTGAAAGCTTTTGCTATACCAAAACGTGTCACTGTAGTCAAAAAGACGAACACGAATACCGACGGGAAGAATTTCGGTAACGTTGCCGTGCAGGCGGGAAAATTTGACCTTTCGCGAAATTGCCCGTAAAAGTTTGCAAGGAAATTTAAATATACCCACAGTTTTGGTTTTTAATTTTAAAAGTTTGTTTACTTTGATTAAGACTAATTAAAATAAATTAAAAAGGCAAATTATGCATGCAAAGTTACTTACTGTGTATTTATCTTGATTTGTCGGGTCATCAGATGTCAAACTATATCGGAGCAGTAGCAATCCATTCGAATAACAATAAATACAGCACAGAACACATGTTCACTTCAAAAGTAATGACCGAAAATTATTTCGTCACTTCATTTAAAAAAAAAACTGTCCACCCAGTCACAGACACTCGCACGCGAATCCAAAAAAGTCACTGATTATGTTATTAAAAAAATTATAACGATGAATAAATAACAAAAGAAAAAAAAGTGGTAGCAACGTCCGTCGCGCGCGCCGTATCCACCGATATAGGCAAGTAATACCAGACACGAGCGACCAGCGCCAACGGCGATTTCATCTCAATCTCGCCCGTCGAAACGAGACAGTAACATGACAATAAACGATTGTAAAACGTCTTGAGTGAAAGAGACAACGATTTTCTCATTATGCGCGCGTCGAGCCTGACATTTCAATCTTCCCGTCCCGCTCCCACCGAAAGTTATTTCTGTACAAATTGTATGCGTGCGTATTTGTGCCCTGTCCCGTTCTAGCGCGGATAGTGCTAACCAGATAATGTCTTAATCGCATTTTCTTAGCGCTACACTGACTGATGCACTAACATAAACAATGATAATTCATGTATATTTGCATGAACGATAAATGGTTTTTTATTGAGTCTAGTTCCGATTGTGAATCGGTGGTGGGAGGTCCGAACATTGTTTTTGTTAATAAAAGCAATGCATGCAAGTTAAGGCAACTACTTACTGCAATATGAGCTAGTGCAAGCTTTTAATTCACTTTTATGATTCACGGCAGTCGATATAACGGTTTTATAAACTGACATTTTGGCAAGTTATAGATTTGAAAAATTGGTAGGAAAAAGGCTAATCTAAAATTCTTGCAAAGTAAACATACATCAAAAATCTAGCGGGAAAAGTAAAGCAACGTCTATAAATACGTTTTGGAATGCTTTTTCAAACAGACTTTTTTTAATTTTGATGAACAGAAACTTTCCACTGTTTTTATTAGATACTCCGTGGCCTTCGTTTATACATGGTCTCCTTAGAAGTAAAACATATTTAAAACAAATATGGGTAATTTAGAATCTAACAACCAAAGTGCTAATTACAAAGATATACACTGATACAATAACATCAAACAACTGTACTTCAACGGCCATAGCTAATAGAGACTGTGAAGATTTTAGCCAAGATAATAAAGTTGAAATGAACGACCGGAGAAGACCCTATAGTAACAAAGTAGATACATTCAACATTGTAAACACAGCTACTAGCTAAGTAAATACGGGTTCAGGTAAAAAGCGTTATCTTACTTCCTCAAACATAAAACTTCGTTTAAAAACAACACATTCAACTTCGGTTATAAAATACTTAAGTAACCCTGAAGAGATAAGGAAGGTACTTGGACTATAAAGTTTAATGGAATGCGAACTGAAATATGTAATTAATAGTAAAGCCTGAAATGAGCCGGCAATACAGATTGTAACAAGTTATTGCACTATCTTGATGAAATTCTTGCTACGTTTACTGGAAACAAAGATGAATAAAATGATATTTACGTCAACAAAACCTATCAAAGTCAACGCAAAACCAGTAAAATTATTGCCAATGACGCGAACCAAAGATAAAAATGTAAAGTAAGTACAATATTTTATTATTAGCTCAATAAAGACATTAAACAAGTAAGCAAGTAAACAAACGAAAAAGGTATTAAAATCAAAACAGACCTATCCCATAATCTCAGGCACTGAACTCTAAAAAATAAACTAAAAGCTCCAAGAATTGTAATTGCTTTCCCTATTTCACAGAAACCAACAATGCAATAAGTAAATCTAGGGGCGGACTAAATAATTATCTATTTGTGAAGTGGTGAGCAAATACTCAGCCGACTTTGTTTACAGGGTTGACTACCGAGCAAATGTTTGCTAAGCGATGACAAAGCTGACGACTCAAGCAAGACAAATTTTCTGGGAAACAGTACACAGAAATTCGTTGGACACACAACAGCAGAAGCTGTTCACGTGGAGTTTGAGATTTTCTTAATGATACTACAAAAAAAAATGCGTTATAGCGCAATGTCACCTGATAAGGTAGATGATTGATGAAGTAGAATAAGCGCATCTATCTAGTAAATGTCTTAATCAGTCTGGTTAAGAAAATTTTAGAATTTTGGTTTTCGTGTTTTTGTCTTGTAACTCTTTTTAATCCAATAAAGTATATTTGCATTGTATTTCAGAGCAAAGATAGATTATGAAACTAAAAGAAAAAATACTACTTAAATATTAAATATATGTAAAAAAAGAAAAGAAAGCCACATACAATAACAATACAAAAACATAAGATACAAAACTTACACAAAACATTTAAAAACGAATTGTAGACTATTATTAGTCACATTATAACTGAAATCTGTGAAGTAATCATTTGAAAATCTCATGAAACTTGTTTATTCAAACACGCTTCCTTTCTTAGGTCACTCTGCAAACAACACGTTCAGATCAAACGAGATAGTAATCCACGTCCAACCTAATTAGCAAAGCTAAAAAATCCATGCTACCTTTTCTATTTAAAACCTTACGCACTGATTGTCTGTCGAACCAAAGAACTTTAAAGTGCAATGGCATTTTACTAGAACGTCTTAATGCTTAAAAAAAGTAGCAACTAACATATCGATAGAATGCGACACAGACGTTTTCGAAAATCTTTCAACAACTTATGTTTTAGAAAAACACACAAAAGTTGTCCTTAACAGGGTATTCTATAAGGCATATATCGATATGAAAACCTTAATCGAAAGCTCGAATTGAACGAGTTTCACGAATGAAATGTCGAGAAAAGGATGGGACTACAAAAAGCTATCGGCTACAGAACTCCGAAGCTTAAAACCTGGTCTGTATTTTGTTTTGTCTGAGAGAGATAACTTGATCATCTACTTTACTTACTAAACACCTTAACTTACCACCATCTAGCTACAATTTCAACCTTATCTTTTAAAACTTACGGCTTAATTTTTTTGCGCTCGAGATCACTTAAGCCGTTTCACTCCGGACGCTTCGTAAAAAGAGCAATTTACAAGTTCACCCGCCGCTAAAAGAGACAGGTATAGGTCTTGCAATGAGTAGGAAAGAGACACAAGATAACTGTGTCTGAGAGTTGGAGGCTGTGTATTTTTTCTGAGTTATTATGCGAGTTGGGATTTAATTAAGACATTTTGTGCATTTATAATAAGAATGATGTTACGCTGGTGTATTTGTGGCACCTTGTAAGTTTGGTGTATTTGACCTCAAGTTACGAAGGAAAAAAACGAAATGCGACTCCTTTTTTTAATATTAAGGTATTTTATAATGCCACGGTCTTTAGTTTATCTTATTTTAATTATTGAGTTAGGTCATCAGCCACGCATTACTTTTAATCGAACTTTTATTGTTTTTGGTGGATTTATTTTAGTATTTGACGAAGTTATTTTTTTTTTTGAATGTTGTTACTTACATCAATTTCAACCATAAAGGGCGCTAATTAAGTAGCACATTTGTTTTAAAGGCTTTCATTATAAATAGCATAAATGCAAATAAAATAAACACTTCTTCTTCTTATCGTGTGGGTTTTTAGGTGGTTTACCCACCGCATCAACCCTGGTGTCAGGGTCATTATTGAGCCGCCAAAGGCCCCTGACATGGCTCACGTAACGACTACATACTTACATCAGTAAGTAGTAAGTAGTAACCGGGAACAACAGCTTAACGTGCCTCCTGAAGCACGGATCATCTTACTGTAAGACAATCAGGTGATCAGCCTGTAATGTCCTAACCGAACTTGGGATCACAAAGTGATTTTTGTGATATGTCCCCACTGGGATTCGAACCCGGGTCCTCCGGATCGTGAGACCAACGCTCAACCACTGGCCCACAGAGACTGTTAATAAAATAAATAAACACTAATAAGGGTTATGTCTACTCTCAGTATACGGTTCATCAAAATCTTGGACGATTATCAAAAGTGACTACGGAGTTTCTCATTGATGATGATTATTGATGATTCCCATCAGGATATTGGTGTCAGTCGTATGAATGAGCTTCTGTGTGCCAATACACGAGGCGTTTGGAATGGTGACATTTGGCCTACGAAAGGCCTCAAAGGGGGAGCACCGACAGACGGACTTGCACCAATGAGTTATTAATTTACCTTCGTTGGAGACCTACCTATCACGTTGGTCTAACAGAAAGCTCGATGAGGTGTGGGTCCTTGGTTCATCTCAATATAGGTACTTACCTCTGACTGATGTTATGAAAACTAAAAACTTAAATAGGTAGTACGGTCACGAGCATTAATATGTATACACTTTGGTACCATGTCACATTAACTTTTTTGACAAATTGAACTGTAAGTCTCACTAAATGTCAAATATGTTAGTGCGACACAGTCCTAAAGTGGGTATATTATATTGCTCATGACTGTACCCACTTTACCAACATTTAATAATCATAAGGGTGGTAAACAATGGATACCTAGATACCTATACACAGAAAAAATGCGGGCGGTCGCTAGGTCAAAAATATTTTTTTCTAAAAAAAGTAGATTTTTTTCGTATAGTTTACTGCTAGCGATATAGCGATAAGCGGTGAATTATCTCCATAGCGTTTTCACTTAACCTGAAGATTTCACAGGTACGGTTTTTTACAGAAGCGATTGCCTGTCTGACCTTTCAACCCGCGAAGGGAAAACAGCCTAATACAGGTTGGATCACATACTTCGGAAATGCATTTCTCGGGAATGTCGGTTTCCTCACGATGTTTTCCTTCACCGCTGAGCACGTGATAAATATTAAAGTATAATCCAAAAACGTCAATTCTGTAACAATTTCGAAAATCATTGATATAAATAAGCCCACCCTGGATTCAAACATGCGAACTCACATTGAGAGGCAACCGTTCTTCCAACTGATCTACCACGGCTAATGACAATGCGAAGATACCGACAATAGATAGGTTCCTAACGAGGTCAAAATCAATCGTAGAAATTGATATCAAAACCGTCTGTAATGCTGAAAGTAGATAACATTCCTTCACATCGTACGATTTATCAGAATTTTCAGTTTCATATGGAATTATAATCACTATTACAAAACAATAAGGTCGATTTTTATTTTGTTAATTAGAAAAATCGGATGTCATCCAGTAACGCGCCAAATTCGTCTGAAGACGTCATTAGAAATTTTCAAATTGAGAAATATAATATCGACCTTATCTTTTCAATAACTGTGTAAAAAGTGATTACGATTCGAAAGAAGTTGTTTTCCGAGTACATTGGTGATAACGGAGAGATGTCTGAGGACAATGTAAAGAGAATGAAGGACATTCCAGCCACGTTCCCAAAAAAAATAATACTTAGTTGGCGTTGTCTATCCCCAACGGGTTAATTACCTATTATCTCATAGCTCGGGTAGTTAGACATAATTGTTCAAAAATATAATGTAATGGGAGAGGCATATATGACAATAAATGTTGCTTAATATTTGTATGAAGACTATAGAGAACCGGAGAAGAAATATGATTGGCCATCTGATAGGACACGATTCATTTATAACAAACAACATAAAAGGAAAAAATAAGGGAGAGAGGAAGAGGTAGACCTAGGAGAACATTTATGGAACAAATAAAAGAGAAAGTGCAGGTCGTGTCGTATCAGAAGGTGAAGGATTTGGTGGGAAGAAGAGAGGAATGGCGATTACTCCACCGACAAGAGCGCAGCTCTTAAATAAAGAAAGAGAGAATATCTATTTGTAAAGAATTATGTTGTTTGCTATATATCTTTATTTTCATCAGAATAAAAAATATTGGATGATGTGTGTTGTGCCTGGGTGTTTTTATATTTAATTACAAGAGTCATCATGTTATATCCAAAAATAGAGATAAAAGATGCATTATGTCTGTTATCCATGAAATTAGAAGGTTGAACGAAGGCAATTTTTTTTTTTATTATCGTGGCGTTGAAAGTCCCTCAATGACTCGCTAATCGCCACGCTAACAGTAGCACAGTACCCTTCACGCAATACGCTTGTCTGTGGTCTGTCAAACCATGATGTATAGTTATTGCTTTCAATATTTAAATTCCAATGTAAAAATGGAACACCTTTTTTGCAAAAAGTCGGTTAAAACACTGGAAGCCCGCATTTTGACATGTTTGTCCCGCATTTTTGAAAAAAATCATATCAAAATGAAGTCTATCCATACATAAATATTCACATAATCCACCACGCTGCTCCAGTGAGGCGTTGGAGATGATTTATGTTAATGTCATCACTAACAGCTCACCCTATCACGTCGGTCCAACAGAAAGCTCGGTGACGCGTGGGTACTTAGTTCACCATACGATGAATGTTCCTCTTACTACCCCAATTAGGTACATAGTCGTGATCTTAAGTACGTAATGAACGTGTAATATCTCCGCCTCTTATTTCGCTGTATAAGTGCATTACATAGCACTCTTGCGCAGTTATCAGCACCTGCATATTTGCTGAATACTTGTTTATGCACTACTGTGGGAAAGTTTACTGGCTCAAGAAGACATAGCATCACGCCTCTATCCCCAGAGGGGTAGGCAGAGGTGTATAGTGTATGTGTAGGCGTCCTCTAATAATAAATACTTTCTTTCTTTCTTTCTTCTTCTTTCTATAAACCCACTCCTCACCAGGGGCGAGCCTGTTGGTATTAATCGCGTACAAGTTCTGGAAACTTCTCTTCTCTTCTTTCGGTAGAAGAGGAGTTCTGGAAACCATGTGATATCAACTATATTATTATAATGATTTTCATATCAGATTAACATACATATTTCCGTATCAGCTCAATACCTAAAGAACTACTAGGTAAGCATTGAGATTTTGTAACGACCTCCTTGGTCCAGTGGTTGAGCGTTGGGCTCCCGATTCGGAGGTCCTGGGTTCGGTTCCCGGTGGGGACATATCACAAAAATTACTTTGTGGTCCCTAGTTTGGTTAGGACATTACAGGCTGATCACCCGAATGTTCGAAAGTAAGATTATCCGTGCTTTGGAAGGCACGTTAAGCCGTTGGTCCCGGTTACTACTTACTGATGTAAGTAGTCGTTACAAGAGCCATGTCAGGGGTCTTTGGCGGCTCAATAGTAACCCTGACACCAGGGTTGATGAGGTTGGTACTCCACCTCACAACCCACACGGTAGGATGAAGATTGAGATTTTGTAATGTTGCCTTTCAATACCCAAAAAACCTTAAACTCAAAAAAATATCCTTATTTAGCAGGTAACATAACTTGTTACACTTGATATTGTCAATAATCGTTATACTTATACTCTTTTTTTGCCAAACGTCTTATCCGCCTAAAACTAATGCAACCTGCATGACATGAACCCGATTACTCTAGCCATAGAGGCAGCCAATCAGCTCGCGACACCAAACACTTCAGGACTCCGATACCTTAGCTTATCGCTATCGACCCCCTAGGGTCGATTAATTCTTTCAAATATTTTTCCTCTCAGACGACGCCTTGAGCCGAGGTTCGCGCCCAACTGGGCACCCTCAGGCTGTTGTCTTAAACGTTGTACCGGGTGAGAGCCTTCAGCGCTCCCCATTTGTCCGGCCAAGTAGTTAATGCCATCTGCGGCAAATCTACAATAAGTCACGTCAAAAAAAATGCATGACATGACATAAGTTGCGTAAGGGATTTGTTTAGAATGAACCTATACCATAGAATAAGGAATAATAAATACTACGTATAGAACGGCAATTCTCCGCTCCCCACTCCGCGGCCGAGCTAGGTTTACCTCACTCCCCTCGGTCTTACTTTAGTCTTCAATCGTATGACGTCAGATATCACACGAACCCGGCGTTTAATTCCTATTTCTGAATTAACACAGTTGCATATGTATGTTAACGTCAATTGTAGTGTTTGTGTAAAACGACGTGTCTATGAAGTGCCCGGGGTGCGTCTAAACCTATTGATTTGTAGAAAAGGAAGAAAAACATCCTCACCGCAATCAAAGTGACTTCATAATTGACACCGACCAACTAAACTTACCTTCCCATATCTAAATGACCACTTGACGTCGCCAGACCCTAAAGAAAACCGGTAAGGGAAAATAAAAAAACCACCTGGTCAAGTACGAGTCGGATGGGTTCACGGAGAGTTCCATACATAGCTATAGAAAGTGTGAATCTTCAATTGATTGACCACTACCGTAGATACAGCGCTTGATATAAAAATGCGGCGAAAACTTGGCGCTTGTTTAGCTATACATTTGTACACAGCGGTAATAAAATCGTGTCAAATTAAGAAAGTACGCATCTTCTTATTACATATATTGGCACGTGGTACTTCGTAACGCGGGCGGGTTATACTGCGACTCTGATTAACCGGGAGTACTTGATTTAGTGTATTTTAAACTAAAATAATAATTTTGGTGGGTTTTACTGCGAAATTGTAAATGTTTATACTATGATAATATGCACAATGTCATTACTTATTACAAATATGATGTTCCATCCTTCTTTTTTCGCTTTAAGCTTCTATTTTTGCAAGGTTTTCCCACGCACTTCCCCATATTGCCAGTTCGGCGCCTAATCGCGCACTGAGGTAAAGTACTGTCAACATCGGTTTATTAACAGTAACATCCCACTTTTTGAGCGCTGATGTTCAATCTACGGTAGTAGTAAACCTATGGTGAATCTTCTCCGAAAGACTCGAGGTGCATACACGCAAAATAAAACTTGTTTGTAGCTAACTATGTACCTACTAACTACATAAACTCACGTCAGTAATGTAGTAGGCAAACACTACAAGCAATCCGATGACAACTTACAGCCACTTTTGATACAAAATTCTATTCTAAGATTTATATGAATGACAAGTTATCAGCCCGCCACACATATTATTATATAACGTCTTTTGAAAATGAAAAAGTATTTATTTCAGTTTACAGCATAATATGTTGCTAAGTATGGGTTGATGAATATTACTTACTTACAAATATTTTAAACAAAGAAACAACGTCTAAAACTTAAAATTACATACAAAACAATGTTTTTTTTTTGTGAATTTTAGATTTATTTATTTAAATACCCAAGTAGCATCGGTCTGGAGGCTTAAAACGAAATTATCTATTGATAGTCTATTCGTGGTTTATTTCTAGACAAGGGCTTTCTACAGATAGCTTCTATAAAGTATTAGTATTCTTATAGAGTATCTTCACTAATATTTGATTATTTTTAGATAATTTGCTCTATAGAGCACTTATTTTAAGTACATTTCTAGGTATGACGATTATCTTAAGACAATATTATCTATAAGTAATGAATAAAGCCTAGAGGAACCTATTTTCAAGATATTTTATATATAAGATGGTATATTTTAAGATATAACTTTCTACAAATATTCAATTTTAGCTAGTGGTACTCTTATCTTTGTTTTAGAGAGACACTAAAGTCTAAATAAACTACTTTTATAGATATGTTATAGTTATTCTAAAAATTTGCTAGTGAAACAGTGTTTCCAGTGTTTATTTGCCTAACAATAGCATAACTAAGTGCAATTTTACTTGATCGATTGGCTTTATGCAACGGAGACAGTAAAAATTTTGGAGTTCCCATGGTCCTGACGTGAGCGTTCAGCCGATATATTGCCTCATACTCAAGATATAGTTCAAGAGGCGAGAGATTAAATGCTTTGGACCGACTTAGAGGTCTTAGAGGACCTTGGATGTGTCAATTTCTTAGATCGTAATGACATAACATTTTATATTATTCATGGATGTGTACAAATTGACGCAGCGCCGAGTATAAAGGTGATCTTTGTGGTGGTGCCTTTGAGATGGAGGGGGCTGGTGAAACGATTTGCCACTTATACCTGTAACTCTAGGAATCTCTAATATTGCAAGTAAGTCCAATAATAAAATTCACCTAAGAGGTAGAAAAACGTACAGAACGTCTATCATTAAATTTCTTTATATTTAAATAAAAAAAAATATTAAAATACATACATACATAAACTCACGCCCGTATTCCCTGAAGGGGTAGGCAGAACTACAAATCAAGAAACTATTTGCAGCCACTTATGATACAAAATCCTAAGGTGGATAATGATGAACACAAAAATTTTAAAAATGTTACAAATGGTAGGTTTATTTATAAAAGAGAATTCAATATCGTTTTGACGCTAATATCATAAGGTTACGCATACGCACGAAGTGTCTCCACGGGAGTTAAAAACAAAGTAACTATGTTTATATACAAGAGGTTATCGTCTGAGCATTTTTGGATAGATGTAATACCACTCATACATTTTATCGCCTTCTTTAAACCATACTAGACTGAATTTAACGAAAGATCTAAAGACTTAAGATTATATTTCGCATTGTTTACAAATAAAAATATTTTACTTTCCCTCGTCAATTAATGCAATCGATTGCTTCTGCACAATTCCATCCATAATTGTTCACAACGAAAAAAATACAGTTCTCTGATGAATGTCTAGAAATACTCCGAGAAGATAAAACAGTATACAAAAATGACAGTTTATAGGCAATCTTAAATCACTCATAAACCTGTTTTTTCTTCGACTAGTAAGTTTAGTATGTAACAAGTACAAATAGTCTTGTCATTACCTAGAGCCATACTACAGATAATTCTTTAGAATGTTTGTTCTAAAGGAATCGATTTTCTAGACAATTTTAACTAGACGCCATTTTTATTGCTTGATACGTTTTTACATTATTATAACGAACTATTTATTCGTGTTTTTATGAATAAATTATGTCTAATAAATCATTCTACACGTTTTAAAATACTATATTATGAATGAAATAAATGGTTAAAGCATTTAAATCTAATTTAAAAAATATTATTTTTACAAAATATTTTTTTATTTGGTAAATTATTAATTAAATATTACATTTAAAGCGGGCGCTCTTATTTTAAGAGAGTTTTACACAAATTCCACGAGAGACTTTCATCCGCATTAGGTTTTTCATGTCTAGGTGACAGTATCAGCCCGTATAAACGGTAAATAAATAGGAATTTAGAAATTTGTAACGCCATGTTGTAATATTAACTTTTACTCTTGTGAGATCTGCGCCATTATGAATCGTTGTCTATTTCAAATAAAAATTATCTTAAAGCTGTTAATGTTAAGAAAATTTGGTCTTAAAACTTCACATGCAAAGATTTCTGTTTAGCTCTTAACATTATCTATAGACTATCTACTAGTGCACATTGTGGTCTATAAACAGTTTAGAAAGACTCTAGAAGTACGCCTTTAGACTTTGAAAATTTTCAACTCTTAACTCTATCTATTCGTGCGTTCTTAACTCCTTCTTATGAATAGCTACAAGGTTGTGCCCACTTGGCTAGAGGCTATCTATAAGCGTTCTTGAAGATAACTTGAGGGATATTTTACTCTAGAGGTAGACAATCAAATCGCATTCTATTAGATATCTAATATCCCCTTTTTAGACTCGCCAATGCTACTTGGGTAGGTATACCAACAGTACACATATTGTAAAGTTATAAAATTCAAGTTTTAAGTTATTTTTTGTTTATATGTGCCCCAATTATGTGTGTACACATGACATTCACAATTACAACAACAAAACTATCCAGGTATTATTGTATACGTATAAAAATAATTATATTAAGTATAAATATATAATAAGGGGAGGAAAGATATATGATTAAAGACAGAGTCGCACAATTCGGCACGGAACCCTAAAAACCGAAATACCGAAAGGAGAAATAAGTGATCAGTTTTATTAAGGATAACACGGGTCTGGGGAAAAAATAAACATTTTGATAAGAATAATGTGTCACAGGTACTTAAGAATTTATGGTAATCTGTAGAAAGAGTTGGGATACGGTGAGGGCTGATTGGGTCCTGAGAGTAGGCCTCGCTTTTAAGCCTGGTGGCTATTCAAATTCAAAATATATTTGTTCAGTAGGTAACACACTTTGAATTACCATTTTTACATAACAAACGTCTTATCTGCCTAAAACTTCAGTATGGCTTAGAAAAGAAGCTCCAAGAAAAACCTCGGCAGAGAATAGGTACTAGACGTTCTTTAAGAAAAAAATAAAATATTGTTATACAATTATCTATTGTTGTTTTTTAAGACAGATTTATTAAATATTATACTTAAAGCATGTTCCTTTAATTATAAATTATTCGCACGCTTTATGGTTGAGTGATGAACTTAGGGCTGCAGGCGGAGACCCTCGAGCTGGCTTTTTCCTCGCGCAGCGTATTTCACTTGCGGTCCAGAGGGGCAACGCTGCAAGCATAATGGGTACGTTCGGGCGGGGTTCGCTTTCCGGAGGGCTTTTTGACGCCTGATATGGTTTTTATGTGTGTGTGTGTATTTTGACGTATTGTAGTGTAGGTTTTTTAATTTGACTATGTTATATATTTTATTACAATATATATATTTAAGATCTTATGTACCACTCTAGAGTGAATAAATTTTATTTCATTTCATTTCAATGAGGAACTTTATAGACGGCAATACGGCTCACCACCTATCACGTTGGTCTAACAGAAAGCTCGGCGAAGCGCGGGTACTTAGTTCATCTTGCGATGGATGTACCTCTGACTACCCTAAGGGATATAGTCGTTAGAATATGTTATGTGTCAACTACCATAATAACAATCCCAAAACACTTTCCTGACAGTGCCAAGTCTCTGAGATCATAGCGGAAGATCCCTTTGTAAGCCAAGCGTATAGTTTCACGTTAGCTCTATTGGGCGGTAACTTATCACGTCCACTTTCTATATCTTTATTGGCTATGCTTCAAACTCATTTGCTACGCAGGTGTACAGGATAAGGATCTAGATCTGGGCAAAATCTGTACTTTCTCTGTACCCTATTATCGAGAAGGTGGAATAATTACGTGGTTTTCGTTAAAGGCATTAAGATCTTTATTAAAAGGTCTCTAAACCACAGAATTGGCCAGTTTCCAACTAATCAAATCAGGTACTTTTTACTAAACGTCAAGACACGATTTACTTCGGAATTTGTATGTGACATCATAGAAAAACGTGATAAAATATCGCACTTAAATTACTTTTTTTTTTTTATTATAATTCGTAAATAAGTTAAATAGAAAACGAAAATGTTTTTGTCACTTTTAGATCTGTCTTTTTAGTAATCAGAATTTCATAATGTATCTGTGACCTCGGAAACTACTCAATTCGATTTTGAGAGTTTGAATTCGTGTTTGGAACATAGATAATTGAAATCACGTGATTCCCAGGATTCGTGCCTATTACATGGGACATAAATATAGCTGGCGACGAGTGGGTGTGTGTACTGTTTAAGTAAATACAATTACATACCTGTTACGACACGATAAGGTGTGTTAGGAGGTATCCGTGTGGTTTCTGTACTGTGTTGAATGTAATAATGTACCTGTCTGTCTGTGTCTATGGTGTCCGGAAGTAATAAATGTTTCTTTCTTTCTTTCTTTCTTATGTTCCGTATGCAACTAAACACACCTGTTTCGGCTCAATTTACTAAATGTTATCGTAATTTATATACATGATGTTAATAACATCGTAACGAATACTGAGGGGGATGATTCAGACCGTGATTCTGAGTTAATATCAAGTGAATTTAGTGGATAAAAAAGACGAATATTATACGAGTATTATTGATTGATTGATTGAATAAATGAAAAATAAATATTTATTTTATTATATTTTTATTTTTTTATTTGTTTCCTACAAACCTTCAGCCCCTTTCTGAACACCTTAGTGGACGAATTGGCAAAAATACTACCTTATTGCTTATTCATGTCACTTGAGGAATCTATGTGAGGAAAGTCATGAAATCTTCAAAAAATACGAAGATTCATACAAAATTTTGACCCCTTTTTTTACTTCTTGGAAGGTTTAATTTCTCTAAATCCCGTTTAAGTGAACACTTACGTCCTAAAAGGAACCCCCATGGAAAATTCGAGTCTCCTATGACTTGTAGTTTCAGATGTCGTGATGAGTGAGTGAGTCAGTCAGAGACCTTTCGCTTTTTATACTTATATATACATAGGTTCTGCATATTTTCCATATTCATAGCTGTGTCTACACGATACACAGTCGGGACCGAACCAATTTCTCGGGCGTAACGAAGTACAAGCCACGGAAAATAAGAACACGATCTCATTTACCGTTTCATTAGTTTATTACATACATACATTATACAGGGTGTTAGAAAAGGCGTAATGAAAAAAAAGTTAGAACGTCAACTTGATTGTACTAAAATGGTAGGTGTCGTTCTTGTCGGAAATTTTGAATTTTTGCCGCAATGTAAAATCATACATTGTATTTTTTTTAATTTATTTATATTTTGGGTCCTATGCAGCTTAAAGCAGAATATGAGATGACACTATTTTGGCACAAAATAATAAAAAAATACAGTAGTTTTCATGAATAAAATATACCGACGACAAATTCCACTTGATATCAACTCAGAATTACTGTCTGAATCATCCCCCAAAGATTTTGTTACGATGTCATTAACACGCTGTATAAAATAATTCCCGTAAACCATACTTAAAAGGGTAAAGTTGCAATTTGCAGGGAAATGTCTGACTCGAAATAGACATATAAAATATACACACTAATGGGGTAGGCAGAGCCAAAAATAATCCAAGACAACTTGCAGCCACTGTTGATGGTTACGTCTAAATGGATATAATATAATGGACCTTATGGTGACAAGGGATCAGTCTGTCATCCACAATATTAGTCCATCATGTTAGAAAGGATACAATCCCTCTGTCGGATTTTACGACATGCCCGGGAAGATTGTCGATGTAAAATCGTCGATCTATGTCATTTATTCGGTTCGTTAAAGTTTCACTGTTAAACTGCTGAACTGATTTAGATAAAATTTCGTATGGAGCTTGTTTAATAATTAACGAGAGCAAAGGAGTTTTTTCCCGAAAATCATCCCCTAAGGGGATAAAAATATTTTTTTCCGTCCCCTTGTCATCCCCTAAGGGGATTAAAGGTTGTTAAAATGTAAAACTTGAACATACACTAACCGTAACCAGTGATATGGAAGGGGGGAACATGCCTCGCGTGATAACTGAAGTCCACGCCACTCCAACACAGTCGCGGGCCGAAGGGCTAGTAGCCGTGTACAGTCATGAGCAATATAATGTACCCACTTTAGGACTCTGTCGCACTAACATATTTGACACTAAGTGAGACTTACAGTTCAATTTGTCAAACAAGTTAGTGTGACACGGTACCAAAGTGTATACATATTAATGCTCGTGACCGTACTACATTATTATAAAAGCGACACTCCCCACCCCGCACCAATACGAGGTTATATTATGATTCAAAATTCAAAAAATTCAAAAATATTTATTTTTCAAAATTGGCTTACAAAGTTAGCGCTTTTTGAACGTCAAAAAAAAATTAATTACATATTATGTAACTAACTGTAAAACTACTACCACATCGGAATCTGTACAACGCTGAGGGAAAGACGTGGCCAGAAAACCTCCCAACACAGGGCCCTAGTCCTACTGTTTCATGTTTTCCTTTCTTATCTTTTTTTTTAAATCCAGTTTGTATTACACAATTTATAGAATTAAATACAATTGTATTCCAATTACAGTCGGTGTACGGAAAGTGAAAAATAAAGAGTTTATGTGACTTTATCACAGGAACAGTGTTTTATGAGCTCCCTGACAGAAGCAGGCCTGTCCACATACGCAGCACCCGATCACGAGTTGACGCGAAAGCCAGCCATCGCTCCCTTCGCACATTTTTGAGAGAAAGGTGCGACCCGACTTCCGATGAGACGATGATGATAGACCGACCTTAATTTACCTCTTTAGCAACTTGATATTCAAAAAACCAAGAATGTTCGAAATATATTACGTATTACATGTCTATTCATGTGACTATCACTTCAATCGTCATATAAAGTCCAAGAAATGTCTAGTTTACCATTAAAACATGCATCGAAGTGCAATCGTCGACCGATGTACAGTTAGAAAGGGATAGATATACCAATAGAAATGAGTGAGAAAGGGACAATAAGATATGAAGTCATAAATATCACGCAGCTGGATTCTCCTTAGCTGGTGCTTTTTTCTCCAAAAACGAAAACCTCTGTGTCGTTTACAAGTGAATATAGTCGGGAGCAAAAGTGTTTTTAAAAAAAAATATGAACAAAATAATTCCAGTCAGTACAATGTTATTAACCTAACAGCGTTCTGAGCGGTGAAGGAAAACGTCGTGAGGAAACCCACATTCCCGAGAAATGTATTTTCGGAGGTATGTGACCTAACCTGTTTTGGGCTGGATTTTCCTTTGCAGGTTGGAAGGTCAGACAGGCAGTCGCTTCTGTAAAAAACCGGACCTGTCAAATCTTCAGGTTAGGTAAGCGGACCCTGTGAAAATGGGTTAATGCCAAGGAGATGATGAGTAAAATGTTAATAACTTACATAGTAGTCCTGATTGACACGGAACTGTTATAAAAGGAAAGTTCGCAAACGACGCTTCGCCACTGTTGTCCTGTGGTTCATCGACTACCTTCTCAAACAGGGAGCGTCGGTTCGAACCCCAGTTACTGCAATGACTTACACCAATGAGTTATGGAATTTTATCAAGTGCAGATTTCACTAACACAGTTGGCACGACCGTTATAGATCAGAAAGCTTAGTGAGGTGTGGTTACTTAGTTCATCTTGCGATGCTACTTGGCCGGACAAATAAGCGCTGAGGGCTCTCACTCGGTACAAAAAAGACAATAAGCCTGAGGGGGCCCAGTTGGGCGTGAACCTCTGTTACAGAGGTTACGTAGAGGATACGTATTGATATTAACTCAGAATCATGGTCTGAATCATCCCCCTCAGTATACGTTACGATGTCACTAACACCCATACCTACTTGTATGGCTACCTGTATGTACTTGTACGGGGTGTAAGTGACATCATACACATCATGACATCAAAACTTTGAGGGATGATTCAGGACATGATTCTGAGTTTGAGTTGAGTTAGACAAGTGGTATTTTCCGTCGCAAAAGTATGAAACAAAATATAATTAAAAAAACTAAAAAGAACATGAATTTTTAAAAGTTTTCGTTACGATGTTACTAACACCGTGCAAATTATGCATCATTTAGGTACGTTTTACACTAAATCCGCTATACTAACGCCATCTAGGTAACTGATAGGAACTAAACTAAGGTCCCTACACCCTTAAAACCCAAGCGTTGTCTCCGTGACAGTACTTCTGAGGCCGAGGTAATAAATCCAAATAGGCTTTATTGGTATCCTACAGAGGCATGCGACACCGGCCTGTATCAATAACTTTTTTACTTTTTTTTTAATTCCCAGTACTCTATTAGTCATAGTAATATCTGTGGAAGTAATTTTCGAAATATGATTTGGCCTAAAGGCCTTTGTAACCAGGTCAAAAAATTCAAAAAAAAAAAAATAATCTAAATATGATTTTAATAGTATTTTATGCAACAGTTGTATAAGAAGGGTCAAAAAATGCGAGTGGCGTGAGTTGCGATGTGAGCCTTGGCGAACATCGCAATAAGAGACGCCACGAGCATTTTTTGACCTAGTTATACAACGTTGCATACAATACTTTTTCTACGACGACGTAATTTTAAATGAAACAAAAATTTTCCAATTTATTTTCCAACGCGCGGGAAAATGGCGGCAAATGTATACTTTTTTTTTATAGTATATCTATGGCACCAAACAAAGTAAAGGTGCCAGTTTCCAGGTCAAAAAAAAAACAAAACAACAACAATGCTTTTTTGGCGACATTATAGTACAGTTACACTTTGTAAACAATGCTTTTATAGGCCATAGAGCGTACACTTTTTCAAAGAGTTTAATTATGTATGTACTTATATTAGACTTTTTGGTTATTTAAATGCCAGATTAAAGTAGAGGAGTAGAAAAACAGATTAATAGGTATCAAAATACATGGGTAATAATTAATTTAAGTTGAATAGAGTAAATAAGCATAATGATAAATAATATTATGTACTTATCACAAATTGTTAGAATGTTATTTGTTTCTAATTCTAATGTAACCGTCACGTCTTACTTAGTGTTAGGGTAGTACTACTTACCCAAGAAGCTTTTACAGTCAAATATTTTTTTAATAGTATAAACGGGTTTTATAGATTCACAATTATGTAAATAGCCACTAAGTACATTTAAGAATTCACTGCACTAAGTAATCACATAATTTTTACATTAAGCACACAGCCTAGGTACAATATTATTGCAAATCACTAACATATTTTGATAAACAATCACCATTCAAAATTAACGATGGCGCCTATTTATTTACTGAATGCTCAAAATATTCAAATTTCGAATCAAACGAAAAAACGTCGGCGTCCAAATTCAAAATTCGAATATGCTTCTAAAATATACTGTGACACTTAAAAACAATGTGGAACTTTCTAGGCTATGTTCCTCAAAAACAAACATAATATGGCGGTGTACATTATATTTTTTCGTTTAACTTTCTCATTTCATGGATAACAAACATAATATGTCGTATTATTTATTTATTCATTTATATCAGACAACACAATAGTCCATAGATGGTTAGTTAAGAGTGTGAGTAACAATTCAACTTATAGCTATGTTAGTATTTATTAGTAGCTAAAACAAATTACGTTATTATGAATATTTATTTAACATTATTTATTATTTCCTATCGCCACCTGTATCCAGTGATGCTGGATGGGACAATCAAACCGAGCCGCTATCATTTTCAAAATGCCGTTGCAGCTGTTTCGCAAGCGCTGCAGCAGAGAAGCTGCTTTTTTGCGAATAATCGCATGAAAACCATCCGTGTGGGCTTCGGCAAACATACCTGATGCGCTACAGCGGGGCGGAAGCCGCAACAGCATTCTGAAAGCGTTATTATATTGGATTCGCAAGACGTTGTAGGCGCGTTTGGTATATGCAACCCAGAGGCCCGCCGAGTAAAAAGACTGACAATAAGCTTTAAAAAGTGTTATTTTAACATTATTATTATGCATGTTTTATTTTTGTTTTTGGATACAAAAGATGACCCTGTTTATTACACCCAAGCACAATTACATCTTCCACCCATTATTATTCTGAACAAAATAAAGAGAATCGATATAGGTAGCAACGTAATTCTAATAATGTGATCCACATATCAAGCAACAATGATTTTTATAGCTTCTGCCATTAGATTGTATTTTGGAATAATTATCGGAGGAGCCCGGTGGCGCAGCGGTAAACGCGCTCGGTCTGCGATTGTTGAAGTTAAGCAATTTCGCAAAGGCCGGTCATAGGATGGGTAACCACAAAAAATAGTTTTCATCTCGAGCTCCTCCGTGCTTCGGAAGGCACGTTAAGCCGTTGGTCCTGGCTGCATTGGCAGTCGTTAATAACCACCAATCCGCACTGGGCCCGCGTGGTGGTTTAAGGCCCGATCTCCCTATCCATCCATAGGGAAGGCCCGTGCCCCAGCAGTGGGGACGTTAATGGGCTCGTGATGATGATGAGTATACGTACCACAAATTCGGTACAAAAAAAAAGATACAGGTGACACTGCCAGCCACGTCCCAAACCGATATAACCTATACAATTAACCAAAGATAAACTATCCTATTTTTATCTCGCAATATTATAAAAATCCGACCATTAGAAAAACGTGATTGTCCGTAACGCCGGCTGGGTATCTACTAATTATCACGTCGCCTTCAGATAGAGATATTTTACTTTTTTCTGCTCACCCACTTAATAACATTCTTCACGCCGCACTGGGAAGGACGTGGAGTCGAATCATTGTGATCGATATCGTCACTGGAAAAGCAAAATTACGTAAGCGCCAAAAGGCCATTTTGAGAAAAGTCCATTTAAAGTCGTTTTCGTCTTTTTATCATAACTTTTTATCCATCTATCTACTGCTACTTTAGGATATTTTGGCGTTTACGTAATTTTACTTTTCCACTGACGATATATTTTTTGTGGCTTACCAAACGTAAGTATGTAGTCGTTACATGAATCATGTCAGGGGCCTTTGACTCAATAATAACCCTTACACCAGGGTTGATGAGGTTGGTATTCCACCTCACAACCCGCACGATAAGAAGAACAAACGTAATTAGAATAGATAATTGATATCACGTGGTTTCCAGGGTTTGTACCCGGTTAATGGCAATAGGCTCGCCCTCTATTACATGGGACTTAAACATAGCGGGCGAGGTGTGGGTGTATACTGTAGGGACACGAATACTAATACATACACTTTACAACCATGTCACATTAACTTTTTTGACAATTTAAACCGTAAGCCTCATTAAATATCAAATATGATAGTGCTACAGGGTTCTAAAGTGGGTACATGATATTGCTCATGACTGTATACACTTTGAAACCATGTCACGTTAACTTTTTTGACAAATTGATAGTGCGACAGGGTTATCTGTACGACAGGGTGGGTCTGTACACCTCTGCCGGAAGGCATACAGTCTTCGGGGACACAAGCTGTGTTTCTTCTGTATACCTTTTTTCTTTATCTACAATAAAGAAAAGGCTGATCACCCGATTGTCCGCAAGTAAGATGACCCGTTCTTCGGAGCGCACGTAAAGCAGTCAGTCTCGGCCCCTGGCTACTGTTTCCTTATGTAAGTATGTAAGTAGTCGATACATGGTCATGTCAGGGGCCTTTGGTGGCTCAATAATAACCCTGACACCAGGGTTGATGAGGTCACTGATCTCACAACCCACACGTGAGAAAGAAGGTAAACAATTAAGTAATTAGATAGTCACTTTATAAGGAACTCCTATAGTACACTACCCACTCCACACCATCTCTGTGCGCCCGCGCACCCTAATGCCCTCGTCGCCAGCGGTCATCGGGCGGAAGTCTACCAAAACTGTTCATTTCGATCTCTAACTCGCCTCAACAACTCCATTTTCGGGGTACGAAATACTTAGTGCGGGTTATGCTAACTGTGGTGATACTGACTGGGTGTGAGACTAGGTATAAAAAGTGGTTCAGAAGGGCGGCAAATAATATATGCGTGTTCACTGTAAGGCGTTTACTAGTAGACTGAAATAATGAATACTTACAAAAGTTCTTAAAGCTAGCTTATCTCTGAACTTATCTCTATGTTTACATTAACAAGTAATATGAGCTACGCTATAATAGCAAATAAAATGGTATGTTCCACATACATACATACATAAACTCACGCCTATTTCTCACCGGGGTAAGCAGAGACTATAGAATTCCATTTGCTTCGATCCTGACACACTTCTCTTGCTTCCTCCACATTCATCAATCGCTTCATACACGCACGCCGGCACGATGGCATATTCATGGTATTCCCTCTTAACTTATTTTTTTTATCTATTTAAGTACTAGCTTTTACCTGCGGCTTTGCTTGCGTTATATTCGGGGTAACACGGTTCCGCTTTTCTAAAATGTACAAATTTTTAGATTCCAACCTTGAAAACTGCGAAAAGTTCCATATAAAATGTCACCCCCTCTTTCTTCCAAACAGACGCACGATGTTTTTTTAGCCTCAGAAAGTTCGCATACAAATAAAAAAAATGCTCCATATAAACCCCCCCCCCCCCCCCCATTTTAGAGAAGTGGAAGTTGAACATCATTTGCCTGTATACCTGAAGGGGTAGGCAGAGGTGAAAATAATACTAATAGGTCACCCCCTCCTCGCCAGCTATGTTTAAGTTTCTTAAAATGTAAAATGTAAATGTGATAGAACCCCTAATATTAAATTGACCAACACTTACTTGTTCGGTTTTTTCTCTCGCACCTCTTCTTAGAAAGTTTACAACCTAAATAAGGACAAAAAACATTTTCTATCTCTCCGCTATGCTATGGGAACGCTTCCTCCGTTTGAAGCTTATTTGGTAATGAATGGAATAAGATAAGGATTTGAATTAAGAGATTTGACTCTTGAGTAGGTATCTACTCTTGACCATTTTATTATAGAGATGATGAAATAAAGCAAAATTACTTAATCAGGTTTGATTTATTTCATAAATTGATAAAGTAAATTTCAACAACCTTATATCGTCATAAATTGAGATGGACAAAACCACAAATCAGCTAAGCTTACTAAATATTCTTTTGAAAATTCAATTATTTCACTGTAAAGTACATTTTTTTATCAATAGATGGCGTTGATTTTTACAGCGCCACCTAGTAACAGCTTGGAATACTAGTTTACAAGGTTTAGCGATAGGTTTACAAGATACATTAGTAGTTCGGCAGTATTTTGATAGAGTGCGCCACAAGGACCAACACCGTAAATAATTTCATACTAAATGTAGCCAACAGATGACAGTCAGTATAACCCAGCTAAGACGACACGTAATACAATTTTATGTTTAATGTTTCAAATCAACTGTCTTCTCAATTTAGTCGAGTTTTTGTAAAAAGTAGTTCTTGAAGTCGATAACAATGTTCCTTGTCTATGGCTCAAACGAATTTTTCAACCAGTCTGTTGCCGCTACCGTTTCGGGTGGTTATGTGACATTTTGCGAGCGAATAGCGCCGTCAATAAAATGCTGTGAAAGTGTTATTTTAGTCGTTTGTGACTGAAATTTGTATGAAATTTTAAGTTTATGAGGGGAGAATTGCTGTGCAGTGTTTATTTGTGCGTTGGATCGACCTTTTCTGTGTTAAATCGTGACCTGGAGTTGGGAATCGGTAGTTAATACCGAGCTTGCCGGTTCGTCTTGTTATGGTGAGTGTATGATCGATATTTTACCCCCTTTTAGTGTTCAATTTGTGCCTTTTTGAACATAATTGCAAGTTTTATGCACATGTTACCGTTACATAGACATTACACTAGCTTTTTGTAGGAAAACAACTTGATTTGACTTATGTATTGTGTTCGTTGGCGAAGCCCTGTAAAGGCACGTTTTGTCTGTTATTTTTCCCATTGGATTGCTAGTTCCGGCTAATTAGACACTAAGCTACCTGCCAGACAGTCATTCATTAATTTATTATGAGGGTGCGGTTATTGTTTACGTGGATTTTAAACTTTTGTTGCCTTTGAATGACATTTTATGTTCGTTAGCGTTTGAACATTTAAAATTTGAAAAAATAAAACAAAATTTTGCTTATCCCTCGTTTGGGTTTTCTAGTGATAGCATAAAGTAAACCTTCTATTCCTTCTAAGATTGTTTTTTTTTAATTATTAATGTATAATGCAGGTACCTATTTATGTTTTGTCAAGTTATTTTCAGTAGTTTAAAGATTCAAATCCTTATTTGATAATTAATTGTGTACCTAAAAGTGTACTTCTTCATGGGAATCTGTTATCTGAGTAGGTACCTAAGTACTGTTTACAGATTACAAAATAGAAAAACCTAATTAAAAAATTTTTTTTTTTTTTGTTTTGGTTTTCCCCGAAGGGTAAGGCAAAGGGAACTATGCCCATACAGCCATGTCTGACGTATTTTTTTTCTTGATGATTAATGAAATGATGAAAGGTGATGATGATGAAACCTAAGCCCCCACCCTCGGAGTAGACTCCTACTCCGAACCCCAAACGAATTAACTCAAAAGTCCGCATAAACTTTTGAGTTATGAAGCGGCTTCCCAGCACGAAGCGAAAATAGGCAGATACACTTTGTTTATTGAATACTCCAATATAATAACACTCGCGAATGTCTTCCGACTAACTTAATGCGATCATTAACCACAAAACACCACTTCGTATTAATTATTTAGATTACTCAATGAAGAAAGCAACTGTCCCGTTCCCGTTTCCCGCCGAAAAGCCCCTAATTAAAAAATTAAAAAGTAATTCAGATTGTTGTTGTTACCATTTACCTATCTATGTATAGAATAGGCAAAGGTAGTAAGCCATACACAGCCTTATCTTTTATATTATAATTTCTTCTAATTTGTGCAGGCACATTAGATTAATTTTACAATAGGTTCTAGGTACCTACCTATATTTTTTTCCTGATAAGTATGTGTGTGTCTCATTCACACTTGACTGTAAACTATGTTCTGGTATGTTACCAAGCTAATTTTAATGGACTATAAACTATCCATATCTAATGCATTGTGTCTGCATCTAAAAATAGGCACCTAATACGCCAGAAAAATAGGATATTTATTTTTCTAATCCCCCACTCATTAGGCTGTTTAGTGTGTCAACACATCCCTATAGCTGGTATATTTATCTTAACACCCTTCTAGGGGTGTCAGTGTGGTTGGAACTGTTAGAATGTAGAACTAAAATTAGATTATACTGTAGAGGTGATATTATAAATTATATACCTATATCGGTCTTTTTGCACAGAATATTGACATAAAAAGCACCTTCATCAACCCGCAATGGAGCAGTGTGGTGGCCCCCGTTGACATATCCGGTTGTTTGAGGAAGCCTGTACCCAGCAATGGGATGTATTAGGATGTTCACTTATTTGTATGAATAATATCACTTTAATAAAGATATCATAATGGTCCTGTTTCCAATAGACACCGCTTAATTTTAAGTTATACCTGTCACTTTCTTATCCGCCAAAAAGGAAAGGGACGGATAATCAACAAGCTAAATATAGAACATACACCACTTTTTTAGTCTTAAACGACCCTTTCAAAATTATAACATAGGCATATAACCTGTTAAAATTAAGTTGAAAACACACATCCAGATTAAAAATTAACGGCTCTTAAAAATGACAAATGTAACATAAAATAAATTAGGAGGTGTTTACTAGTATCTGCACCATTCATACATAAGTAAAAATGATTTTACTTAAATGGAATGAAATGGGTTAGCAGTGACTATGGGATTCCATTTGCTTCGATCCTGACACACTTATCTTGCCATTCTCTATACCTTTATCTACATTATACAGTACTTAATTTGCCCAAGACATAATCATCATTAATTTATGAACCACGCTCTTGTCGGTGTCGCATTCTCCACTCTTGTTTCTCAAAAGCCAATTCCTTGACTTCCTTAAAGACACCATGTTCGCCTTCTCTTGCCTTTCCCTTTCTCTCTTTCTATCTTCTTCTATCGTGTGGGTTGTAAGGAATACCAACCTCATCAATCCTGGTGTCAAGGTTACTATTGAGCCGCCAAAGGCCTACTTACTTACCTATATCAGTAAGTAGTAACCGGGACCAACGACTTAACATGCCTTCGAAGCACGGATCATCTTACTTTCGAACAATCAGGTGATCAGCCTGTAATGCCTTCCCTTCTATGACGTTTTTTAATAAAACAAGGCATCAAGGTAAGTAATGATATGAAATCAGCATCATAAGACTATAATTTCTCACATCCTCTAGTACAATGTATGCACAGTAAAACCACGTAAACGACAATTTAACAGGTTTTAAATGGTTCTAGTTGGTCTATGAATGGTCGAGCATGAAACCCGTTATGTATGAGTTATGATTTACAAGATTGTTTGCAGGGCTTTTTGCATAATTGAATCGTACATCCTTTGACCTAGTTAGTAATTATCCAACACTTCTTATATTATAAATGCGAAAGTGTGTGCGTCTGTTTGTCTGTCCACGTTTCACGGCAAAACGGGGCGACGAATTAACGTGTTTTTTTAAGTAGAGATAGTTGAAAGGATGGAGAGTGACACAGCCTGCTTATTGTCTCTTTCTAACCCCCCCACTTCCTTAAAATGGGGGGTGGAAGTTTGTATGGAGCATTTCGCAGTTTTTTTTTGACATTTTATATGGGAGTTCTCGCAGTTTTCAAGGTAGGAAGCTAAAAATTGGGATATTAGGAAATGCGAGCCGTGTTACCGCAAATTAAACGCTAACGAAGCCGCGGGCAAAAGTAGTGTCATAAAATCACGCCTTAGATACCCTGACTCCAGTGTTGACGAGGTTGGTACTCCACCTCACAACCCACACGGTAGGAGAGAGAAGACGCCTTAGATCACAATGAACGGTCTTCCGTTCGGAACATACCACACTCCTTTACTGTGGTTTATTGGAATTGGAAAAATATCCAAACTGATGTCGAGAGGAGCATTGAAAATACCTACAAATAACTGTTGTAAAAATACCAAAGACGAAATATTTTAAACTTAAACACAGCAATTAGATCATTAACTGCCTATATACGTCCCACTGCTGGGCACAGGCCTCTCCTCAATCAACCGGAGGGGGTATAGAGCACACTCCACCACGCTGTTCCACTGTGTGTTGGTAGAGGTGTTTTTACGGCTAATAGCCGGGGAAGCACGGAATCATCTTACTTATTCGGACAATCAGGTGATTCAAGCCTGAAAAGTCCTTACCAAACAAAGGACAGTCTCACAAAGTGATCTCGACAATGTCCCCATCGGGAATCGAACCCGGACCTCCAGATCGTGAGCCTAACGCTCTAACCACTAGACCACGGAGGCTGTTAAATTAGATAGTACACGTTAATGTATACCTATACAGCCTTGTAACTTCGCGGAGACTTACATCATTGCCGCTATTTTTGCAAATTAGTGCGCTCAGGTTAATGTTACAGTTTTCTTGTGCAAAATCGGTCGCTGTTATGTTTTAATGCCGCTTAAAATAGGTCGAAAGTTGAGCCAGTTTTTATTTGACGTAGAAATGTAGGTTGAATCAAGGAGTTTCAATTTGAATAGTTATAAACACAACTTCCGAACACAGTTGTCTTGGGGGAAAAGAAATATCTACTTAGATTACTCATATTGCATCAAAGTAAAGCAAGAGCATAGCAAAGAGCAAAATGATTGAAAATGTTTGGACTCGGACAAAATTCTTCTGAGTCATTTCTCTCTTTGTGAGCACACGCTAGGTACTTCTTTATGACATAAACTCACGCCTATTTAGAGGTAAGCAGAAACTATGGAGTACCAATTGCTTCGATCCTGACATACTTCTATCGCTTCCTCCACATTCATCAACCGTTTCACGCACGCCGGTTCAGGGTAGATCGTACTAAACTTTTTCAAAAGACATCTCCAATTTGTTCAATTTACGTCCTTCTAGGTCTTCCTTAGTGACTTCTAAAGTACCACTGCTGGGCACAGGCGTCCCCTCAATCAACCGAAGGGGGTATGAGATATACTCCAACACGCTGCGACATTGCTGGTGGTGCTAGTAGTCCGGAACCAACGGCTTAACATGCCATCCGGAGCACGTATCATCTTACTTTCGGATAATCAGGTCAATCGGGTACGCATGAACTTCCGTGTTCCAAAAATCTCCACGAAGCATACATCAAGCTACGAGTATCAAGTCCCGTGATTTAATGCTAGTACCAGTAAGTCGTAAACCCAGTCGAGTACATAAACTGTAGTTGCCTGCCAACGTACAATAACACCCGTATAAGATGTTCACTCGTCTCTTCCTCCAATCGATGCGGCCTCAGCTGAGCATTTTGGTATTTCTTCGACATTTACGTTCTCGACTTGAGGTCTTTACTCACTGGAGTCGAGCATATCACACTGCCAACATAATAATACAAAAATAATGACGTCATGCCTTGAGTAAACTCGAGTTTTGAGCTGAGTTCGAGGAATACAACAACTGAGGCCGGACTGAATCTCTCATGTGGGTTGTGAGGTGGAGTACCAACCTTATCAACCCTGGTGTCAGGGTTACTATTGAGCCGCCAAAGGCCCCTGACATGGCCCACGGGACCAACGGCTTAACGTGCCTTCCGAAGCACGGATCATGTTACTTTAGGACAATCTGGTGACCAGCCAGTTATGTCCTAACCAAACTAGGGACCACAAAGTAATTTTTGTGATATGTCCCCCGGGAATCGAACCCGGGACCTCCGGATCGTGAGCCCAACGCTCAACCATTGGACCACAGAGGTCGATATAAATGTACTTGTAACGCTAGATAACGGACGATATCGTTCTGGATTCCGACTAATGGTGTTTGTCGCACACAGATGTTGTGATGCTCTGCCTGGTGTAGAAGATGTTAAAGAATACAGCGACTTTAGAGTTGACCACGTAGTTTTATTAGATAAAATTAAGCACACACAATTTGCGTTATTAGATAGGTACACAGTTGATCGTAGAAGAAGAAGAAGGTATTGCCATTTTATGAATTAAAAAGTAAAAAATAATAATTTTGTTGGATGTTGCCAACATGCTGCGGCCTAACAAGACAAAGTATAAAATTATTGTTAAGTCTTATATTATTACAATTATATATTTTTTATAGTTATTATAATTTACAATAGACACTTATTACTATTATGTCCTTATGTTATAGCTTATACTGAAACTCTATGGTAACGGTAATACACATATGCCCGAAAGCGAGCGAGTGAACGTCTTTCCATTCGGAGTGCGGACTTGTAAGGCCCGCACCTTTCCATCGCCGCCTGGAAAGACCTTCACTACTCTGGCCATAGGCCAATATAAGGAAGGTGAGCTTGGCTCCCTCATTATCACCAAAGTGCCTACAGCTATGTTTGGTTGGGCATCGCGCCACTTGGGCCTGCATTGCAAGGTATTTAAGTAATACGTATGCCATACCTTCCAAAATCGCTGCTTCATATTTTCGACTGTTTGCCAAAAATTGAGTCTATTTGATGGAATATCTGTGATGTCTGGCTCAGGGTAGGAGGTAAGCGGACCCCCTGCTATAAAGTGACCCGGAGTCAGATAACTAAAATCTGCAGTGTCTGTGGAAGATAATGGCATAAGCGGCCTAGAATTCAATACTGCTTCTATCTGACACAAAACAGTATTTAATTGTTCATATGTAAGTACATTTTTTTCTATGGTTCTCTTTAAATGATACTTCATACTCTTAACGGCAGCTTCGGCTAATCCAGCAAATACAGGCGAATAACTAGGTATGAAATGAAATTTTACGCCTAAGCTATTGGAATAATTTTGCACCTGTGACTGATGGTCTTTACATTTATTAAGCTTGTACAACTCAGCTAAGTGGTTCCTTGCGCCTACGAAGGCAGTTCCATTGTCGCAAAAGACTTCAGTGGGCAGTGATCTCCGCGATATGAAACGCTTGAAACAAGCTAGAAAGGTGTTTGTAGATAGGTCTGAGGCTAGTTCAAAGTGAACTGCCTTTGTCACGAAACAGACGAATATGCAGACATATCCCTTTCCAATTAAGGCTCGTCTTACTCTGGAGTTTTTAACTTGCACTGGCCCAGCGAAGTCCAAGCCGACTACCTGGAATGCCCTGGAAGCTGTGACTCGCTGCTGCGGTAGGGAACCCATTAGCTGCTTTGCAGTATTTGCTTTGATTCTGAAACATGTTAGACATTTATGTGTTATCTTTTTTACCTGTCTAATACCATTTATAAGCCAGTATTTTTGATTTAATTGCGATACTAACAATTTTGGACCTGCGTGAAGTAATCGTAAATGCTCATGACGTATTATAAGTTCAGTTATTCTTGAATGTTTTGGCAAGATAATTGGGTGTTTTTGTGAATAAGGAAGGCTAGAATTTTGTAATCGACCCCCTACTCTCAATAGTCCCTTATCATCGATAAATGGATGCAGAGGCTTAAGATGGCCCTTAACATTCTCGTTGCTTTTTAACGACTGAAACTCGTCCTTGAAATACGTATTTTGTTCATGTTTTATTATAAATAATCTAGCTTGTTGAAGCTCCACGCTAGACAGATAATTTGTATTTATTTTAGTATTTTTATTTTTGGGTTTACTATTATGCAAAAACCTCATCATATACGCAATGACACGCGTCATTTTATTGAAATCCGAATACTTTCCTAATATATGAGAAAGATTATACGGTTGTGTAGTTACAAGCACTACGTCACTGGAGGAGACGGAGCTGGTCTTCATTTCAGGTAAGTCATCAGGCAACTGTATATTGTTATTAAATGTATACTCCCTGTCTTTCAGAAACGCCGGCCCGTGCCACCACATTGAGCAGGAAGCAATTTCATGCGGACTCAGCCCTCTGCTTATATAATCTGCAGGGTTTTCTCGTGTATTCACGTACAGCCAGCGCCATTTATTGGTCAATTGTTGAATTACCCTTACCCTGTTCGAAACGTAGGCTTGCAATCGCGTAACTTCCGTATTTATCCATGCCAATGCGACTTGTGAATCGGTGAATAAGAATACATTATCCACTTTTATTTTTATTGTTAAAGTATTATATACTTTCATCATCAATTGTGCTAAAAGCAAGTTGGCGTTGAGCTCGAGCCGGGGAATGGTCAAGGGCTTCGTGCGTGGATTAATTCTCGACTTGGAACAGAGTAAGGATAATTCAACCTTACCTGTTGCGTGTATCACGCGCAGATATATGCAACACCCGTAGCCGGTCGAGCTGGATGCGTCTGCGAACCCAATTAACTGCACTGCCTCGGCATTGGCGGGCACCTGGATATTTCTGTTAAAATGTATAGGCTCCATAGAAGATAAGCTGTCAGCAAACTGCACCCATTCATCCTGCACGTCTTGCGGTGGCTTGGCGTCCCAGTCGACTTTCTCAAGCCATAATCTTTGCATGATGACCTTAGCTTTTACTACGATAGGGCTTACAAACCCTAATGGATCATAGAATTTTGATATTTGGCTCAGAATTTCCCTTTTCGTTGAGGACGGAGCATTTATTGTCTCAGGAGATTTAATTATAAAACAATCGTTTTTTGCATCAATGGTTAGGCCTAATGCCTTTATACTGTAATTTTCCTTTTCAAGGTCTATCTCGTCTAATTGTTGCTGATTACTAGGAACGTCTAGCAAAACGTCACTGCAATTTGACGACCATTTGTGTAGTTCAAAGCCTCCCAGTTTAAGTAATTTGTTAATCTGTGCTTTAGCTTCAAGCAGTTCATGCATATCAGAATTAGAATATAAAACATCGTCAACATAAGTGCAATTTTTTAATATAAATGAAGCTAATGGAAACTCATCTTTATATATGTTTGCTAGTTCAATTAAACACCGTGTCGCGAGGTAGCTAGAACACTTCAAGCCGTAGGTAACCGTATCCAAGCGGATGCATTTGATAGGCTGGTCAGCCTGTTCTCGCCATAAAATATTTTGCAGAGAAGTGTGTTCAGTATTTAATGTCACATTCCTAAACATTTTTTTTATGTCACTGTTGAACGTGTAATCACCAAGACGATATAGTAAGATAATATCAAAAAGATCCCTTTGTACTATAGGTCCATTGAGCAAAATATCATTTAAGGAGACCTTTCTCTTTGTTCTCATCGAACCATCAAACACCACCCGCGTGCGGGTTGTTTTGCTGCTCTCATTGACCACTGCATGGTGAGGCAGAAAATATATAGGTTCCTTATTAAAATCTAAACAATCGAAATTTATAAAATGAGCGTGACCCAGCTCTATATACTCGTTTATAAATTTTGTGTACTCTGTGAGTAAATTAACATTTTTATGCAATTTTTTTTTCGAGGTTTAAAAACCTATACAGTGCTAAATCAAATGAGTCACCCAATGTGTCATTAACCTCAGATATTGGCATTTTTAAAGGCAAGTCTACCTGAAATTTGTTGTTTTCTAATGTTACAGTTGACTGAAAGTGGTTTTCAACAATCTCATGCTCTGAGGAAACTTCTTTAAAGATTTCAGGGACACATTCAGTCTCCCAGAATTTTTTAATTGTGTCATTAATGCCCGAGTCACACTTGGTGCATAAAAGAGAAACAACTTTGGTTACCTCATGTTGTGCAGGTATATTGCCTGCGATGATATGACCGAATTTAGTATTGAGAATACGTGGTGCCTCCCCGTCCTGCTGGCATGCCTCGCAGGGGCCGGGATTACTCGTTGACAGGTGTGGCTGCGCCGCCGCCGCCGCCGCCGCGTCGCAGGTACCGCTGCACTGCCGCTGGACCTGCGCCGACGGTGACGTCGGTTGAATCACCTGAAAAAACACATTGGCACCGATTAGCATGTTAATATCTGATGGTTTGTAGTACTCCTCATCTGCTAATTCTATGTCTGATGGAATGACTAAGGTGGAAGGGTTAATTCTGGTTTGGGGTAACCTGCATGTGATTTCATCAACTACATGGCAATTGATGGAAGTTTTATATGGTGACTTCAATGAGTGAATCTCTAGGGGCACTGAGTATTTTACATTGCTTTTTGAATTTGTGACACCTATAATTTGGTTTGTGTCTTGCATAGGTGCCACACCCAATATATCCACGACCTTGCTGGTGACAAGTGATGCTTGAGAGGCGGAGTCCAAGATGGCTTTAATATGCACCTCTCTATTATCTCGAGCAATCAGCTTGACACGCACTGTGGGAAGTAAAACATTATTATTTTTGCCAGACAACATAATGACAGGATCGGTCATAGGCCTCTCTTTGTGGTGAATCAAAGTATTGTGATTCAATTTACATTGTCCACATTTAAAATGGAACCTGCATTTGCCTGGATGAGCATTTAAGCATGTTTTACATAATTTTTTACTCGTCACGAAGGTGAGTCTCTCCGCTGAGGGCAGAGTTTTAAATGTTTTACAAGAATAAATTTTATGATCTGTGCACTTACAGTATTGACATCCTTGCTTGGTCTCCACTGGCGCTATGTTGACTGTAACTGGCTGCTGGCTGACTGGCTTCCATGAAGCCAGCTCCGTGTTCTCCATAGCCAACGCCTGTTTCTCTAAGAACTCGAGGAGCTTGGTGACAGTAGGGTCCACGTTCGCATCACGCTCGAGTTGGAAAGCACGAGCGGTTGTCGGATCTAATTTCCGGGTAAAAATACAAATTAGAATGGGGTCCCACTCATCCACCTTTGCATCCAAGTTTTTAAGAGCCGCTAAGTTCTGTTTAATAGTGGAGACAAAGTCACGAATCTGGCTTGCCTTACTTACTGTACAGAGATCTAACAGCGAATTTACATGTTCATTTCTTATTTTATATTTATTATAATACCTGTCATTAAGTATTTTTAATGCTACCTCGTAGCTGTCATTGACAAGTGGTAAATTCTTAATTAAATCGTAAGGTTCATTCCGCAAAAAAGACCTCAAATAATGTAGCTTTTGCAAGTTGTCAAAGCTCGTATCCTTGTGGATAATAGATTTGAAAAGCTCTATAAATTGCACATATTCACTGTACGTGCCCGAGAACGGGTTGATTTCGATAGTTGGTAATTTTAAGCTATTGTTACTTTTATGTACCACATGGGACGATTGAACTTGTGGCTGGGGGCATGTGAGAGTACTCAACTTTATATCTATGATGTTTAAGATGGAGTAAAACTTCTCCTCGCACTCACTGATGTTCTCTGAATTATCGGGGTCTAGATAGAAAATTTCCTTGTTTACATTTTCGTATTCCGCGAACGTAGATATAGCACGGTTACGACGGACCTCTAGTGTGTGCGAAGACAGGGATTCTACTCCATTTTCGACTAGTGTATTTAACAAACGAGTCAAATTACCTTTTATATATCCTCTGGTTGACACTAACTTTTTTAAATCCTGATTAGGAGGACTTTCACTTGCCTTTTCCACATCCATTGTATCACAATTTCGTTACCAACTATATTAACTATTAAGTAAACTTGTTTATAGACAATTCTAACTGTAAATTGTATTATTTTTCAAAATATCGTCAGCAAACACGCACTCATAAGAACAAGTAAATTAAAATGGCGGTTCCTGAATGAAAAACAAATACCGTACTTATAAACTAAGCGTCTCTTTTCGTCTCGCTCACTCGCACTGGCACAGCTCGTTGTGTCTCGCTCTTCCTTGTGGAACGCCGCAGGAGTCCGTCGTCGCACCGTGTAGCCGTATCTTGCTTCTCACTCACCCTAAACGAAGTATCGCTCGATAGAGCGAGAGAGGTATCGTAGGCGAAGACAAGTCCGCTTGCAACGTTAGGTGACTTCCACTGCGTAGCTTCTCACTTGCTCCTGTTGAATACCTAGATGTAGGAACGAGATGACAAATAATTTGCTGGCAGCGTTGATTTGGTCGTATAATAATTTCTTGATACCAAACCAAAATGGAGGATGACTTTCTTGAAATTAATTTTGCTTTCTTCTCGGTATGCTCCTTGTCGTTTTGAAAGACTGGATTCGGAACAAATAGGGACCAAATCTGGAACTCGCAGTCTCCACAATAATTTTCTCGTGGGTTTTTTCTTTGGGTGGACGGCTGTATAGACGGCACGTCGTAAAATCGCACTCTCAGAAAAATCGCAACTCGTTGGTCGGCGCTTCTTAAAAACCTCTTCTTAATGCCGGCTTCGAAGGACCATGTCGCACACAGATGTTGTGATGCTCTGCCTGGTGTAGAAGATGTTAAAGAATACAGCGACTTTAGAGTTGACCACGTAGTTTTATTAGATAAAATTAAGCACACACAATTTGCGTTATTAGATAGGTACACAGTTGATCGTAGAAGAAGAAGAAGGTATTGCCATTTTATGAATTAAAAAGTAAAAAATAATAATTTTGTTGGATGTTGCCAACAGTGTTTTTCATGGAAATGAAGAAAAACGATGTCGTTAACATTACTATTGTCTTGGTTTAAAAATGCGGAAAAGATTGCGAAATACGAGTATCGCTTTTACGCTTTAAGTCTGGTTCCAGAGCAATGTTTAGGATTTCTGATCTGCATGGCTCCCCGGTGGCAAACATTTTATTTTGTTTATTTGAGAAACAAACAGCTACAGTATCTGGGGGCACGGTACTACCCCCGCCAAGATGAGCAAATTACAATTACACCTTACATATGTATAAATCTTAGCATAAACCAACAAAGTTTCCACAACCGAATAGTACAAATGTCAAGAGTGCACAACGAAAATGAAACATAATAGTATTTAATATTATAATTACCATATTTGTACCCAATTGGGTCGTGTACTAGTTTCAAGATAAATTATGAAATTCTGATTACTAAATAAAGACAGATCTAAAACTAACGAAAAACATTTTCTTTTTTCTATTTAACTTATTTATGAATATTCATCAAGAAAAACGTAATAATAAGTCCGACATTTTATCACGTTTTTCAATGGCCAAACATATTCAGTAGACAATGTGATAAGTGATATACCGATACGCCATCTATAATGATCGAGCCAACTGTGTTAGTGAAAACAGCACTTTAGATAAAAACTCCTTGGTGCAAGTCGGTTAAGTTGGTCTAACAGTAAGCTCGGTAAGGTGTGGATACTTGTTCATCTTGCGATGGATGTACCTCTGACTTCTCCAATTGGGATATAGTCGTGAACTTTTGTGTTACCTTAAGTAAAAATGCCTGAAAAGGAATCGTGGGAAACATAAGGTTCGTGCAGAATGTACATGATAAGATAAACTTAAGTTTATGGGACAGTAGCACCGCTTTAAAACGTTCAAAACTTCTAATTACAGGCATAAAATCTTTATTTAATACTAGTGGCCTGTCCCGGCTTCGCACGGGTAGATATTTGTTTTTTTTTTAGGAGTAAATTTAATAGAGTAGTAACGGTAGTAATGACATAACGAATATTGAGGCTCATGATTCTGAGTTAATATGAAGGGCAATTTTCCGTCGCAAAATTTATGTTTTATTGCTGTTGCTTTTTTAAATTATTTTCAATATGTTTACGATGATTGTTACGATGGAAATTTACACTTGATATTAACCCAGAATAATAATGAGCTGAATCACCCCCCTGAGAATTCGTTACGATTTCACTTACACCCCATACAAGTACGTACGGGTAGCCATACAAAGAGGTATGACTGTTAGTGAGACCGAATACTGAGGGGGGTGATTCAGATCATGATTCTGAGTTGATATCAAGAGTCGGAAAATTCATAAAAAAATAGTGTTATTTAAATTATTTTCAGTTCCATACTTTTACGACGGAAAATTCCACTTGATATCAACTTAGAATCATGGTGTCTCGAACTGTAATCAGTTCTCGAATTTAAATAATCAAATTCATAATAATATTAAAATACATCATATCGATTTTATTTTTACTCGAGTGAGTAATCGATTTGTAGGTTATTTATGTCATAACAATACTGGCCAGAAAAAAGTTGATGCTTTTGGCGGGCTGTCATTACGAAAAAACTAAATAATTTTCAGAGAACAAATGAAAGTGCATTAGAACAGAGAACAGAAATCAGTGAACATTCAGATTATTCAGAAACAGATCAGAGCAGAAGTAACAGTGTGTTTTCGGATATAACAGTCAACAACGGTTTTACCAGGCTTCCTGTCGATGCGCAGGAAGAGTGTTCGGTCGACAAAGGGAGCAAATGAAATTGCATTAAGAGGAGAGAACAGAGGTCAGTGAATATTCAGATTATTCAGAAACAGATTAGAGAAGAAACAGTGTGTTTTCAGGTATAACAGGAAGAATATTCAGTTAAGTCTTATAATACTTATATATTAGTCCTAATTACTTAGATATCAGTTATGCTATATTTGTATTATCCGATACAAATCGATAAAGAGAACAACAGACAGTAAACAGTAAAACGGATAGTAAAACAAACAGTAAAACATTGCAGTAGGTAATATCGTTGTGGTGATTTATCAGGTAATCAGATGAATTTATCAAGGCAATCTGAGTGGACAGGGATGGCTGTAAGGGGCGGTTGGAGGCCATTCGCGGGGTTTCACCCCATATTCAAACATCGTGGGCTTTTTACCCTATATTCAGACGGCTATGGGCATGTTGTCCATTTGTGGGTATTTTGCCCCATAGGTATTCATATAACTATGAAACATTCTAATCACATATTCTAACATCGTTGGTTTTTTACCCTATATTTAGACAGGTATGGGCACGTTGCCCATTTGTGGGTATTTTGCCCCATAGGTATTTCATATAACTATGACACATTTCAGTTTTGGAATGTGATTCAGAATTCAGATAATTCGTGACCTTACATCATTATGTATGGTTCACGACATGGTGGAGGTGCTGGGATCTCTTGAACATGTAATTTAGTGTTATGATACCCAGTACAAAATCAGTAGATACAGAACAGTTGACATCAAATCAGATGGACCTAATTAGATGGACCAATTCAGTTGTTAAATCAGATGGACCTAATTAGATGGACCAATTCAGTTGTTAAATCAGTTGACTTAAATCAGATGGGCCAATAACAGTTGTTAAATCAGTTGGCTCAAATCAGATAGGCCAATAACAGTTGTTAAATCAGTTAGCTCAAATCAGATGGACCAATAACAGTTGTTAAAACAGGTGACTCAAATCAGATGGGCCAATAACAGTTGTTAAATCAGTTGGCTCAAATCAGATAGGCCAATAACAGTTGTTAAATCAGTTAGCTCAAATCAGATGGACCAATAACAGTTGTTAAAACAGGTGACTCAAATCAGATGGGCCAATAATAGTTGACTTAAATCAGATGGGCCAATAACAGTTGTTAAATCAGTTGACTCAAATCAGATGGGCCAATAATAGTAGTTAAATGAGATGGACCAAATCAGTTGTCAAAGCAGATTGACCAGATTATTTGCGAATCAGATCAACCAAATCAGTTGATAAATCAGAAGGACGAAGCCAGTTGTTAATGTTATCGACATCAAATCGGATAGACCATGTAACTGTTGACCATAACAGTTATCAACATCAAATCGGATTGACCATGTTAGTTATCAACATTAAATCAGATAGACTATACCAGTTATCAACATTAAATCAGATTGACTATACCAGTTATCAACATAAAATCAGATTGACTATACCAGATATCAACAAATCATAAATCAGATCATGAAATCAGATCAGTTGAATTGAGTTGTTAAGTTTGTTGTCAGTCAGTTCATTTACGAGTTTCGAAAAGTACTAATTCATTGATTTTATGTTTTTGGGGTACAAATTTTATTATGTTTTACTTCAATTTATATTGCAAAAATTCAGTGTAAACATGTTCGAAATAGTAAGTATTGTCATTAGAAGGAATACCAACCAGTTGCTAAGAGTAAAGACCAAGTTTTCAATTAATTATCATATATTAACCAATTCATATACAACAGTTATAGAACATGAATCAACAATCGTGCTATCAGTGGCGCAGAAGCAATCCGGGAGTCATTATCCACAGCTAGTGGATGCCTTCCAGGTTATTATTCAGTACAATTAAGAGTTCTTTGTTGTTGACGAGCTTCGGGAGTTGGAGAAGATTAAACAGCAGTTCAATGAGGTAAACCATACGCTGACGCATACCAGGGAGCTGTCAATGATATCAGCAGCCTCGATCTCTTCAGTCGCAGATCAGGATATTCAGGTGAGAGCCTAATTGCCCTCTATTAAGCCGTACCTTCAGTAGCAACAAATTGGAATGCCTCCGATTTTTAGACCTTTTTCAGTCGTTAGTTGTCAGCACAAAGCAAACATACCAACATCATCTGGAGAAAGTTGTGATATTAGATATATTAAGTTGTGATGTTACTGTTACTTTCCAGTTACCCAGAATAGACGTATCTGCTTATTTTTATCAAAAACATCAGCCAAATTTTCAGTCAGTGCGCTGTCTCATAATCAACAACAGCTTCAGCTAAATTAACAGGACAGAGAAATGAACCAGAGTTTCTAATTCAGCAAACTGCCGTTGCTCAAATTGTTCCGAACATAAAGCAGCAACTTGCACAGTCTACTCAAAACCTACAGCAGAGTTTAGAATGCTTAACTTAATCAAAACACAGGTGTATTTCATAATTCTCGCGTCGGGGCAGTGTCTCGAACTGTAATCAGTTCTCGAATTTAAATAATCAAATTCATAATAATATTAAAATACATCATATCGATTTTATTTTTACTCGAGTGAGTAATCGATTTGTAGGTTATTTATGTCATAACAATACTGGCCAGAAAAAAGTTGATGCTTTTGGCGGGCTGTCATTACGAAAAAACTAAATAATTTTCAGAGAACAAATGAAAGTGCATTAGAACAGAGAACAGAAATCAGTGAACATTCAGATTATTCAGAAACAGATCAGAGCAGAAGTAACAGTGTGTTTTCGGATATAACAGTCAACAACGGTTTTACCAGGCTTCCTGTCGATGCGCAGGAAGAGTGTTCGGTCGACAAAGGGAGCAAATGAAATTGCATTAAGAGGAGAGAACAGAGGTCAGTGAATATTCAGATTATTCAGAAACAGATTAGAGAAGAAACAGTGTGTTTTCAGGTATAACAGGAAGAATATTCAGTTAAGTCTTATAATACTTATATATTAGTCCTAATTACTTAGATATCAGTTATGCTATATTTGTATTATCCGATACAAATCGATAAAGAGAACAACAGACAGTAAACAGTAAAACGGATAGTAAAACAAACAGTAAAACATTGCAGTAGGTAATATCGTTGTGGTGATTTATCAGGTAATCAGATGAATTTATCAAGGCAATCTGAGTGGACAGGGATGGCTGTAAGGGGCGGTTGGAGGCCATTCGCGGGGTTTCACCCCATATTCAAACATCGTGGGCTTTTTACCCTATATTCAGACGGCTATGGGCATGTTGTCCATTTGTGGGTATTTTGCCCCATAGGTATTCATATAACTATGAAACATTCTAATCACATATTCTAACATCGTTGGTTTTTTACCCTATATTTAGACAGGTATGGGCACGTTGCCCATTTGTGGGTATTTTGCCCCATAGGTATTTCATATAACTATGACACATTTCAGTTTTGGAATGTGATTCAGAATTCAGATAATTCGTGACCTTACATCATTATGTATGGTTCACGACACATGGTCTGAATCATCCCTCAAAGTTTGCATTACGATGTCACTAACACCTAGATTACTATGGTTCTTAGTGATAATGTAGCATTCTAATGATGAAAGAATTATTGAAATCGGTGCAGTAGTTTTTGAGTTTATTCAGTACAAACGTAAATACAAATCTTTCCTCTTTATAATATTAGTGTCGATTCTGCTTGCATAAAGCCTGTACGGTCACGAGCATTAATATGTACATACACTTTGGTACCATGTCACATTAACTTTTTTGACAAATTGAACTGTAAGTCTCACTAAATGTCAAATATGTTAATGCGACAGAGTCCTAAAGTGGGTACATTATATTGCTCATGACTGTACAATATTGTACACAAGGTTTAATTTTGTTAATCAACGGTTATCGTCATAAAGATTGAATTTTATACGCAATGATAATATCTGGTACAAACAAACTTAAACCTTGAATTTTGTTTGTGTAATGACATGTTTTAATTTCCTAACGTGAAGGGCGTTTCAATCTCGTATTGCAGTGGGCACAATCCCTTAATAACATAACACATCATGGGGTAGTACGGTCACGAGCATTAATGTGACACTTTGGTACCATGTCACATTAACTTTTTTGACAAATTGAATTGTAAGTCTCACTAAATGTCAAATATGTTAGTGCGACAGAGTCCTAAAGTGGGTACGTTATATTGCTCATGACTGTACACATTCATCGCAAGATGAACTTAGTACCCGCACCTCACCGAGCCGTATCGCCGTCCATATTTAGCCTATATTAAGCCTTTGGTCCCGTTCACTACTTACTCGTGTAAGTTATAATGTAAAAGAAGTTTATGAGCCATGTCAGGAGCCTTTAGCGGTTCAATACTAACCCTGACACTAGGGTTGATGAGGTTGGTAATCCACCTCACAACCCATACGATAGAAGACGTGCATGACTTCATGACATGAGTACTTATTATATCGTCTCAAAGTAATTAGGACAGCTGTCAGAATGAAACTCTTTCTAGTATCTCTTTCACGCTAGGCTGTATTCCATCTTTCTGTCCTTTTCTCGTACCATGTTAGAGCGCAAAAGGTATAATTTTTTTGTGTCGATTTATCCGGTGAAAAGCGTAACAGTATCTGGGGCAAACCTTATTGAAATCAAGAATGGCTTCTCAAACGAAACCAGTTTTAGGGACCCATGGCCATAACCACTTTGTGACGTCATCACACGGACGCGGGACCAGATAGTCTGTTATCGTCGACTTTTTTACCCGACCACGGCGAAGCCAAAAGGAGGGTTATGTGTTTCACCGCAATTTATATAATACTAGCGTCCCGCCCCGGCTTCGCTCGGGTGCAATGCTGAGGAAAAAATTAAATTATTTACGACATCACATTAAAAACCTCAAAAATAATAGTATTTCTCCACTATTTAATGGATGTTATTATGCATATAAACCTTCCTCTTGAATCACTCTATCTATTAAAAAAAACCGCATCAAAATCCGTTGCGCAGTTTTAAAGATTTAAGCGTACATAGGGATATAGGGACAGAAAAAGCGACTTTGTTTTTCATCATCATCATCATCAATTTAAGAGCCAGGCTCTTGTCGGTGCAGCATTTTCCATGCTACTTTTTAGGGAAAAATAGTGCAGTGGTTTGGTTCTCAATTCGACCGTATATTTTATACTATGTAGTGATTATAATTATCGTTCACACTGTACCAACTGTGTTCAGATCCTGTACCAACTGAGTTTTTCTTCTATAACTCGCACTGGGAAAGCCATCAATATTACGACTGACGTATGAACTTTTCTTACGTTACATTTATTTTGTTCGAGAAAGGGAGCAGTGGCAGGTAACGTTATTCTGTGTTATTATTTCCTCTTTGCCCGATGGAATAACATAACAGCGTCACCTGTATTCTGGAAGGGGTAGGCAGAGATGTATAGTTATAGTTACATACCCACTCCTTGCAAGCTATGTTTAAGTCGCGAAACGCGAGCCTATTGCCAGTAACCGGGCACAAATCTTAGAAACCGCGTGATTATCTGAATTCAAACTAATGAAAAGGCTTCAGAACATTTGTACTGTTTGTTTAGTATTATAACTAAATTTCTAAACGTAAATGTCAATGTCATGTATTGCCGTCTCGCTTTCCGTCTCACTCTCTCTCTTCCGATCTTCTCACGCACAAGGTTTCACTAACTGTTAATTTGATATTTTGGTAAATACAGTGCATATCGAAGTAATTTGAGTTTCAGTTAATAATAGGTACAATCCAATCTCTATAAATATTATATAAAAACATAACACTGTTTATTTATTTATTTTATTTAAGGAAAACCAACAGTTATAAAATACAGAAAGTAGACAACAAACATAACAGTTGAAAACTAATTACAGGATGCCACTGATAACCCTAAACTAGTTTATATGATATCAGAGAGTTGTGCATAGGCAAATTAAAGTTAGAAGAGAGAAAATAAAAAGAAGATTAGGTGTCAAAAAAACTTTGACTGAGTAATCACCTCGCCGCTGCAAAACTGGTGTTAAATCAAAATCAACTTTCTTCAAAGTTTATTGAAATTATTACTCGCTCGCCACACAAAGGTATTCTGTCTTTAGTACTGAGTGAGAGAGTGTACCTGAGGGTCCTGTTAGGGACTCTGATGGAGATTTTTGATAAGTTCTGAGCAGTCTATCGGATTGCAAGCAACTTTTAACTAAATAAAACATAATATCAGGTTCTTACCGCGTTTAAATCAGGGATATGAGACTCCCGATATTTCGACACTGTTGCAAGTGCCATGGTCACGGGATGACTGATGAGATTGGAGTGGAGTAGGTAGATCCATAATTTGGCACTTGCGACAGTGTCGAAATATCGGGAGTCTCATATCCCTGATTTAAACGCGGTAAGAACCCGATATTATGTGTTTTAATTATGATAATAACCGCGTAAACTTAAAACTTTTAACAAAAATATCAGATCGGCAATTTCTCGACTGTTGCTATATCTTTGTATGTTTCGTTTGTGTGCAATAGAGTATAATTTGATTTGATTTGAAATAATGCAGGCATGTTCATTGAGCCACTGTGATACAGGGTGATCCCTAGTGCAGGGCTCGCTGGTTTAAATTGTACCTTGTTTGAGTAATAAAGATTTTTATTATTATTATTTTATTATTATGTCCTAAATGTGGCCTTTTTAGACTCCCTGACCTGATAAAGCATTGTAAGTGGTGATCCATATGACTTCGTATCTAAAGTGACTGGAAGTTCTCTTCTTATTACTTGTGCCCTGTCCACCCCGTTAGGAATTAAGGGCGTGAGTTCATACGACACAGAAGTACGTTAAGTTATAAACCCGTTCTGAGCAATCCAAGGCAGTAACAGTTCTTATGACGTCACTCTCGTCCCATATGTGTTTGGCCGTACGCGGTAAAGACATGTGCTTGAGGCCAGAAAAAAATAAGGGTAGGTCATTGATCCTAATCCTAAGCTGATTTTTTATTGGCCGTTGAAAGATTTTAATTTGAATTTGGAATAAGATTGAGCAAATGTTCAAATTTTAAACGACTCTTGTTCTTGGTCTATTTTATCATCTTTCGTGTGCATTGTAAGGTTTTTGACCGTCCTTACCAATTGACCTCTCGTACTTACACATTAAGTAATTTTAATCTATATTCACATAACGTAAGCTCATAACTATATCCCAATTGGGGTAGTCAAGAGGTACACCCATCACAAGTTGAAGTAAGGACCTACACCCCACCGAGCTTTCTGTTAGACAAACGTGATGATTGAGAGCCGTATCGCCATCTACTCATTGGTGTAAGTCCGGTAATGTGGCTATCAATGGATATCAATATCAGTAATTTTAACGGCCTCCGTGGTCCAGTTTTTGAGCGATCGGCTCACGATCCGGAGATCCTGGATTCAAATCCCAGTGGGAACATATCACGAAAATCACTTTGTGATCTCTAGTTTGGTTAGGCCATTACAGGCTGATCACCTGATTGTCCGAAAATAAGATGATCCGTGCTTCGGAAGGCACTTTAAGCCGTTGGTCAGGGTTACTAGTTACTGATGCAAGTTAGTAGTCATTTCATAAGCCATGCAGGGACCAGGGTTGATGGGGTTGGTAATCCACCTCACAACCCGCACGGTAAGAAGAAGATTTCATTTCACCACGCCCCCACACCGCACGCCACGCCGTAACCTAAATGATATCATAAAAAATCGTTACAAGATCTCAACCGTCCTTCGGTTTGAAATTGTAACCGACCGGTTGTTTCCACGATCTGCGCGCACGCACGGTAACCATTTTTATTTCGAGCCGATGATCTCAAAGGAGAAAAGGACCGAAACTCGGTCACTGTCATTATGACTCCGCTTTTGATCGGCTTTCGGACAGCATTACGGCTTGTACGATCGAGAGAATGAATATGACGTAACTTTGGTACGATGTCACATTAACTTTTTTGACAAATTGAACTGTAAGTCCCACTAAATGTCAAATATGATGATGCGACAGAGTTCTAAAGCGGGTACATGATACTGACTGCACTGGATTGTACTATATAAAGTTGGTTCTTGGACAGGAAGCGAATATTAAACATTTGCTTTCAGCTATTTTCTTGCTAGGAATTTCGAACAAACCCATATGGGAATTGTATCCTTTCGTAAGATAATGGATTATAATATATGAACGATGTGCTGTCACCATATTATGAATGAATTTATTTTATTCTTATTCTTATTCTTAATCCATTTACTTCTCTCGAGTGGGTTGTGAGGTGGATGAGCACCTCCAGCAACCCTGGTGTCAGGGTCGTACTGAAACTTCAATATCAAGTGTTCTGATGCCTCGCTCCGATAGGATTACAGGCGTGAATAATGAAGATAGTATGTGACATATAATCAGAGAATATCGACCTTATTTAACACTTAGATCGTTTCGAAAATTTTAGCTTTTATGCTCCAGAAAAATCGACAAAAAAGATTAAAATCTTTTTCTAATAAAAAGGTTGCAAATTTCTCGCCTCCTTTAATTAAATAATTGTTACGACCTTTAGGCTTCGCCTACGTACACATTTAAATTTGTTTAAGACTAAAAGTAGTTTAAGATTACAAACTTTTCCGTCACGCTAGGTCTCAGAATTTTAAAACAATTAACTTAATTTGATTTTATTTAATATTTAATACACGGATGATGAACGGTTCTTTTTATAAAATGATTCGGAAAATCTATAATTTGTAACACCGTATTTTGTATCTTGATTTTTTTTAAATGAGACCGAATGCATTCGGGTACCAATCTTTATTTTTCAGATTCGTTTTTTAAATTTTACCGACCTGGGTTCTCGAGGTGTCTAGCCAAAAAATCCTCGTTAAAAATGAAAATTTTTCGTTTACGTTTACTATACCTCATCACAATAATCCAAAAAATGTTACCAGCATTAGCCTACAAAATCTTAATTGAATAACTGCTTACACGCATAGCATCTCCATTTTGTTTGCGAATGTTTTTTTTTATAGATCCGTGGGTACCAATAGCTTGATAACAAACAATGGTACAAAATCGACCCCATCTGATATCGTGACCCCTGTGCACTGCGAAAGGGGCCAAGATCGACTACCGTACTCCCAACAACTAATATACCTTGACCTTTCAAAGATGCGAATTTATAAAAGCTTTATATAGAAACCTGTGTGGCATGACAGGTCAGTTTACATTGGAGCAGGTGCATCTTCTGGCCAGAAATGAAAGGTCTATATTTTCTATTGGAAGGTGAACAGTGAAGGGTCATGTGTTATTGGCAAGGTTAGACAATACACGCAACTGTAGTAATGATGGTTGCATCATCAACTCATTCAATTGTTCAACGTTTATGTTGGTTTAGTAGTTCTTTTGTCGCGTTCAGTTCAAATTGTTGAATTGTCCACATATGGCGTTGAATCATGGTTGCATCATTTTTTATTTATAATAAGTGGAAAATTTTGTATCATTTTATATCCTCTTTTGTATTCACACCAAAAATGACCTTTTTGACCAAATTGGAGATGTCCTTAGAAAAGGTTTAGTACGATCTACTCTGAACCGGCGTGCGTGTATGAAGTGATTGATGAATGTGGAGGAAGCAAGAGAAGTATGTCAGGATCGAAGCAAATAGAATTCTAGTGTCTGCTTACCCCGGTGGGAAATAAGCATGAGTTATGTATGTATGTTGTATTCACACCTCTCTATTTTTCATTTATTTAATAGCTTATTAAATCCTTTTTTGAATTTGAATTTTGGTTCTTTCTAACCCCCCCTCCCACTTCCATAAAAGGGGGGGGGGGGTGGAACTTTGTATGAAGCATTCCGCAATTTTCGAGGTAGAAAGCTAAAAATTGGTATGCGAAGTACTTGATGGGACTTTTCGCAGTTTTGAAGGTAGGAAGTTAAAAATTGTACATTAGGAAAGGGGAACCATGTTACCCTGAATTTAACGCGAGCGAAGCTGCAGGCAATAACTGGTATTATACATATAAATCTGTTTGTATAGTAAACGTAGTAGAACACCTGTCACCATGTTTGATTAGTTAACTACTGACGTACTGTAAACCATTTATGTTTACCACACTTGGAACACGTGAAAGGTTACGGGAATTCAATCCCGATCTCGCAGGATTGCGATCTTGCGAGATCTCGTCTATTTTTTCGGGATCAATCCCGAAGCATAATATAAAAAGATCCCATTCAAAATTGAGTTATAAGGGTTTTTGTTTTCTTTAAAAATTGTTTTAATTAACAGTGAGGTTGAGACAGAGAGGTTTCGAGGCGGAGAGTTGCCATTCTATACGTATTCTGATGCCGGGCAGCAGCGGTATCAGTACTGGTTGGAGGCCGAGGAAATGGATTCTGGTAGGGCTCTAGCTAGAACATCACCGATTGAGAAATTGGTCGGTGTACTGCGGAAGTCGATTGGGGCAACCACCGTTCTACACGCCCTATCTCTGGAGTAATAAAAATGGAGGCGATTACTCCACCGACAAGAGCGCAGCTCTTAAATAAAGAGAGAGACAGACATAGCCCGGACAAGTTTAAGTTACGTTAAGGCATAGCCCGGACACTCCATACCAAAATCTCGTTCCAGCCGTGTGACGCCTTACTGCGTGCGAACGAGACAGACAATCCTTTGCCTTTCGACTTCTGACAACAGACATGTCTGATATGTTTACGAATCTTCCACAGCCCACCAATATGGGTGGTATTACGATTCCTACTTGAATCCCACAGTATTACAGAACATTAAGGCCACAGTTGTTTAGGCTCTAGTTTACATGTCCAAACCACCGCCGCCATTACGCAATGCGTAGGCGCAACAAAACCGCAAATGAGGCTGCGGTTATCAGACACCCGGCTCGTTTCATACTCCACTGACCAATTGCAGGATTAGGGTCGAAGTTTGGTTTGGATCTTGCGAAATAGGACCTTTATTACACTTGTTGATAAGTTCTCGATTTATTATGCCTCTTAGACTACAATAGAACGTCAGGAGACATATAAGACTTAATACGTCCATGCTAATAATGTAGGTATACATACGTACTTACACGTCGCAATAAAATAACGCAGAACGTACAAGAACGTTGGATTTCTGTAGTACACTATAACAGTGTAGTACGCCACAACGTATCTAAATCTCAGATTTCTACCTCCACTGGATATAATTATTTTGACGAGCCACTCACACATTAACAGTGTAACATTCTCCATGCCACTTTTTTAAAGAAAATAGGGCAGTGGTTTCTTGCTTTCCGCCCCGCAGTACTTCGTCTGACGCGAGTGGGATGGCGCCCAGAGTAGTCTATTTCAAAGCCGTACTCCTGTCCTACGCCTCTGAATAGTACTGACAGTTACTGCTGCCCTCTGTCAGTTTCCAAGTTACAGTCCCTGTGACTTGCCTCTTCCGCCCTGCATTCCTGCATTGCCGTACCGATGGCTCCCATCCCCGCCTCTGCAACCGTTGAGGTAGTCACCCGTATCCCTGGGAAATGGTTCTACGTTATACCCCTCAAGTCTGGGCCACCAATTCACTCCGGCCTACTGAGGTAAAAAGACCCCCCCACCCGCGACTGTCCCTTCTACACATAGTACTATCGTTTACTCTATGACCTATAGTCTTTGTTATCAAATGCCTTATTAACGACTAACGTTCCTTTTCATGCAACAAGGACGATTATTATCAAACAAAGCTGATCATTATACTTGCAAGTATAAACAAAGATAATTATCATTTTAAACAGGGTTAACTAGTAAATTCCACTGGTCTGAGAACGAAGAAAAATGTACAAAGTTGAGCTGATGGACCCCGAAATGTCTACAGTTCAATTTATCACAAAACTTAATGTGAGATTGTACGGTCATGAGCATTAATATGTATACACTTTGGTACCATGTCACATTAACTTTTTTGACAAATTGAACTGTAAGTCTCACTAAATGTCCTAAAGTGGGTACATTATATTGCTCACGACTGTACTTAATACATGACCTAGTGTTAATAAACAGCCTCCATAGTCTAGTGGTTAGAGCGTTAGACTCACGATATGGAGGTTCGGGTTTGATTCTCAGATTCGAACATTATCAAAATCACATTGTCGGACTGTCCTTTATTTGATAAGGACTTTGCTGGCTTGAATCGACTGATTGTCCGAAAAAGTAAGATTATTACAAATTAAGGGGTTGGTCCCAGCTATTAGCCCTAAAAACACCAACATCCCAGTGTAGCAGCGTGGTGGAGTGCTCCATACCCCCTCTAGTTGATTGAGGCTGTGCCCAGCAGTAGGATGTATGTAGGCTTTTTATGTTATCTCTTAATAAATAGGTCTTAATGGTAGGTACTCTATCGCAGACTATCGGTCGATGAGATAGATGGTAACTAGCAAGTTGTATCAATGTTAGAAATAATTTTGTCTTTTCATTATCGTCATTAATTTAAGAGCCACGCTCTTGTGTGTAGCATTCTCCATGCTACTTTTTTTAGGGAAAATAGGGCAGTGGTTTCTCTCTTGCTTTCGGCCCCGAAGTACTCTGTTTGACGCGAGCGGGATGGCGCCCAGAGTAGTCGCAAAGCCATACTAGTACTCCTGTCCTCCGCCTCTGAATAGTACTGAAAGTTACTGCTGTCCTCTGTCAGACTCCAAGTTACTCGCTGTCTCTTGTCCCTTCCTATTAACCGACCATGAAACCGGCATTTTAATACTGTTTCCAGTCAAGTTAGCAGAACTAATGCTACTAACTACGCATAAATAACCAGATATGCAGCATCGCACGAGACATAGCAATTATAAATGATTTGAAGCCGTTAATTAAGGAGAGAATTTCATAATTATTCGCGTAGTTTTTTTTTTTTATCAAGAAAGCGTTTCATTACCAAGGCGGCTGTTTATGTTACCCTAGTTTTCAATTGTTAACACATATACAATACTTTTATCGTCCCCTTGTAGTTAAAACCACGTAGGGATTGCAATTGTCTCGAGATCGTAAATTCGAGATCCCGCGGGATTGGAAATATCAATCCCACGAGATCCCGAATTTTTCGGGATCGTGTCTAGTTCATAAAAAATGGGATGTCTGAAAACAACGAAAATGCTTGTTTGTGATAGTGAGGTCAATTAAAACAAAAACCTTTGCTACAATATTACTAACTAAGGAATTAAGTTTTCTTTGTAAATCAGCATATAATCAAGACAAATAACTCCAGGAAATTCGCCCAATCCCGTCAATTTCGAATGGGATCTCGTCATACTATGCTTCGGGATTGATCCCGAAAAATTTGACGGAAACTCGCGAGACCTCTTTCATGTACTTATTTAAAGTAAATAGCATGGATCATCTTACATTCGAAAAATCGAATTATCATCACATCGGCTCGAACTTAAAACCACTGGACTGGATTTTGTAATATCAAATATCATAGATAATTGATGTCACGTGGGATTATACCCCTTTGGGGATACAGGCGCGATGTCATGATGCTATGCAGTATACCACAAATTCAATCAGCCACATTAGCGTTGATTTCTGAACTAATTATGCAATGCATTGTCAGATGTTAGCCCGGGCTCCAGACAATAGGCTGTTTTAATATGTTAGTAGTGGCGCTGTGTGTTTGTTTCACGCGATTGGTTGGAAGTTAATATTGTGTTAGATGTTCTGCAGTGTTTACTTGGAGACGCGGGATAAATAAAGTAATAACATAACATAGTATTACACCTCTATCCCCCAAGGGATAGGCATAGGTGTGTAATCCTTTTTTATTAGTGCCTGTCGCGATTTCAGTGAATTGCAATGTGCTTTAGATTTGTTTTGTACCAGCATTACAACTGTCAAACGAATGCTTGCCAAACCTTTTTTCTTTTTACTCATTTCATCATCATCAGCCCATTAACGTCCCCACTGCTGGGGCACGGGCCTTCCTATGGATGGATAGGGAGATCGGGCCTTAAAACATCACGCGGGCCCAGTGCGGATTGATGGTCATTAACGACTGCTAATGCAGCCGCGACCAACGGCTTAACGTGTCTTCCGAAGCACGGAGGAGCTCGAGATGAAAACTTTTTTTTGTGGTCACCCGTCCTATGACCGGCCTTTGCGAAAATTGCTTAACTCCAACAATTGCAGACCGAGCGCGTTTACCGCTGCGCCACCGAGCTCCTCAACTTAATACTCATTTAATATCAAATTAATGTGACATGTACCTGCCTGTTTATCAACGCGTAACTCTATACCTATTTGTGGAGATTTCTCATTAGCACATAAATTATCTAGATCTGTAGTTATTATTTGACTGTTAATCTTCCTAAGAAAATAAAATAAAAATACACCTTACAAAACAGTATATAAAGCGAAGGTTGAATCAGAATCATTTATTCAACGTAATTATCATGGATAAACTTATTGAAGGTCAATGTAACATTTTTGAATTTACGTCATTTCGCATGGTGTTATTACTGAGGAGAAGAAATGACAAGAAACTGCAACAGCAACACATCTATTAAATCAATGAGGGTATACATTACAAGTTATTTAATAACTAGAGGAACACATGTAATACTAGACATTTTTATCATTTAGGTAATCATTAATCTTATAATAAGCTATTTTACATATAGTAAGCTAAATGAGCTTTAAATTTGGTGGCAGAGAATGACTTAGAAGGACGTACATTGACCAAATTGGAGAAGTCTTTAGAAAAGTTTCAGTAAAATCTACTCTGAACTGGAGTGTATGAAACGATCGATGAAAGTGTAGGAAGCAAGAGAAGTAAGTCAGGATCGAAGCAAATGGAATTCCATAGTCTCTGCTTTCCCGGGTTGGAAAAAGGCGTGAGTTTATGTATGTATGTGTAATACATCCATAAAACACTTCAGGGCCCCGATACCGACCCCGCCGGCGTGGTCGACGATTTCCCTCATTCAGCGCTTATCGCAATCGACCCACTAGGGTCGAATAATTCTTTCAAGAATTTTTCCTCTCCGACGACGCCCTGAGCCGAGGTTCGCGCCCAACTGGGCACCCTCAGGCCTGTTGTCTTAAACGTTGTACCGGGTGAGAGCCTTCAGCGCTCCTCATTTGTCCGGCCAAGTAGTTAATGCCATCTGCGGCAAATCTACAATAAGTCACGTCAAAAAAAAATGTAATACATCCACTCCTCGCCAGCCCTGTTTAAGTTCATTGTAATAGGGGCCCAGTCCATTGCCTTGGCAAGCGAATTCTTCGGTATATCATTTGATACCCAACACAGTACCCTTGGGTTTCTTTTTTCATCAGTTCACGCATTTGTTAAATTCTGATAGGTGGTTTAGAAGTTAGGAGGGAATATACGTACAAAAAAAATAAAAAAAAACGGTCAAACACTTAACCCTCCGTCATAGAAGATTCCGTGGTCTCTGCCTGCCGCAATGGGAAATAGGCGTGAGTTTATGTATGTATGTAACATAACCCTCCTTTCTGCTTCGCGGCAGTCTGATAAATGGAGGCGCTCGGAAAATTCATCAAACAAGCATGGCGTCTTTAAGCGAACGTCTACAAACAAGCGTATTTAATTAATTAGAAACAGATCCGACATTATTTCCCAGTGATTGATTGAAACAACGCTGTGTTCAGCGGGGTACTTAAGTATGCTTAGTTTATTTTCTTTTACAGTCTCTTCGTATTGAATTGTGCGCAATTTCTATCACAATTCGATATTACTTGACTGAATCGACCAAATATCCTTGCGCTGAGCTATGACCGATTTGCGCTGCTACAGCACACATACATAGATACCTGGCGTGTTTAATACAGAGCTTCGTCTCTGTTGATTGGTTGTCTGTATCTAATCTTTTTCTTTTTGTATGCATGTGTGTCTGTAGACCAAATAAATGTTTTTATCTATCTATCCGTGGACCCGTGGTAGCCCAGTTGGTAGAACGCTTGCCTCGCACTTTGAGGTCGCAGTTTCGAATCCCAGCGTAAATCTAAACCAATGTTGTTGAAGCAGTTTTCGAAATCATATTTGGATCATAAATTATTATCGTGAGGAAACCCACATGCCGGAGGTATGTGAGCTAACCTGTATTGAACTGGTTTTCCCTTCGCGGGTTGGAAGGTCAGACAGGCAGTCGCTTCTGCAAAAATCGGATCTGTCAAATCTTCCGGTTAGATAAGCGGACCCTGTGAGAAACGGGATAATGCTAGGGTGAAGATGATGATGTTAGAAAAAGCGGTGAACGTTAATATCAACTCTATATTTTTGTGTACGGTCACGAGCATTAATATGGATACACTTTGGTACCATGTCACATTAACTTTTTTAACAAATTCAACTGTAAGTCTCGCTGAATGTCAAATATGTTAGTGCGACAGAGTCCTAAAGTGGGTACATTATATTGCTCATGACTGTACTACCATCAATTTTAGGGAAATACGCCTCCACCAACCCGCATTGGAGCAGCGTGGTGAAGTATGCTCCGTACCCCCTCCGGTTGATTGAGGGGAGGCCTGTGCCCAGCAGTGGGACGTATATAGGCAGGTTATGTTTATGTATGCCATAGAATTTCCGACCTTTACAATATGACTATAAATATCCCTTCCGACTTAGGATTGGGTATTTTGATATTTTCACACGTAAAGTACGTGGTCAAATTCCAAGCCAAATAAAACATTTTCTGATAGTAATACAGTGTAGTTCAGTTTGCAGCAAGTTAGATCTTAAAAGTATCTAATGGACACACTTTTGCTGTTTCTAGAAAGTTCTTGAGTTTTTAATGTGTGCTCTTAATGGTTTGTGAGTGCTTCCGTTCATGATTTGAAGTTTGTTTTTATAGCTTCTCTATTATTTACTAGACTTCATAAAATATACTTTTGGAGGCAACAAATAAACCGTTTCTACTGTTGTGAAGAGATAAAGTTACCTGTTCTGGGTGTATGTTTTTTTTTTCTTTCTATGTTCTACCGTTTACAAAAAGTACTTAACATTGTATTTTGAAGTATACAGGGTTATACAGGGCTTACAGGGTATACAGGGTTTGTGTTAGTGACATCGTACCGAATACTAAGGGGGATGATTCAGACGATGATGATTGAGTTTATATTAAGTGGAATTTTCCGTCGCAAAATTCATGATGTTTTTTAGTTATTTTATATTCTATACTTTTACGATAGAAAATTTCACTTGATATTAACTCAGAATACTGAGCAAAATCATTCCCCTCAGTATTCGTAACGATGTTACTTATACCCCGTAAAAGTGCATACATGTAGCCATACAAGTAGGTATGGGTGTTAGTGACACCGTAACGAATACTGAGAGGGATGATTCAGACCATGATTATGAGTTGATATCAACTGGAATTTCCGGTCGGAAAATTCATGATTTTTTTTTGTTTTAATTATTTTCAGTTCCATAGTTTTGCGACGGAAAATTCCACTTAATATCAAGTCAAAATCATGGTCTGAATCATTTTTCAAAGTGTTCTTTACGAAGTCACTAACACCCTGTATATTAATACATGTACGTAAACTCTAACGCAAAAAAAAAACACTCAAAATCATGATTTAGGCAAGATTTGTACAGTCATCGAATGATTTCTCTAATAGTGGGCTGCATAATGTAATGTTATAACAATGCAAAAATCTTATAAATGAAGAATTACAGTACCTGCTTCCACTTTGTGTCTATTTGATTGCTTGACATCTACGTAAGTGGTTTATGATTTGTATGGCCTCTTAGTTGCCATGATGTCATTTTAAATAGCCATGGAAATAACAAGGTCTTGTACTTAATAAATAATCTTTGTAAATCTTATTCTATGTAAGAATTATCAAATAGGTACCGCGTTGGTTCACCATTTTAGTTCAGTTTTTAGTGCCAGTAGACGCTCGAAAAAGAAGACGGTTCCAGCGATTGTTTGTGTTGCCCATTGCGCGCACCAACCTCATCAACCCTGGTGTCAGGGTTATTATTGAGCTGCCAAAGGCCCCTGACGTGACTCAAGTAACGACTACGTACTTACATCAGTAAGTAGTAACCAGGACCAACGGCTTCACGTGCTGTCGTGAACCTTACATAATCATGTAAGGTCACGAATTATCTAAATTCTGAATCACATTCCAAAACTGAAATGTGTCATAGTTATATGAAATACCTATGGGGCAAAATACCCACAAATGGGCAACGTGCCCATAGCTGTCTAAATATAGGGTAAAAAACCAACGATGTTAGAATATGTGATTAGAATGTTTCATAGTTATATGAATACCTATGGGGCAAAATACCCACAAATGGACAACGTGCCCATAGCCGTCTGAATATAGGGTAAAAAGCCCACGATGTTTGAATATGGGGTGAAACCCCGCGAATGGCCTCCAACCGCCCCTTACAGCCATCCCTGTCCACCTGATTGCCTTGATAAATTCATCTGATTACCTGATAAATCACCACAACGATATTACCTACTGCAATGTTTTACTGTTTGTTTTACTATCCGTTTTACTGTTTACTGTCTGTTGTTCTCTTTATCGATTTGTATCGGATAATACAAATATAGCATAACTGATATCTAAGTAATTAGGAAAATATATAAGTATTATAAGACTTAACTGAATATTCTTCCTGCACATCGACAGGAAGTCTGATAAAACTGTTGTTGATTGTTATACCTGAAAACACACTGTTTCTTCTCTAATCTGTTTCTGAATAATCTGAATATTCTTTGATTTCTGTTCTCTCCTCTTAATGCAATTTCATTTGTTCCTTTGTCGATTTATACCAAATAATACAAGTACCTATAGCATAACTGATATCTAAGTAATTAGGAAAATATATAAGTATTATTAGACTTAACTTGGGGGAGACCTATGCCCAGCAGTGGGCGTCGTACGGCTGATGATGATGATAAGACTTAACTGAATATTCTTCCTGCGCATCGACAGGAAGTCTGATAAAACTGTTGTTGATTGTTATATCTGAAAATACACTGTTATTTCTGCTCTGATCTGTTTCTGAATAATCTGAATGTTCACTGATTTCTGTTCTCTGTTCTAATGCACCTTCTTTTGTTCTCTGAAAATTATTTAGTTTTTTCGTAATGACAGCCCGCCAAAAAGCATCAACTTTTTTCTGGCCAGTGTTATTATGACATATATAACCTACAAATCGATTACTCACTCGAGTAAAAATAAAATCGATATGATGCATTTTAATATTATTATGAATTTGATTATTTAAATTCGAGAACTGATTACAGTTCGAGACACTGCCCCGACGCAAGAATTATGAAATACACATGTGTTATGATTAAGTTCAGCATTCTAAACCCTGCTGTAGATTTTGAGTAGACTGTTCAATTTGCTGCACTATGTTCTGAACAGCTTGATAAGCAGTTTGTTGACTTAGACTCAAACTCTGTTTCATTGCTATGTCCTGTTAATTTAGCTGAAGCTGTTGTTGATTATGAAACAACGCACTGAATCAAAATTTTGCTGATGTTTTCAATAAACGTAAGCAGATACGTCTATTCTGGATAACTGAAAAGTATCAGTAATATAACAACTTAATATATCTAATATCACAACTTTCTCCAGATGATGTTAGCATGTTTGGTTTGTGCTGACAAATAACGACTGAAAAAGGACTAAAAATTTGAGCTATTCCAATTTGTTGCTACTGGAGGTACAGCTTAATAGAGGGCAATTAGGCTCTCACCTGAATATCCTGATCTGCGACTGAAGAGGTCGAGGCTGCTGATATCATCGACAGCTCCCTGATATGCGTCAGCGTATAGTTTACCTCTTTGAACTCTTGATTAATGTTCTCCAACTCCCGAAGCTCGTCAACAAGGAAGAACTCTTAATTGTACTGAATAATAACCTGGAAGGCATCCACTAGCTGTGGATAATGACGCCTGGATTGCTTCTGCGCCACTGATAGCACGATTGTTGATTTATGTTCTATAACTGTTGCATATGAATTGGTTAATATACGATATTTATTTGAAAACTTGGTCTTAACTTTTAGCAAATGGTTGGTATTCATTCTAATAACAATACTTACTGACTATTTCGAATATGTTTACACTGAATTTTTGCAATATAAATTGAAGTAAAACATAATAAAATTTGTACCCCAAAAACATAAAATCAATGAATTAATACTTTTCGAAACTCTTAAATGAACTGACTTACAACAAACTTAACAACTCAATTCAACTGATCTGATTTCTGATTTGTTGATAACTGGTATAGTCAATCTGATTTAATGTTGATAACTGGTATACTCAATCTGATTTAATGTTGATAACTGGTATAGTCAATCTGATTTAATGTTGATAACTGGTATACTCAATCTGATTTAATGTTGATAACTGGTATAGTCGATCTGATTTAATGTTGATAACTAACATGGTCAATCCAATTTGATGTTCATAACTGTTATGGTCAACAGTTACATGGTCTATCCGATTTGATGTCGATAACATTAACAACTGGCTTCGTCCTTCTGATTTATCAACTGATTTGGTTGATCTGATTCGCAAATAATCTGGTCAATCTGCTCTGACAACTGATTTGGTCCATCTCATTTAACTACTTATTATTGGCCCATCTGATTTGAGTCAACTGATTTAACAACTGTTATTGGCCCATCTGATTTAAGTCAACATTATTGGCCCATCTGATTTGAGTCAATTGATTTAACAACTGAATTGGTCCATCTAATTAGGTCCATCTGATTTGATGTCAACTATTCTGTATCTACTGATTTCGTACTGAGTATCATAACACTAAATTACATGTTCAAGATATCCCAGCACCTCCACCATGTCGTGCGGCTGATGATGATGATAAGACTTAACTGAATATTCTTCCTGCGCATCGACAGGAAGTCTGATAAAACTGTTGTTGATTGTTATATCTGAAAATACACTGTTATTTCTGCTCTGATCTGTTTCTGAATAATCTGAATGTTCACTGATTTCTGTTCTCTGTTCTAATGCACCTTCTTTTGTTCTCTGAAAATTATTTAGTTTTTTCGTAATGACAGCCCGCCAAAAAGCATCAACTTTTTTCTGGCCAGTGTTATTATGACATATATAACCTACAAATCGATTACTCACTCGAGTAAAAATAAAATCGATATGATGCATTTTAATATTATTATGAATTTGATTATTTAAATTCGAGAACTGATTACAGTTCGAGACACGTGCCTTCCGAAGCACAGATCATCTTCTGGACAATCAGATGACCAGCCTGCAATGTCCTAACCAAACTAGGGATCACAAAGTGATTTATCCCCACCGGGATTCGAACCCGGGACCTCCGGATCGTGAGCGGAACGCTTAACCACTGGACCACGGAGACCGTTTCGCCCGCATCATAAGTCTATTTGGTTATTAAAATGTTACCATAATGTAAAATTGCACATACCGCGTCAAAATTTTCGGCTGTATTTTGCACGAAACAATACAATATTGTTCACCCGACCTCGCCTCGAATTAATTGTAACACTGTAACAATGCAACTTCCTTATTTTTCGTCATAATTGCATTTTGTATAATTGAAAGTTTTTATGTTCGTTACGTTTGTATGTGTGTAATTTTAATGTATGTGCATTGAGATGTTTTGAAGAATGTTTGTTGTCTCGAATAACAGATTTCCACTCCTCGCGATCTTTCGCATCCTAAAGTATTAAACATAAAACAAAAATGAAACAAATTACAAAGTATAATACAATTAAGTAAGTAATATCTTCAAGGTTAAAATGAATAGGCATTTGCTAGGTAAGTGTGATCCACTGTAGACCACATTGTCACTTACCATCAGGTGAGATTGTGGTCAAACGCGAGCCTATATTATTCAAAAATTTTTTATTAAGATAACAGATAACAAAAATTATTTGTTATCTTATGTTAATATTTTGGTTGTAACTCCATAAGTCTCCCTAAAATTCATCCTAGAAACATTTTTATAGTACAAAACATTTCATCAAAACAAACCTAAAATCGTACTATCCGTAGGTCTGTGACCTTCAGATCGATAACAGTATGCCATTCATTCATGCTCCGTCATAAAACATATTTCTCGCAAAATCATCAAAATATATTCATCGCGTTGGTATCCTAATTTAGGCGTTCCCTCCCGCCTGTTCTTGAGAAGTACGTTATTAAAATGGCTCCCGTTAGACGACGCATATATTGTAAGTTTGGGTGATATTATTTATAAACATAACATAATTGAATAGAAGAAAGAAGTTGGAAAGGCCCTAACGCGCATTTTGTTTGAGAACCGCTGTCGCCGTTTCAACCTCACTCTCTTTTACTACTACTCCTGCAAACAGAAAACTACGATAGCTCTATTGCTTCTTAAATTCTATAGCCACTGTAGCGGCATTGTATATTTTATGTGATACGCTGCAATTATATGATTACTTTTCGTAAAATACTGCATACAAAAGGTTTTTTTTGATAAATAGCCGATCATACTAAGGTTTTTAGCGTTAACACAGGATATATGTTTTTTTGGCCGACAGGTTATAATCTTTTAGTATACCATCGCAGGGCTCTATGCGTCGTTAAGTTTGTGGACGAGTGGAGTGCAAAGTTGAAGTATGAACTTTTTGCTCATACTTGCATGGCGCGCGTTTCGCACTTTCTGGGCCGTCCCAACCTCTTTCTTCTATTCCGTGGGTATTTACACCCACTGCACGATAGCTATGTTTAAGTCCCAAGTAATAGGCGTCGAGCCTACTGCCATTATTCGGGCAGAAATCCTGGAAATCACGTGATATCAATTATCTGCAATCCAAACATGAAATCAAATTCATGTAATGGAATTTAGAGCTTAGATGGAACGGTAACTATCACCATTTAGTTACCGTTTCCGTAAAATTATTCTTTATTCTATGCCTACGCCGCGAAATAGTCGTGAAAAGTGTCTAGTTTAGTAAATTTAAACGGACCGTCTTCCCTGAAGTAATTCCAAGTTCCTAAAAGCTCATTTATCATTACTTTGTAAACTTTTAAAAATTTGAAGTACGGCTTCGGCAAGATAAGTCTAGCTTCTTGTTATTCCAAATTCAACAAAAGTTGAAACAATTTTGTTATTTTACAGTAGGATTGTTGTTTTGTCAGAATTTGTTTTGGATACTTGGAATTTCAATCATTTTACCTGAACTGCGTGCGTAACTTTTTGTATATTTCATTACTTACCTATTGAAATGGAGCTGTTGTAGCCCAGTTGGTAGAACGCTTGCCCCAATTCATGTTTGGATCATAAATTATTATCACGTGCTAAGCGGTGAAGGAAAACATCGTGAGGAAACCCACATTGAAGAAAGAAATTATCATTTGTAATTTCGAGTAACACGCGTTTTGGATCCTTTTAAAATTTTTCAGAGGTATGATCTATCTCTGTTTGAACGTTCGGATCCCGGTTGGGACATATCACAAAAATCACTGCCTATTTTTTGGTTAAGACATTAAAGGCTGATCACATGATTGTCCGAAAGTAAGATGAGCCGTGCTGCGGAGGACACGTTCAAGCCGTTGTTCCCGGTTAATAGCCATATCAGGGGCCTTTTACGGCTCAATAATAACCCTGGTCATGGTTGATGAGGTTGGTCATCCACTTCACAACCCACACGATAGAAGAATAAGACTCACCTTGATAAATGATAAGCCTTGTACAGGTTAGTTGACAAGTATACAAAAATCGACCATATCAATTGCTAACTCTCACAAATCATACAATACTATCTGTTTCCCTAAGGTTAAGCAGAGATTTCGGAACTCCATTTGCTTTAGAAAATTGAGAATACGCGCAGAGTTGAGAGTATTCTCACAAAAACGTGCTTTTAACGAAAATTATTCCCTTAAAACCACAAATACCAAAACAAACTCGTATTCCCAATTACAAAAAGCAAGACACAACAAATCTTGGAGATGCATCGTAACCTATCCAAATCCAAAACAAGGAAGACGCGAGCCGCTCCCGAAATATCCACCATGTTATCGCGTGCTAATGGCGACTGTACACTTTCGACGAGAACACCAAGGCGTGACGAGTACGAGAGTTTAAACGGTGGCTCTCGCCTCGGCACGCTGATGTCACGCCTGCTGCATGTAGTTTTGACCAGCCAAGTAGTCAATGCCATCGGAAGCAAATCTATATGTATAAGTCTCGTTATAAAAAAAAAAACAACTCAGTTGGCTCGACCATTAAATACAGCGATACGGCTCACCATAATCTCGTTGGTCTAACAGAAAGCTCGGTGAGTTGTGGGTACTTAGGTAGTTCCTCATGCGATGAATGTACGCTTCAAAGGGTGTCTTGAGGATCGCCAAGAGCAATGGTTGTACACAGCGAACTGCGCAAGTAAATAATAAACCCTCGCAGACAGATCCCTCGCGAGACTTAAGGAGAGCACTCGCTCGAGAGTGTACAGCCGCCATTATCGCGATCTAAATCGATCGGCGATGCGCGCGCGCACTTGACTGAGTCATGGCCGCGCACGGCCACTGCACCCGTAGTAAACTTCAGTTTACATATCACAACAAAGATTGATTGTCGACTGGAGTACTTTGTATGTTTGTTTAAACTTAGGGGACTCAGAGTTTGGAACGTCAGCCTGCGAAAGTGGTAGACTCTCTCACGGAATTGGGGCGAATATATACTGTTGTTCCTTCTGTCATATAGATCGGCACTTCATGAGAGTATCTCTACGACTCCTGCAAAGGTAAACTTCGGCAGGGAGTTACGGCTTCCAGCGGAACTCCTAGCAGGGTGCCCACCTAATATTCCTAGTTGCTATACGTTATGTAAGTTTACACGTATTTCCCGTTGAGGTTAGCAGAGACCATGGAATTTCACTTAGTACGATCCTGACACACTACTTTCGCTTCTTCCACTCTCATCATGCTCTCTCTCTCTCTCTCTCTCTCTCATGCATGCTCGTTAGCTGGCTTGGGGAACTAGAGTATTTATAATTAAGACTTGGACTTTTTTATTATTAATTTAAATTTGGAGTTTACACACTCCATGATAAAAGTTATTTCTATGAGTTGTTGAATATATCATAAATTCATTGGTAGTTCGAATTAGAAGTATAAGTATCGATTCCTGAAGGGATAGAAACTGGCACTGTAACATGGCAGCATAGAAAATGAATTGTACATTACTAAAACGATACTTCGAAAACATTACTACATTATAAAACAAAAAGGGAATGTTGGAGTTGTACCCAGGGAATACTTGACAGAGTTTAAGTGAAACAAGACACAATACAAACGTATTTTACAGATACATAGGTATATTTTATTTTAAACTTAAGCCCGTAATGTGTACTCTTGCTATACCTATCATTATTGATATAAAATATGTCTCAGGCGGTAACCTTTAAACCTCTAACAGTTTTACCTAATTATGTGACGTAACATGAAAACAACAGGTAAGGTGCTACACAACTGAATTAAGGAGGGGGGGGGGAGTTTTAGGGTTGAGGAGGTTAGTAATTCACCTCACAACCCACAGGATAAAAGAACTAAATTAAAACAAATAATATACTTATATAACACAAAGAATTCCCAAATCACGCAACGATTCATAATCCAAATGTTCAAAAACAGACCAGACAGAATACATAAACAAATGCCTGTCAACAAAAAACCCACAAAATTAAATCCGACCAAATCTCCTAATCCAGAACAATCTCTAAAACGTTTAAAATACACATCGTCGATCATACAACACTAACGATCTAATAAATCCAAAAAGAATTCAATTTCACAGTGTTGTGTCTCGATTGGGACAATTTATGTCGATCAGACACGGTTGGTGTACATTGAAAGCTGATTGTAAATCTGTAGGTGATGGGAATATAAATAAGGATGGTAAGACGGAAGTGGACGGTGTCAATGGTACGGGATTAGATAACGCTTGCATTGGAAATGGGATAAGTGGTATTGTAGACAGTTTAAGCAGTAGTTACAATGATATGAATAAAAGTCATTGATGTTCAAGCAAGATCTAAAATATGGACATATTAAAAAGGAATAAAAAGGTACTGCTGCAGTAGTAATGTAAGTTTAGTAATTACACTAACATTCAAAATACCGTCGCCAACTAGACATTCGTCTTATAAATAAAGCAGTTGGCCAAACGTAGAAATTGCTTCAACTGTTAAAATAATCGTAGATTTATTTTCTGTTATGTTCGTGAAATTATAAATAATAATAAATGTGAGTGAGCAAAATTGTATATTTAAAGATATCAAAGGCGCCAAATATAAAACAACTTCAACTGATTTGTCACAACTAAGAAAGACAAATAGACATAAAAGTAATGGCGAAGCCACTTAAGCCCATAACTTAAAATGCAAGTCTGCAAGTTGAAGAAATAAATTCTAAGTTCGTTCTCTCCAGGAAACTTGAGGCACTCTTATTCTCGTTACGTCGAGTAAATTGCAAGCTACCGTCGAAAGTTTCTTGCAGTCTTGTGGTTTGTTGGTTTTACAACTTTTTTAATAATGATGTAGCTCCTGAACATTTCTGCTGTGATAAGGTCTCCTAAACTAAGTGTTTTTAAGAGTCATTTTTTAGATATATTTTCTGTAACTAGTTTATTTTAATTATATTTGTTTTTTGTGAGAACACTATTGCGGATGACTTTTATCTCCCAGCTTTCGTCTTAACTCTTAGACCACACAATGTAAAATGCGTTCAGCATAGCTTATGAAGGAAAGCTTCACTGTGCTTAAATCCTCGGCAAGAGATTACGGGCTTTAATGTTGCTACTTTGTAGCCTTATATGCATTTCCTTTTACTCACCATCATGATGGTAAAACATTGGTATTTATGAAGTATTAATGTGTTTATCCAAGCTTATCACAGCAAGCAGCTACCGGGCAGCATCTGATATCATTCAGTGCTATCAAGCGCATCCATTAGGAATTATTCTTATTCCCATACAAAAGGTCATCCACGCGAAAATTCACATACAATTCTCACATCGAGGAAACTGTTGAGTCAAGTTCAATGACTGCCTTAATCACTTTATGATGTCATCGTGTGAGTCGCACACCGATTAACCATTCTCTACTCAAGCGTGATGCAGCGTTTCCAAAAGGTTTACTAAATGTCGCTTTAAATTACATACTGACCTTTTATAAAATCGTTATTAAATTCTAGAACGTTTTTGCCACATTGATGGATTTTAAAAACCACTAAAATATTGGAAATTGATAGCTCACCATGATAGGCCCTAAGTGTAGGTCGGAAGGAAAGAAGGAAGTCTTAATAATTGTCTTGGAAAATTATATTAAAAATTAAGTGGATTCGGTATTTTCTTCTTAAATGGACTATAGCCTAAACACATTATTTTTCTTTCTCTTTCCTTAAATCTGTAATGTAATCTGTATGAGTCTTTGTCTTCTGCATCGTAGTATCCTTTATAGCCTTATTTCATCTACCTGTGCCATTATTATTATCAGAGACATTACAATCTCCATTTCATATTATACGTTTACCAAAATACTCAGGCGAAATTTTCAAAACAGATCAGATTAGATCACCTAAGATACTCATGTATACAAGAATTCTAACTTCGATAGATATCAAGAAGCTTCATTTTGTTACCTAAAACATTTATCTTCAAATTGCTTATGAAAATGGAATTTGTTCTAAAGTGAAACAGCAATTTCGCTTCAAGATAAGATCGGGAAGGTTATTCATGAAACATGTAATATTATTCAATAGGTATGACGACAAGATCGGATATAGGCAGACCGAAGCTCATAATGACAAGCTTAACTTGATCCCCTTCTATGGTACAGATGACAAAGTCAGCGAATTTTTTTATTATCAAACAAAAAAAAACGAAAGAAAGATACACCACACAAATGAACACGGACGAATATAAAATGTATTTAAGTACGCTTGATTTTGTTTCAAAAGTGGCTGCAAGTTGTCTTCAGATTATTTCCTAAAAAAATTGTATTACAATTTCAGTAATTTGGCCTTGGCTGCCTAATATTGGTTCCCAGATAGATAATTTTAGTTAGATGCTGCTACTACTACGGTTACTATTTAAGTACCCTCTTATATAGTAACCAATCCTGCGTCAATACTTAGATATAACTGTCTGGGAACCAATATTAGGAAGCTAAATTACAGCACTGACAATTCCAACCTAGAAACAAAAGCAATTTAAAAGATCATCTATCCAACTTTCCTAATGGTTTCCAATGAATAATCGCAACTTGACTTAGATTTCTCGAACGGCTTCAATAAAGGGTTTATTTATGTCAGGGATCTACCAAAATTTGTCATAATATAATCCACCTCCCAATAGGAGAAATTCCTTAGCTGTCCCAAAAGATTCGGACAATACGTCTTGAGATAATCCGCAATTTATCTGACCGATGCTGACTGTGCTGTTCTGGGTTATTTGTTTGGATATGTCTTGATTTTGCTAATAACAATTATGGGATATGGTTAATTGATTTCCATTATAATTTGGTTGCTGTTTTTATGTGACCAAACTCATTATTCAACGTTGGGTATCTCTTTAAAAACAGACGAAGAATTAGCATGGGGAAGTAGATTTTGGAACAGTAGATTTTGAATTGCAAAAGCGATGAAGGGTTTTTGGTATCATTTAAAATGTAGTATTCGCCGATTGCCCATGCGTTAAGCCTATTGGAGGTAGATAATATAGTAGTAGCACACTCGAAAAGGACTGATTTTTAGTACGGTGACTTATAACGATAAACAGAGCTATAAATCCCTAGAAAACCCCTTATGATGCACTGTTCAGCGCCACGTTATCAGCAAAGTATGTAGTAGGCAAACTGTAAACATTATGTTTCCTGTATCAAGCATCTCTTATGAAATTCTCCATACTATCTTATCAAAGCGCATAATTGTGTCATTATAAACTGGGTTGCATAATTTTAAAACTTCCTGCGCGGCGTCTGGTGTTTTGGATTGCCAGGACTTATGCTTTTTATAAGTCAAGTTTTTTTAAATAATATGATTAAAAAAGTGTTTTAGTGAATAACCGGCCTCCGTGGACTAATTAGTGAGTATCGATCCAGAGGTCCCGTGTTCGAATCCCGGTGGGGATATATCACAAAAATCACTTTCTGACCCCTGGTTTAGTTAGTACATTGTAGGCTGGTCACCCGATTGGCCGAAACTAAGATGATACGTCCTTTGGAAGTCCGGAGGGCACGTTAAATTGTTGGTATCTGCTGCTATTTCTTAAATAAGTAGGTAGCCTTTTCAGGCCTTTAGCGGCTCAATAGTAAGCCTGACACCAGGCTGTCGGTCATTGATCTCGCAACCACACAAGAGAAGTCTTTAAAAAGTAATACAAACGAAATATAATTAAATGCACATAATATCACAAAAACCAATTCCGACGACCTTATAGCGTCATATAGTTTCCACTGAACAATCAGTAACTCTTTGGTGAGACTTAAGGTAATTTATGTCACCATTTTCAACTGTTAGACAAGTAAGTACTACTTTTAAATTCAGCTCGAGCTGAAGCATGTCACGTGCCCAATTTGCAAGTTCTACCGTCGCTGAACCGGGGACCGCGAAGTAGAATAATTTCATTTTTCTTCGAAGTTGGCTGAAACATTCCCAGAACTAGAGACTCTATAGTCTATAGTATATATAAAGGCCATATGGCCTTTATATTTCGAGTGAAATTCTCAAAGCTATTCTCTGAAAAGTCAGATCGGATAGTGCCAAACTTTTGAATTTTCTACAATTTTTCAAGTCACACATCGAAAGTGTTGTATCGGACTTACGATAGAGTTTTCTGTTTCAAAAATGGTTCGCAACGTACAAAATATTGTGCATTGATATTGTGAAATCCTATTAAATGGGCAGAGTCACAAGTGGTCGACTTATAGTCACTATTGATGTGAAGTCTTGGGATGGTATATAATGAACCGTATGATGACAAGTGATCAGCCATCATCATGTGATGGTACATCATGTTACGTTGCATTGAGACACAATTCTTCTGTCGGTTTCTTACGACATGCCCAGGTAAGCAACTGAACACGTCCTACAGCTTTAATTGGCTTTCAGTCCAACATAGAATACATACATACAAATACCCGCCCGTGATCTGTTAATGAAGTAGACAGAGCCACAACACAAATAATCAAAGACAACTTGCAGCCACTGTTGATACGAAGTTATGAGATGGATATGATGAACCTTATGGATGACAAGGGATCAGCCTACCGACCATAACTATTGTCCATCATGTGAGAAAGCAGATAATCTCTCTCGGATACTTTCCAGCATAGAAACTTTAAAGTATAACATTTTGTACTGTTACACCCACGCAATAACGTGACATTTAACACGTTATGTCCCTGCAGTCTAAGCTTTTCTCGAAGAAAATCTTGACAATTCTATAAAATAACAACCAGCTATCTTAAAGCTATCTTGTACATCTTTTGTTATATAAATTGTGACGTCTTTAACCCTGCCCGTTTCACCAGGGTTTTACCTCTTTCCTTCCTCGTTCGTTAAAATGAACCGCCATTAGTAATATGTCGGCAAAGTCGGTATTGTAAGATATTATCTCTGCTTAGGTGGGAGGAAATACCTCATTTTCTTAAATAGTACATTATTTTTCAAGTCAGAATTTGCCATTCTAGGATTTCTAGGAAAAGTGTAAGCATGTTCCCGTGTTTTTTTTTTATCTTTATCATCATTTGAGTTTGCCGTCAAACGCAAATATTGTAAATTCCTCTAATTTTTCTGAAATCCTCTCAGTAATACGTCAAATTACACATATAAAATTACAGGAAAAAACTCAGAATGACGTTGGAGAAGTCGAAATGTCTACGTTTCGACATCTGTTTGCCGACCCCTATAATATCTGTCGAGATGAGTTATAGTACCGCTTATTGTATGGAATTCGATCCCGGTTTCTTGTTAATTAATTTTAGTATGATGTCTCGTTTGAAATTCTATTTTCAGAGGAGATTTTGGTAACATGAGTCATAATGCTAACTTATGATTGAGTGTGTAAATATAATTATTTGGCGTGATTTATACTTACTTAGATGTTTATTTCAGTTTACTCTGGTAGTGAATGTACCTATTCCAGAAAAGACTGGATTTAGAGGAATCACGAGAGAATTTGATGTGTAGTGTCAATGTCAATTGAACAGAAACTAAGAGAAAGCTCGGTGAGGCGGACTTACTCAGTTCATCTTGCGGTGGATATATGTTATGTGAATTTGAATATCTTTATTGTTCAAATTAATATGTCATACGGCTAAGTATGTTGTCGGAAACAACTAGTTGCTAAACGAGTTTAGCTCTTGTACCAATCCTTAGTCCATTTTACCACAAATATTCAAACACTAATAACATCATTTCGTTCATTTCCAGCCACAGTACTTCTTCAATAAAATAAAACAAATCTCTCCGAAACAAATCTCCTCTGAAATTGATTTAAGTGCCTCGTTTTCACTTTCCGTTTCGATTCGTCTTTTTGTTCCAAGCAATTGCAGTGAGTGGGCAGAAGCTGAATTTGTAAGCAGGTTGTATTTATTTTGTTGTAATGACTAATTACCAACGTAACTTGTCTGACGATGTGTTCATTTACGCAATCGAATCTTGGCTAGTCTTTTGAGAATTTGTAATTTACTTTCTAATGCTCTTCCCTTATAGATGTTGTATGTAGGTATGTGTACATATCGTCACTGAAAAGGCAAAATTTTCGTTTGCACCAAAAGGCCATTTCGATATAAAACCTTTAGCCTTTATGTTTCAAGTATTATTCTATTCATTTTTCATCCCATTTAGATGACGTCAATTTAAGATTGATCACATTGTTTTTTTCATTTTCTGTCTAGCGTACATATCTTGCCATGAACTATTACTTTAGAATATTTTGGCACTTACGTAATTTTACCTTTTCAGTGACGATATAAACTTAAACTCTAACTTCTAAGCCACTAGTCTTCTCTCTTCTTTGTCTTCGCCACTTTCTGTTACGCGGGGTCAGGTTTCCCAATCTTCTTCAATCTTGTGTGACAGTTGTGAGAATGACCAACCTCGGCAACCCTGGCGTCAGGGTTTTAATTGAGCCGTCAAACACCCCTGACATGGCTTGTGTTGCGAATACGTACTTTCTTTCAAACAATCGGGTGATCAGCCTGTATTGTATTTTTTTTTACACTGTCTGTCCCACTATTATTATTTAATTAATTATATCATATCACCCAAAGGTTGCCTGGAAGAAATTGCTGCCTTAGCAATAAGGCCGCCTTGTGTACGTCTTTTTAATTTGTATTGTGTGCAATAAGGAATCGTATATTGTTTTAAACTGTCCTAACCGAACTAATCATTAAAACTAAACTAACATAATTACGTATAATTGCAGATAATACTTATACAATATGACAAATCTCTTGCGGTTTATGCACTTCCATAATTGTGATTGATAATTACATTATCGACATTATCAACAATGGCTTGATTGTCAGATCTATGCCAGCTAATTAGTACACAATCTGATGGATTGATTGACATGACAACATAACATAGAAGGAGACATATACATGTCTACATTAGGGCGTCCGTTCCGGAGTTACAGAGATTCGTACGATTTCTCCGATACTTCAACCCCGGAATTGAATTGCTCCAATATCGTAACTCTGGTGCTTGGAATTACTCGATCCTGAACAGGCCAATTAAGTAATACCCGCACGCTTAATTTAGCGAAAACCTAGCCCTGCATAAGTCTTTAATACTTATTATTTACAAATAAATAAACATGGACGATCTTTCAATTGTAATTCTTCTACTGTGTTGTGGGTTTCGAGGTCAAATACCGATTTCACCGAACCCGGCGTCAGGCATGAAATGGCTCAAATTGTACGTAAAAATGTGCAAAGTGACGCTCAAATGGATTGTTTTAAAATAAGGCACAAATCTATATTAGGGAATAGGGACTAACACATCAAATGACCGGAGAGAGGCAAGGCGCATGCCTCATCACACTGATTTGATACGGTCAGCGGACTATACTAAATTTAGAAATTAATCTTTATTTACAATAATCATCCTACCTATGCTGGACCGGGAGCAACCAGTAAAAACAGAAGGTAAGCTGCTTATCACAAAGGCTATGTCGTAATAACAGACAAAAGAATTGTGTCCTTTTATGAGATGATATGTCGATGCGAATCGGAGGATTTTGGTACGATATAGGTAATACAGGATCAAGGAAGGTGGCGATATGAGGGTGTCCTTTGTCCTACGAGATCTTACAGTTTAGATAAGAGGAAATAAAATGAGGTTAAGCACTGGGTTCCAGTATTTTCCAGTACTTCCCGTTCCATAGGCTTTGGCATTATAATTCACGCAGTAGTAATCCATATAGGGATGGACGCTACTCTTAGTAAGAGCATAGAACAAAAGAATAATAATACGTATAAAACGGACATTCCCCGCCCCGCACTAATACGTATCGGGCGCCGAGCTAGATTTACAACACCTCCCTGCTGCTGCTAGAAGAACTTTACTTCAATCTAAATGGCCATAAGCCGTTAAAGAATAAGATTTTTGTAAGGATTTGTCTCCGGGGCGTGACTTAGTATACATACATAAACAGCCTATATACGTCCTACTGCTGGGCACAGGCCTCCTCTCAATCAACTGGAGATGGTATGGAGCATACTCCACCACGCTGTTCCACTGCGGGTTGGAGGAGGTGTTTTTACGGCTAATAGTAGTTTTAGGCGGATGAGACGTTCGTTATGTAAAATTAACGATTCAAAGTGTTACTATGTTACCTACTGAATAAAGATATTTTTGAATTTGAATTTGAATAGCCGGGACCAACGGCTTAACGTGCCCTCCGAAGCACGGAATCATCTTACTTTTTCGGACAATCAGGTGATTCAAGCCTGAAAAGTCCTTACCAAACAAAGGACAGTCTCACAAATTAATTTCGACAATGTACCCATCGGGAATCGAACCCGGACCTCCAGATCGTGAGCCTAACGCTCTAACCACTAGACCACGGAGGCTGTTTGACTTAGTATAAGAGTCTAAAATGGATTCCTATGATGAACCGTACGATGACAGGTTACCGTCCCTTCTCTCATATGGAGAGTCCATCAGTCTCGGAGAACAATCCCTCGGTCTTGTTTTACGATGCGTTCGGCATGACACCATATTTGACTCGCTGAACAATCTGTACGAACAAGTTATTTTACAACCAGTTTTGTACCCAATCAGCACACGTCAGAACTTTACTACAGCAATAATATACGGCAGTAAATACACTGATGCAAACGATCGTAAACGCTATCGTAAAGTCAAAACCGAGGAGTTGACTCCGGTTATGTCAATGTTGCTTACCTTAGCATAATACTTACCTAAGTTATTAAACAGCTAAATAAAGAGTCATAATAATGAACACATCAGTTTTATTTAATTTCGTTATTTGTTTAAGAATGGCGTGAAAGAAAATATTTCCAGCATATGCTCATGGGTAGGTGTACGGGTAGCGATGGGTACGCTGAGTAAATCTTTCCACGCGTTTCGTTTCGTCTTCTTTTTCGACGTGGTTTATTGTAAGATTTCTTTTCGATGGCATTCTCTACTGGACAAAACGCGTTAAGACACTTGTTCCAAGAATAAATACTTACACTCTACAAATCAGGTGACATTTGCAATAAATGCTGAACTGATATTTGAACCAAATTCAAACTTATCGGAATCCAAATAACTTGATAACCGCATGGAACTCAACAAAAGACGCCAAGGGTGCGTCCAAACGCCTATATACAATTTCCTTTGCGTTCCTGGAATCGAATCCTAGGCGTTCCCGCCCGAACGTACTATCGATTTCCATTCAAGAGGGCAACGGCCAAGGTTTCGACGCAATGTAATGCGAAGCTAAATGGAGCAATGACTAGAAGATAAAACAAATTGTGTGTTGGTTCGATAAATGGTCTACATATATTTTCCCTTTTATTATCGCACGAAGAATGTGGCTTCGATTGGAAAAACCCACCTCTTCCTCGGCAGACATTATTTAAGTGTAAAAGCTTAGCATGTTTCTGCTCTGCTCTTATTTGAATCAAGAATATTTGTTCTTTAACATGATTGTTGTTAATAATTACATCCAGTGTTATTGTTTTAAAACTAAAAAAATCTTTAAAATATGATGTACAAACGCAAAATATCCAGTTTAGTAGATCTGTTGATAAAAATAGTGCTCAATAAATGCTTCTTGTTCTCACGATGTTGCCTATCGTACATCGTTACCTAATAGTTGCTTTGTCGTAATGGAACTTAAATAATTGACACCTTTATGTTTTCTGACTTTGAATAATGTAGTGTCAGCTCGGACACCATTCCTATCTTCAATATTTGTTACTAGTTCTCTGCGTAGGCTGATACAAAAAAACACTAATGCACTATGTTGCTTTTCTTTCTTATCAGCCCGGTCAAAAATCAAAGTTTCGGATCTCGTGACTAGCGAGATTGATTTAAGAAGACATTGAAGGCGCAAAGTTCTTAATTCAATTTTCTTTCAACAAGGTTTTAGTCGGTTGATTTGATTATTTTCTAATGGATCTGTAACTTCAGTATAGTGTACAACATAATTTACAATGAAATCGTCCAAAATCCATCTAATATCAACTCTCCTTTGTTTTTCGATTGTGTCTGGAAATCTGGGCGTTAAGAGCAAGACAGAAATGCCAAATCTAAACTAAAATGTGAACTGATTATACATAATTTCAATTCAAAATTTAATACGCCTAAATTACACATTATCAAAGTTTTGTGGTTTGTTTAACGTCGCCACAATTCAGTAGCACTATCGAATAATTATCCAAATATTTCGACGCCTCATCAAACTTTACATTTGCTGATCAAACACTCGAAACAGCCATTTCCAATTACAAAATTCATGGAATATTCGCTACTATTGATCGGGCTTGCACCCTGCACTTGCGATGCAGTAATTTATAACCAAAAGGGGACTATATTTGCTCTATTCAACCCACTGTATTCTGGGTATAATAGAGTTTAAATTAGGTTGGTGTTGCATCTATAGTTCCCCTATGCATAAGGGTTGAACCCATGTGTAAGCAGCATTATTGCGTGATTCTTTTTTTGTCGATGTTGGAAAAAATGTGTTCAGGGCTTGTTAATTTGGAGTAGGCGTTCGTAGCACTTTGCGTAATTGAGATTTCTTGCGGCGTTTCCTATAGTTTTTCTTGTTAAGAGTGTTATGATTTTTCAAATTGGTTCCTTGCTTTTGTGGGATAAAGGATCCTAGGCATGTCGTAGACCTAGGCATGAGTAAGGGAACATGTGGGGTGTAACATGACATGAGTGATGTAAGTGATGGGCTCGTGACTTGTTCCGTAAAATACTTGAATAATGACAGATGGATTTGCAGCTTCAATATTTTATTAGGAGTTATGGGTGTCAGTTCAAGATACAATTTTTTATGCTTTTGTTAAACTAATGCTGCCAATGACCTCTTGAATGGGTAGATCACGCTATTTTCCTTTTACGTAGAAATAATTACTTGAATTAGTTATGGATAAAGATCATTGATACACGATTTGCTATGGGCTAATTATAGACAATCAAAGGAAACTAATGTGCATGAATAAATTAACAATAATGTCTAGATGAGTCATTCAGATTGAATATGTTTTGTTTTTCTTATTGGCGTATTTAAAATACATAAGATTAGTCACATTTTCCATTACGGTAAGAATTGTAGCAAGTCTCTAAGTAGGTATAGAGACCAGGAAATCATAGACAGACAGGACGACGACGGACAGGGGCTACTATTTTTTTATGTTTCCTCTTACCACTTTTGCTTTCTCTTCCTGCATAAAATTCTACAAACATAAAGATATCCTTTTTTAAAAATTGATCACTGTGTTTGCTTAAGCGTTATTCCTTCGACAGTTTCGACTCTACTATTTATATTCGCTTCATAAATCTGTTTCATGGACATAAGTATGTCTGTTCTAAAAATCATTTCTCTTACGTTCGTTATACTTAGGACATCAACGTGAATAATCTTCTATCTTTTCACTGTCGCAATTATCCGATGCATTAACCGTTTTAATAGCTTGCGCTTCATCATGACGATCCTTTCTACCTCCTATTGTGTCATCCCCTTTCCATCTTTTATTTGCCAGACCGGTTAATTGTCCACGATATGCGCGCTTAATCCCTTAGGGTGATCGCACATTAAATTTTATCACGATCATGAGCACATGAAACACGCACCTTATTTTGTGATTATTTGTATTAAAAAAAAATTCAAAGTGATGTACTGTGTGAGGAATGACCTGATATGGACGAATATTTGGTGGTGTTTATGGATATCCTGACTTAATATTATGTTAAAAAAATAATGCATATCCGATCAGATCAGATTTGTATCAGATCCGAATATACTGCATATCACCAATACTCGGTACCTATCCAAATTTAAATTGACGCATGACAGATGCAAAAAAAGACATTACCTTCGCGATTCTGGTGACCATATCCGGATATAAGTATTGAATTTTCCAAAAACTAGTAGTGACAAAGCGTCGCGTGCGGTGTGTTCGGTGTGTATCTATGATGTTGATAAATATGAGAGGTCTCTCGCGGGTACGGTTTGTGCTTTGTAGGGTGTTGGCGTCAGATCTGGCAACCCCCGTTGCCTAGGTATTGTTGATTGTATGGCGCTTAGCAACGGGGGTGTAAGTTAGGTTTTTTACATTATTATAATTTTGTGATCTTTTACTCTTTATTATACATTAATACTGAGTTGGTCATCTTTCATTTCGCTCGCTAATATCGTGGTCCTTCGAGTCAATTTAAAGAGGCTAAAGAAGCTGTTCTTTCTCTATTGCTATGTTCTACTGACCCCGAGCCTATCATGCGCTCGTTAGAGTCACGATTTGCACGCCCCAAGCAGATTGTTCTTAACGAACTAGCTTCAATAAGAAGCTTGCCTAAAGTTGGGAATTCCCACGCGTTGGCTATTTTTGCTAGCAGAGTAAAAAACTGTGTTAGTATAGTCAATTTATTAGGCGAATCACCTTACATACATTCACCGGAACTTATTCACATTTTAGTGTCAAAATTGAATCCGTTGCTGCAAAATAAGTGGTGTGACTACGCTGCAGAGCACTGCGTCTCAGGCCAGCCGCAGATAGACATCTTCGCGCGCTTCCTCGAGGTGGAGGCGGACAAGCAGGCCAACTTCGGCGTCTGCGAAGTGTTTCTAATTTACACGTCGGGGATTTGGTGATGATTTGTGACGGAAATTTGCCCCGCGGGGTTTGGCCTCGCGGCAGGGTTGTGCGGGTGTTCCCTGGCAAAGACGGCGTCGTGCGAGTAGCGGAAGTAAGGACCAGCGCAGGGGTCCTTAGGCGACCTGCGCGCAAACTGGCTAAGCTGGATTTGACGCCATAGCTTGGTAAGACCTTCGGTTCTTACCAGGGGGGAGAGATGTTGGCGTCAGATCTGGCAACCCCCGTTGCCTAGGTATTGTTGATTGTATGGCGCTTAGCAACGGGGGTGTAAGTTAGGTTTTTTACATTATTATAATTTTGTGATCTTTTACTCTTTATTATACATTAATACTGAGTTGGTCATCTTTCATTTCGCTCGCTAATATCGGTCACTGCAGATTGTTTGAGCAAGTCTTACACCGAGTAAAGCTGCCTGAAGCTCGAGGCGTGGAATGCTAACCGATTTTAGAGGGGCGACTCTAGATTTACTCGCAATGAGAGCGATCTGAACGGAACCGTCTTCAAACAAAAAACGCCAGTAAGCGACGCATGTGTAAGCTACTTCGCTAGCGTCTGTAAAGACGTGAAGTTCTTGTGAGATGAAAGTTGAAATAGATTTATACGCACGAGGTATATTAAATGCATTAACTGACTTAATGTCACGGTACCACTCTTCCCACTGAATACGTTCGGAAAATGGAAGAGGAACATCCCATGAGCTCACCATCCGCCACGTTCTTTGAAATAAAATCTTTCCTATTGTGACTTTAGGTTGCAGAAGTCCATTTAAGACTTAGATCGCAAGAGGTCACGGTGAAGGATACTCGCTTCCCGCACCTTTCAGACATCGCTGCCGAGTTAGTGTTTGACATGGCTACGCCTAAAGTATTAATAGGTACTTCCGATTGGCATCTGTTGCTATCTAGGGAGAATAGAGTAGGCATCGCGCCGCAGCCGGCAGCTATTCGCACCGCCCTTGGCTGGGTTTTATTTGGTAACCTTCCTCGAAGTTCTTTCTATGGAAATTCTATTAATCATCTTAGTGCTGCCAGCTCTTCTGACATTGAACTGGAGAGTCTTATTAAAGATTACTATCGACTGGACTCTATTGGTATTAAACTCGATGAAAAGGTTAGTACGGAAGATCAAAGAGCTTTAGATATTTTAAATAAAACGACTCGTCGTTTAGATGATGGGAGGTTTGAAGTCGGTCTACCGTGGCGAGAAGATGAACCTCATATTCCGGACAGCTATCACCTTGCCTTGTCTAGATTTCAAAGTTTACAGAGGAAACTAAACAAGGATGAGGAGTACGCGCGTCTATACAAGGTTAATATTGAGGCTTATGTGGAGAAGGGTTATGCCAAAGAATGTCTTGACAGTCATAATAGTCCAAGTTCATCTTCACGACGTTGGTATTTACCGCATTTCGGGGTAACAAATCCCAACAAACCAGGAAAGTTGCGTATAGTACACGATGCATCGGCGAAGTCATCGGGTGTCAGTTTGAATACTCTGATACTTCCCGGTCCAGATCTTCTACAATCCTTGTTAGGTATCCTAATGCGATTTCGCGAGGGTCAAATCGCCTTAAACGGGGATATAAGGGAAATGTTTCCCCAAATTAAAATCAGGGAGGAAGATCGGGATTGTCAACGCTATATATGGCTCTCTCCAGAGGGTCAGCTGAAGGAATTTCATATGACGTCTTTAATATTCGGTGCATCAGCTTCTCCCTTCACGGCTATTTATATTAAAAATAGGAATGCAAAAGACTTCCAAGATCAATATCCCGAGGCCACAAGGTCGATTATTCAAGATCATTATATGGACGATTTCTTAGGCTCGGTGGATAGTCCAGAAGACGCTGCACGTCTCGCAGCTGACATCCTTCATGTTCATGCTCAGTGTGGCTTCGAGATGCGATCCTGGGTGTCCAATGATACTGAGTGTCTTAAACACATTCCGTCTCATCTTTGGAAAGAGGGCACTGGTAATGTCGACCTCAATTTAGGCATTTCTAAGCCTGATGTACGCGTCCTGGGTATGCATTGGAACCCCAAAGAGGACACATTTAGCTTTAAAGTTGATGTCGATATACCTTTACCTTCTAAGTTCACTAAACGTCAAGTTCTTAGAGATCTTATGCGGATTTATGATCCTTTAGGACTTTTGCAACCTAAAGTCACAATAGGAAAGATTTTATTTCAAAGAACGTGGCGGATGGTGAGCTCATGGGATGTTCCTCTGCCATCATCCGAGCGTATTCAGTGGGAAGAATGGTACCGTGACATTAAGTCAGTTAATGCCTTAAATATTCCTCGTGCGTATAAGTCTATATCAACTTTCATCTCACAAGAACTTCATGTCTTTACGGACGCTAGCGAAGTAGCTTACACATGCGTCGCTTACTGGCGTTTTTTGTTTGAAGACGGTACCGTTCATCTCGCTCTCATTGCGAGTAAATCTAGAGTCGCCCCTCTAAAAACGGTTAGCATTCCACGCCTCGAGCTTCAGGCAGCTTTACTCGGTGTAAGACTTGCTCAAACAATCTGCAGTGAGCACCGCGGCCAAGCTTCTCGTAGGGTTTTTTGGTCCGACTCTAAAACAGTTTTAGCCTGGATCAGGAGTGACTCCCGCAAATATAAAGCCTTTGTAAGTCATCGGTTGGGAGAAATCGCGGAACACACTCAAGTCAGTGAATGGCGTTGGGTCCCTACGGCTTTTAATGTGGCCGATGATGCTACTCGTCTCATGTCGTCCTCTTTGGAAAGGTGGTGGCATGGCCCCTCTTTTTTACAAGATAAGGAGGAAGCTTGGCCGCAAATAACTCCATCCGAACTTTCCTCTTCTGAGGTGAACTCAGAACTGCGACCTCGGGAAAAGGTCCCCGATATTTATTATGTTATTTTGTCCGCAGAACATTTTTCTAGTTGGCAACGACTACTTCGCGTAACCGCACGGGTTTTTCAATTCACGCGGCTATTGAAGGACAAAGAGGCGCGCTCGGGGAGTTCTTTATGCAGAGGTATACGCCCGCTGCTCGCACGAGACGTCAGAGACGCAGAAAAGTTTCTGCTACAACAGACTCAGCGAGACGCCTTCACGGAAGAACTTGCTTGCATTAAATCGGGAAAGATTGTTTCTAAGAAAAGCCGTTTACACAAGATTGGCCCCCGGCTGGATGATGTTGGGTTTCTCAGAGCTTATGGCAGGATTAGTGCAGTCACAGAAGTCTCATCAGAAGTTACCAATCCGATAATTTTAGATGGTCGACACCCAACGGTACGCCTTTTAATTTCTGACTATCACATCAAAGCTTTGCATGGCAACAACGAGACTGTGGTTAACAAGTTACGCCAGAAGTATGCCATCCTTCACCTGCGGCCCACTGTTCGATTTGTCGCTTCCAGGTGTCAGTTCTGCCGTATCAAGAGGGCTCAACCTGTGCTTCCGCCCACCGGCGATCTACCTTCAGAGAGGCTTCAGCACCATCGCCCGCCGTTCTCGTTCGTTGGACTTGATTATCTCGGTCCGCTCGAGGTAACGGTGAAGAGGTCCCGAGAAAAGCGTTATGTGGCGTTGTTCACGTGTCTGGTGACAAGGGCGATTCACCTCGAAGTGGTGGGAAGTTTAACTGCAGACAGCGCTATAATGGCTCTTCGAAGGTTTATTGCTCGCCGTGGATGCCCCGTCAAGATCCTGTCGGACAATGGGACGGCCTTTGTTGGTGCAAACCGTATTTTGAGAGAAGCTTGGGCTGCAGTTGACCACTCTCACGTTATGAATTTTGCTGCGTCTCACAACATCGAGTGGCAGTTTATTCCACCATCAGCTCCGTCAATGGGAGGGGCCTGGGAGCGTTTAGTGAGAAGCGTCAAAAGAGGCCTTTCGGTTGTTCTGCGAGAAAAGGCTCCCAGAGAGGAGATTCTGGTAACTCTTTTAGCTGAGATTGAAAATATCGTTAACTCCAGGCCTCTGACCCACGTACCGGTCGCCAATGAAGATGAGCCAGCCCTGACGCCGAACCACTTCCTGTTGAGGTCGTTTGCCTCTCTGCCCACTCCGGAGTCTTCAAATGACGATCTGATCAGCAGGCAAGCGTGGAAGAAGGCCATTCGTCTCGCTGATGAGTTTTGGGCGCGCTGGGTAAGGGAATACCTGCCCAATCTTTTGCCGCGAGGTCCATCTAACGCCTTTACTAATTTACACGTCGGGGATTTGGTGATGATTTGTGACGGAAATTTGCCCCGCGGGGTCTGGCCTCGCGGCAGGGTTGTGCGGGTGTTCCCTGGCAAAGACGGCGTCGTGCGAGTAGCGGAAGTGAGGACCAGCGCAGGGGTCCTTAGGCGACCTGCGCGTAAACTGGCTAAGCTGGATTTGACGCCATAGCTTGGTAAGACCTTCGGTTCTTACCAGGGGGGAGAGATGTTGGCGTCAGATCTGGCAACCCCCGTTGCCTAGGTATTGTTGATTGTATGGCGCTTAGCAACGGGGGTGTAAGTTAGGTTTTTTACATTATTATAATTTTGTGATCTTTTACTCTTTATTATACATTAATACTGAGTTGGTCATCTTTCATTTCGCTCGCTAATAGTAGGGTATTAACAAATATGCGACCACCCTTACATAACCACTCTAAATATAGACTGGGGAAAAGCTTTCCAAACGCGACTACATTTTGTGACACTTAGCAAAGGACGTTTTGCTGAAAGTCCGTTTTTGGAACGTTTCTCTTTGACACCTGCTTCTGACAGGTGACAGAAAGGTTTTCTCCATCCAGTCCAATGATCCCGGGAAATACACAGGGGGAGCATATTGAAAACAGTTTCGTGTCCAATTCTGGATATGCACTAAACTGAATAAATTGGTCGTGTTGTAAGTGCGCTAAACTTTAAAATCAAGTAAATGTTCATAGCCATAGCTTCATCTACTTGTCCTAATCATACAGGCTCAGTTACTACAATAAGATTACAAGATATTCGTTCATTGTTTGTTTTAATTTCATCTCTATTGTTTAGGACAGAGAACTCTGTCTGTACGTCCGTGATTGTATGATCCGGAAGTTTAATTTTGATCGTTTTGTATTTAATTTGCTCCTTTGTTTTCTTTCAGGCAATGCTGCTGGTGTGCAATAGGTAAGCTTAAGTCGGTTATTTTAATAATTAATGATTTATTATTATTAAGTTCTTTTTCACTACTCAAAGACAATATTTAATAGACATTGAAAATCACACTTAATAATTGCCTTTGGAGGAGTCTATTAAAGGTAATCTATCTAAGCTTCTAAGTCCATATGAATAACTTGGCGATTTATATAATTTAATTAATAATTTATATTAATTTACAACTATAATGCGCTAGATAAATAGAAAAAGATAATATGGACATGAGATAATAAAAAGAACAGTATATAGTAGCATGTCTCTTTTACAAGCGATGGAAGCGAAAAGAAGAACAAGGTAATCGACTTATTGCAGCAGACTTAAAAATAAAAAAAATCTTGAAAAAGCTCTGAATTGAATAGTCTAAATTTTCCACTAAACTGAAAGTCAAGTCGAAAAGTGGAATTGAATCTAATCACCACGAATTAAATAACAATCCTTATACAGTTTATATTCTAAGTAATAGACAATTTACTTATATTACGCAGAACAAGAGAATTTAATTAGGAAACAGCGCTCTGTAATCTTGAGAACACTTTTGAGTCTTTGAAAATTTAAACACGGGAAATTGTCAGAAGTGAGAGGCGTCTTGTAAACAAACTTGGAGTTACTTCGTGTCTTTCAACGACAAAACGGCGTGAGAAGCCAAATTATTTTTAAGTTATTTATCAAGTCAAACAATCAGGGGAGTGATATAAGACACTGACTTAGACAACCGTCAGGGCTCTTTCAAAAACACGAAGATTTCGTTGTCGAGCGTCGACCATATGGGGACCGCTGAGGGCTCTCACCCGGTACATAATTTTAAAACAACAGGTCTGAGGGTGCTCAGTATGACTTAGCTAAATCGGCTAATTATTCAGGATGACTTGGATTTTCTTATCTAAGCTGGAAAAGAGGAGCGAAATGAAGTACCTGAGTACATACATACATAAACTCACGTCCGTAATCCCTAATGGGTGGGCAGAGCAACAAGTAAATCAAAGACAACTTGCAGCTACTGTTGATACGATGTCGTAAGCTGGATATGATAAACCTTATGGTGAAAAGGGATCAGCCCCCCAAGGAAAAAGGAAAGGAAAGAAGAAGAAGAAAGGGGGGAGGGGGAGGAAGGGCAAGGTATCAGTGGTAGGACTTAAGTACATGACTGATTTAAATGGATTGACAAAGAACAATAATGTTTTTTTTTTATATCGAAGAAAACTAAAATTCTATTCCCTGCAAAATTTTTGACGTTTGCCGTTTTAGGTATAGATTATCTGGTAGGAAGATGGAGTAAAAGTCGAAAACAAGAATGATTAAATTACCTACTTTAGTCGTTTGATTTGACTCTGACACTTTTATTATCTTTTGTAAATGTCCAACCAAGATTCAACTTGAGAATTAGTTAAATCGAAATTAAATTCCCAGTTCTACTTGTTCTTTTTCTCTCGTGTGAGTTGTGTGGTTAATCGCTTAAGGATTATTATTGACACAAGGGCTGATGAGGTTGGTCATTGAAACTTATACCTTAAACGAGATAGATTTGTTATTTTTTTTGGCTCAAGGATATTGAGCCGCCTTTCCCTGTAACGACTACATATATATACTTACTTAAATATCACGGCCAGTTTTGCAGACTCTGCACAGCAAGACGCTGCGAGGGCTGCTGTATGTATTTTTATCTTTATACCTACGCACATAGACGCTTACATACTTTCTTCACACATGCTATGTTTACACAACTAATAACAGTTATGTATATATAAAACTACGTGCTCAACTTACAATAATGCTTAATGAGGGTCCGAGCTAAATCACCGTCCCTAGTTTACCCTAGCTGTGACTTATTACCATAATCTAGTCCCTGGGAGCCCATATCTGTTACGGTTTACCTCAGGATATTGTTAGAGATTTCTTCCAAACTTTAAATCTTCAAGTTTGGCAAGCGGTGGTGTGAAAATGGGATAACGCTGAAGGGATAATCATGATGATTGTTAGAGATTTCTTTTAAATCTTAAATTCGGTAAAGCGACTGTGAAAAATGGGTAATCCTAAGGAGATGATGGTGTTAACGATCATTAATCAAATCTTCAGGTTAGGTAAGCTGACGGGAAAACGGGATAATGCAAAAGAATCGATATACCTAGAGATAATGAAACAATATACCAAAGAGATAGAGTTCTATATATTGTCAGTAAAAGATATCTTGCAGAAAATGGAGAATAATTATTAGAGAATTCTATATATTGTCAGTAAAAGATACCTTGCAGAAAATGGAGAATGATTAGTAGAGAAATACTGAACATTAGGAAATGATGCGCCCGTTATACCTGATCAGGTGATCAAAGCCAAGCATTTAAAAGGCAACCTGTAGCTTTTGATGCGAAACCTTAAAAAATTGATATGATACAATTAAAAATGACACAATCCCTCTGTCGTTTTTTACGACATGCTAGAGAAGAGATGATGCTACCCGCGCGAAGTTTATGCCATCGTAATATTAAATATCAATTCCTCTTTTAAAACTCGCTTGTTGGGCAAGCGGAAACTATACTTTGTGGATCTGCTTGGTACTTGCCGGAGGATTAAGGGATTTTCCTCTACCGTCTCGTATCGATTCCTGCTTACCGAGCTTGTATTTTGTACAAGCTTCATAAACTGTAGGAAAACACGCTTATATACGTGATCGCAGTTCGTTGATAGCATCAATATATTTATTGGTTGTTTCTTTATTGTCTTGATGAAGATGAAAGTGATTATCGTCCTCATTTGGTAGTACCTAAATGAAAAACCAAAAAGTTTTACGATGTGTCTGAAGCAGAATTATCTTCAATAACAAATAATAATTCCGTTCCGTCAATAGTATAAAATAAAGATATTCAACCAACTCATAACTACCATATTTAAACGCTTAAAATTACAACAGTGCATACTAGTAGCAAAAAAGTTATGTATCTTTCATATCAGTATATGAAAGAGGCAAATATTGAGAGTGATTGAGGAGAAAAGAGGCAAGATGATTGGACACTTAATAAGACAAAGAATTTATTGAAAACGTCATAGAAGGGAAGCTACAACGAAATAGAGGAAGGGAAAGGCCAAGAAGAGCTTACATGGAACAGATTAAAGAAAAGGCGAACGTTGTGTCTTAAAAAGAAGTGAAAGAATTAGCCTTTGATAAATAAGAATGGAGAATGCTGCACCGACAGGAGCGTGGTTTTTAAGTTAGTGATAATATACGAACTGAAAGACGTAAAGCCACTTAAAAATCGCTCAAACTACTTCATCACCATGAACTGCAACAAAAACTGTAAACCACACCTGCAAAAAGCCAGTCTTTCACAAAACGAACAAAAACGTAATAATTCACCACATCAACTTTATAATGTTGCACAGATTCGTGTACGAAACGAAATTATCCGCATGAAAGCGCATTTTACGTGTTTCAAGCATTCCGAATTCATACGACACTGAGCACATTGTTTATTTAAAACGGAATAAGTTAACATACATTTTCCGCATCCCCTGAGGGTCTTCGCTCATTTTTGAGTTATGAACGAGTATTTGAGGCAGTTTGCGTTTAAAATTGCTTCAAGTACCTCTGTATATTTTCTGCGTTCTTTGAAAATACACGTGTCTCAATTCACAAAATACACTTGGACACAATTTTTAGCTCAGCAAATACCACAATGTTGAGCGAAAATGCTGGAGGCAACTGAACGAATGCTCGGAAATTCGAAATCCGAAGTCCAGATGTGCAAATAAAAATGCATCACACAAGTATTACACTTGAATATCGTTAGTATTTTGAAAGTATTCATAGCAGTAGTCTCTGGAAAATAGCTTTGCTTGCATCAGAAATCCGGAGCCCCGGTGGATTCTTGTGGTAACAAATATGCGCTTTGATTTCTAGTGCTTTTCTCGTAAGTTATATTTTATATATCGGGCGTATTGACTTAAAACTATACAAGTCCATCTGCTAGACTTTTTGCATCTGAATTACTAGGACTTTAAGCACACCCCGGACATTCCGTACAAAAAAACATTCTTAAGTACCGTGTGCCACCTAACGCGACAGTACCAGCAAGACACAGTCCACGCTTTCACCGCAGAGGAATTCCATTTGCTTCGATCCTGACACACTTCTCTCGCTTCCTCCACATTCATACACGCACGCCGGTTCAGAAATTGTACTGAAACTTTTCTAAGGACATCTCCAATTTGATTAATGTCTTTCTACCTTCGATTTATATACTGTTTTCGTAATCCTATTATCCTTCATCCTTTAAAACTAAAATTTGACCTAGAAGGGGTGAGGTCGGCGCCCGCTACGAATTGGTGCGGAGCGGAGGGTTACTGTCCTATACTATTTCCATGCCTTCTTAATTCCCTGTCTTTCGCTAAATCATTTGAAGCTATCACACGCCATGCGTTATTCTTTCAATAACCAATAGTTCCCTTTCCCTTTTTTCAAATACCACATTCAATTGACCCTTTTCCAACACTCCAGTCTAGTCTACTCCCCATTAGTTCGCTAAGTCAAACATCCCCAACAAACACCAATTAGTGAACACCATAAACAATTTTCTAGTCCATCGGACCTAAAACATTTCCGTGTAAAAAAACCATCGACGGTATAACCAAGTAGACGCCTTATGTTTGTTTTACTCATATAAATCATTCTATCAAATAACGAGGTAATCGGGATGTCGAGGAAATGGTTTAGGGTACAACGGGTCAAGCGTGTTTAAATTGCACATTTTGGTTCTGATTAGTCAGTCAATGCAAATATTTTAATCAGCCAAGTTTTTTTTTACCAAATAGACCCGTAATGTTTGATTTTCTGCATAGAATTAGAACCAGCTGAGGTAATTGGGGGTCCCGAAAAGCGTGCTGATTGACTCACTCATGTACCTAAATATGTGGAATAATCACAGAAGCAGTTGCAATTAAAGTCGAAAGTTGTCGAGCATCTTGTAACTGATCTATTTATCAGATGTGTTGACATAGCCCGTTCATCTGTTATGAGGAGTCTAGAGCTTCTATCGTCGATGGAAAAAACCATTCAATCAAACAACACTGAATGGATAATTATTAGGGGGCCGGCCTGTCAAGAAACCGGTGATTTTACTCGGATAAGTGAACTAAGATAAATGGTGGTTTAACTGGTTAATAAGTGTCGTGTGATTCGTGATTACTTTTATTATCTAGTGGATTGTGTTGTTGAGATATCGGATATGTCGATCAATTCTTTGATTTGTCAATATTGTCGATTAATTGGAGAAAAGATGACGTCATTTTGCTAAAGTTTTTCTCTGTTCTTTTACCTGCAAGCAGTCATCATCTCACAGGGTCCGCTTACCTTACCTGAAGATTCGACAAGTCCGGTTCTTTACAGAAGCGACTGCCTGTCTGGCCTTCCAACCCGCGAAGGGAAAACCAGCCCAATACAGGTTAAGTCACATACCTTTGAAAATATATTTCTCTGGGTTTCCTCACGATGTTTTCTTTCACCGCTGAGCTCGTGATAATCATTTATGATCCAAACATGAATTCGAAAACAAACTTGTTCGTATTTCCTGTACTTAGTAACATATTATTATAATAAAATATTTCCCGTGTGTACAATAAAGTATTTGTTATGTTATGTAATCGAAATAATTAATTGTTTTAGAAAACATTGTTTTCAAAACGTGTTATTCCTATGGCGCACAGAAAAAAATCTACATACATCATTTTTTTTCGTCTTTAAGTAAAGATAAATGATTCTTGGAAAAAATCCCAATTAAGTAAGTAACCATCTGTTTGAAAATTGTCTCTGGAGAATAAACAACAGTAATATTATTTAAGTACATTTTGAAGTGAACGTAAAAAAAGAAAATAAGGACGGCCATATTCGAATAACCAACCTGGGGTAGATTAAATTTTAAAAAGCCAATTCCTGCGGCACGGCAACTGTACCGCGCGCGCCGCGGTTTATATCGAGGGCTTCGACCACTGTATCGAAGCCCTTGATATACCTAAATGTCATGCCGCGAAGGCAGATTTTTCGCGTATTTACATTATTAAAGTTCCTTTTACCCGGCTGTCATGTCTACGGTTAAATATGAGATTTTTGTATAGAGTGTGGGGCGTGAAGTTGTTTACTAATTAGACCGCAGAATTTAATCTGTTCTAGTTTGTACACAGCCTTGCAGCTATTTCGATTCGCTTCCTACCAATGTCGACTGGTTTGAACAATAATCACAGTTACGTAGTGAGAACTGTGCGAGTAAGTGATTCTCAAATGAATTAAAGTGACGTCTTTGTTACGCTTCGTGGGCATAACTTTAATAAATTTGAAACCGTTGGTTTTTGTTGCAAAGCCCCATTCACTTACTAAGCGCGCGATCGCGGGACAATCTTTATCTCGTAAATATGTATAGACATGCACGATTACATGCAGACCTCTCGGATTAGGCTACTTTCCAACTAGTCAAATCAGTTACTTATTAACATAAAAAAAACACGAAATTACTACGGAATATGTATGAAAAAGCACACTGCGATTAAATGTCGGACTTATTACGTTTTTCTTGATTAAAAATTAAAAAAAAAGTTACGTAGAAAAAAGAAAATGTTTTTTGTTAGTTTTAGATCTGTTTTTATTTAGTAATCAGAATTTCATAATTTATCTTAAACATAGTATACGACCCAATTGTTGTGCAGCGTACATACATTTGTAGAGTAGAACCACAAGTAATCAAAGACAGAAGAAGTCCTAAGATGGATACGATGAACGATCGAATATCACCAACGATATTGTAAGAACAATAAACCCTGCGTAGTAACGCATTTGCGTGAACACTCTTATACATTGCCATATGTTTGAATTTACCGCGCGACAAACCGCTCAGCATGCCGCGTTTCCATTAACTAGGCTTATTAGTAAAGTCAGTACCCATGCAGGCGCGGTGGCGTTTTACAGGGAATGTGATCGAGCGAAATCCAGGATAGCCCTGTTCGGAGAACGGCTGACTTACTATGAAGTGTCACCGGTTCGAATCCCGGACCGGACTCTAAACTATTTAATTCGACTTAATGAGTTGGAATTCATGTTTGGATCATAGATAATCGAAATTAAGAATTGTACCACGCTAATGGCATTAGGCTCGCTATCTATTACGTGGACTTAAAATATAGATGGCGAAAAGTGTGTGTATGAGCTACCTTTGTCTACCCCTTCGTAGATATAGGCTTGGTGCTATGTTATGTTATGTTACGTGATAGAGCTATAAGGTACTAACATAAGTTAAGTGAATTTTACTAACAAATAAATGGATGTGTTGTATTTAATAAATAAATAAATTAAATTAATAAATAAATAAAAAAAAACTATAAAAGAAGAGCGCTTTTATAGTAGACATTTAAAAAAAGAAGAGAATAATTAATAAATTTCCGCGCCCGCTTTTGTTCCCGCGTCTGCGCATATGACCGCTACCAGTGTGTGGGCAGTTAAAGTTCTATTCATAGAATAGATCTTGACCTGTACGATATTCTCGTTAAGGAAACAAAGCGTGACGATTTATAATCTAATGTAGATTATCTGACAAGACATTACGTCCCATATAGAGAAACTATTATTTGTTTATACATTGTTTTAAGTTTACGCGGTTATTATCAAATAAAAATAATAAAAATATAAATATTATTATGATAAATAAAAAAATATTAAATAAAAAAAAATATAATTAAATTATGGATCTACCCACTCAACTCCAATCTCATCAGTCATCCCGTGATCATGGCACTTGCAACAGTGTCGAAATGTCGGGAGTCTCATATCCCCATTTTAAACGCGGTAAGAACCCGTTATTATGTGTTTTAATTATTATTTGTTTGTTCATATTATTAAATTCTAAAATATCTTTATTCAGTAGTAACACAGTCGATTTTGAATCGTAATTTTTTACGTAACGAGCATCTCATCCGCCTAAAACTACTGCAGTTTCTCACAACCTGTATAGCCGGGGAAAGGAAGCTGCAAGTAAAACCTCGGCACAGGGCCATAGATGTTTTTTTTTTTTAAATACTATTATAAAATTTTGTAAATTGTATAAAATTTAGTACTTTCTCCTTAGGGGCTTACAGCCATTTAAGACCAAAGTTAGAATTTAAGGGGCGGAGAGTTAACGTTCTATACGTAGGGTTGCCATCTCTAAAATTTGGAAAACAGGCAAGACACGTAAAAACCCCGGGTTTTAGAGTCCGAAAGCGGGACATGTCAACAAGACCTTTTAAACATATTCAATGTAATAAAAAACAATTGAAAATGTCATAAATCACAAGTGCGTGCCTCGCGGGCGGCCCAATTTTTTTTATTTATTTATTTTTTAAAACCCGGTCTACAAATGAAACCTTCCCCGGACGCTCTCCGGATGCCCTCTTAGGACAAATCCGGGGAAACTCGGATGGATGGCAACCCTTTCTATACGTAGCATAAATTCTTTATTCTATTTCAATACCATAATTCGAATCAAAAGAAATAACTCATTGCTCAATATTCACCGTCTTAAAGGCGAAACGGTATTCAAAAAATCAGTTCATAAAAGACCATTGAATGCTCTAGCTTGCAACCACTGGTTCTTAACTGTCAGTCTACAGGCCACTAGGGGTCTACGAGATTTGACGAATAATTTCATCCTCTAATTGATGTCACCTTTATTAGTTTTTAAAGAGTATATTTTTGATTTGATTTGATGAGTGTAATTTTGAAATTCGGACACACATACATAATAAGGAGCGTGCCGTGGTCTTTTATAGAGTTGGTAGGACCATTATTAATGAGGACGCACGGTGCACTCTCTTTTGATATGAAGTCCTAACATTGATTTTCAAATTTTTAAAACTTATTTTTTGTCGTCTCTACTCAGAACTTCGGTCTCAGATCAACAAGTTTGGGAACCACTGCCCTAGACGCTATAAGAATCCCATTATAAGGTTTCTATATCTCAAAGAGACCCCCTCTGTGTGAGTCATCGACTATTTATTTACAAGGGCCTGAGGGTTTGTCCCTCCGTTTTCGAACGTGCCTAATAATTATTCCTACACTTTAACGGTCTGATGTGGAATGGGTACTTATTAAACTCGCAGTTTTTATCGTTGGTATCTGACGTCATATACGACCCGATTAGTTTAGTCATAGAGGCAGCCAATCAGCTCGCGACACCAAACGCTTCAGAACCCCAATACCGACCCCGCCGGCGTGCTTCACGATTTCCCTCATTCAGCGCTTACCGCTATCGACCCACTAGGGTCGATTAATTCTTTCAAATATTCTTCCTCTCAGACGACTCCCTGAGCCGAGGTTCGCGCCTAAGTGGGCGCCCTCAGGCCTGTTGTCTTAAATTTTGTACCGGGTGAGCCCTCAGCGCTACCGATTTCTCTGGCAAAGTAGTTAATGCCATCTGCGGCAAATCTACAATAAGTCACTTAATTTTGAATAAATATTTAAAAAAAACTATGACTTCATCAATTGCTAAGTGTGACTGGGGATTTAGGGAGATGATGACTCTTGACTATTACTCTTAACAAGGATGATGGTTTCAGTCCTCCCCAATTATCCGGCCGCGTAAGGAATGCTATCCGAAGCAAATCCACAATTAATGAGGAAAAAATCTCTTTCAAATTGTTACCACATCTCCCTATGAAATACAATATTTTGCCATAGAATAAGGAATAGCACTACGTATAGAACGGCAACTCTCCGCTCCCCACCAACGGCTGCGCTAGGTTTACCTCACCCCCCTCAGTCTTCCTTTATTTAGTCTTCAATCGCATGAAAGTCAGACGTCACACACACAGATGCGCGTGTACGGTCACGAGCATTAATATGTATACACTTTGGTACCATGTCACATTAACTTTTTTGACAAATTGAAGTCTCACTAAATGTCAAATATGTTAGTGCGACAGAGTCCTAAAGTGGGTACATTATATTGCTCATGACTGTACGGTACGCTAATGTGTACTATCTATGTAGAACAAGGTATTTTTGGTTGAAGTGTCCAGGGTGTGATTTTGCTTCAGTTAATGTGCTTATTGATCTGTCTCACTAACTTCGAAACATGTTCAAGTTTAATTAAATTTAATTGTTCATTCGCCCCGGAGGCAGTTTGCGGAGTTTCCAATTGTAGCAGTTTATCATTGAAGTATAACAATTTGTATCTGTCAAATTGTACAATTGGTTTGTTACTGATATTTGGATAAAAATATAAGTTTAAAATCTAAAACCTGACCACGGAAAATTGCGCTCTAAAAAGCTTGAAACAAGGAAATATTTCTCCGAAATTCTTCCGAAGAATAATGTTGATAAGATCTTAGTCGTAAGCGAATTCTTAGGACAGATTGGCATACACACGTAACCCTCTTTTTTATTTCCTTGCAAAAGTATCTCATTTGATTTTTAGCCTATTATACAGGGTGTTTTTGACATCGTAACGAATACTAAGGGGGATGATTGAGACCATGATTCTGAGTTAATATCAAGTGGAATTTTCCGTCATAAAATTCATGATGGTTTTTAGATTTTATTTAAATATTTTCAATTCTATACTTATGCGATGGAAAATTCCACTTGATATTAACTCAGAATATTGAGCTGAATCATACAGAATGAAACAGTATTCGTTACGATATCACTTACACCCCGTCCAAGTACATACAGGTAAGCCATACAAGTAGGTATGGGTGTCAGTGACACCGTAACGAATACTGAGGGGGATGATTCAGACCATGATTCTGATTTGATATCACGTGGAATTACGTATCGGATTTTTTTTGTTTTTTTTTTTTTAATTATTTTCATTTCCATACTTTTGCGACGGAAAATTCGACTTGATATCAACTAAGAATCATGGTCTGAATGAACCCTCAAAGTTTGCGTTACGATGTCACTAACAATCTGTATATCAAATAGGCTATATTACAACTTAGTCAAACGGGATACTTTTTACGTAACGTGTCAACGATTTTTTTTTCTATTGAATGTGATGGCAATACTGTCCGAGTGACGTTATCAAAAAAAACGGTGAACCATCGCAAAATGTTCCTTTTACAAAATAATTATTTCGAAAAAAAGTCCTTGCGCAGATATTCCAAAAAATAGGAGGTCTTACATCATATTTTTTGTAACTCCAGCGAAATTGTATTTTGGCACGAAACCCTTTTCTACTTAAGAAAAAACTATATGTATCGCATAAATATGATTTACATGAAAATATCAATTTCAATTGAATCACCTGATTGTCCGAAAAAGTAAGATGATTCCGTGCTTCGGAGGGCACGTTAAGCCGTTGGTCCCGGCTATTAGCCGTAAAAACACCTCCACCAACCCGCATTGGAGCAGCGTGGTGGAGTATGCTCCATACCCCCTCCGGTTGATTGAGGGGAGGCCTGTGCCCAGCAGTGGGACGTATATAGGCTGTTTGTGTGTGTTGTGTATCAATTTCAATAACCCCAACACAAACAAAGGCAAAGCCTATCAGAAAGCAAGAACATACGCAGCAGTCATCAAGTGTGAAAGTACCCCATCGTTATTTACAACATAACATCGCGAACACTCTCGTTCGAAAACAATGGCCATTTAGTCACGGTTTGCAATTCTAGAGGAATAGGGAATGGGTATACAATTGTTTGTAGTGTAAAGTTCCTTATGTGGAGTATAAATGTGTGATATAACTACTGTTTCTTATTGTAGGGGAGAAAAGTACGCTCGTTAACTTGGTCTAAGATATTTTGTTCCTGATTATTGTTTATGTCGATAAAAGTAGTGAACAAAAAAATAGCAAAACATTTTTTTGTAATAGAAGTTGTATCAGGATAGTAAGTGGAATTCCGTGGTTTCTGCCTACCCCAATGGCAAATGTGATCTTATATAATGTACGTAAAGTATCACCAATAATCACCATCAATTCAAAAACATCAAATCAAATCAAAATCTTTATTTGTGAATACAGGTATACAAAAGGAAGACAAAAAGTTATTACAATCTCTGTATTCAGCCTGTTAGTAGGCATACAAATAGTAGCTTGTTATTTAAGTACTAAATATTAAATTCATTTTTTTTATAATAGGATTTTAAGCAGAGATGTCAAATTAAAGGTAAAGGATACATTATATTATCATCATCATCAGCCGTACGACGCCCACTGCTGGGCATAGGCCTCTGTTCGGACCACGAACAAAATATAAAAATATCTATGGTTTTGTTACTATTAAAAAGGTATTGTCATAGACAAATAGGAGACTTCCTTCTTGGCATCAAAAATGGATGCATAATCAATATCTTCTTGTGTTAAAAAATATCTGAAACAATACTAAAAATATATGGTGATTTATAAAATAATAATAATAAAAGTGTAAAATGTGTGAATAAGTAAAAGAAAACAATAAACTTTAAAATATTCCTCTATGTGGTCGTTTAATTACCAGCACACCACTCAACCATCACATCTAAAACGCCACAGCCTCCCCCAAAAATCTCCACGACGATCGGTCCTGCGCTGGAAGCAGCGGGCATCCAGCTGCTTCCCGCGACCTTCACCAGATCGTCGGTCCACCTTGTAGCGGGCCTACCCACTAAGCGTCGTCCGACACGTGGTCGCCATTCTAGAACCTTTCCGCCCCAGCGGCCATTGGTTCTCCTCGCTATGTGTCCTGCCCACTGCCACTTCAGCTTTGCAATTCTCCGAGCTATGTCGGTGACATTATATTATATAAGATTATTATCCGTTATGTATTCATTGATGTTATAATAGGCTTTATTCGTCAATAGTGCATATAACTCGTTCTTAAAATTTTCCAGATCTAAACATGTCATATGTTCAGGCAATTTATTGAAGGCATTATACATAAGACGCCCGTATTGCTAAAGGCATCATCCTCTCCTCCTTATCCCACTCTAAGTGGGATCGGCGCAACATGTCCATCCGTCTCTGTCAGTCGTCATATCAGTACTCACACCTTTTACGCAGTGTATTATGCTGTATTATTCATAGCGAGATCATGATAATTGATGCTTCTTTGTCTAAGGGTTATAGTTAAAAACGTTTTATAATCTTCTACGTATTCCTCCTTAAAAACAACCATCCGCCATTTCCCTGTCATTCCGCAATCCTCTCCTCTCTCTTGCTCACTCGTCGCTCTCTCTTTCACACACTTTTTTTTTAAAGAACGTCTAGGGCCCTGTGCCGAGGTTTTTCTTGCAGCTTCTTTTCCCCGGCTATACAGGTTGTGAGAAGCTGCAGTAGTTTTAGGCGGATGAGACGTTCGTTATGTAAAAATTGACGATTCAAAGTGTATGTAAACTATGTTACCTACTGAATAAAGATACTTTTGAATTTGAATTTGCGTTACGTTTCATTCAGCCTACCATTCGGTTTTGGTTCAATGGAACTTTGACACCGCGGCTAGCGAGTCCGTCTATCGATTGCAGCACTCATTGTTTCCAATCGATAAATATTTGCGCCAGCCTCCACTGCAATCACTCAACAATACTTTATTGCTGTTGATTTACGAGGATTTCTTACCTTTAACAGCTGTTATACGACTGCCTATGCCACATTTTATTACCTGCATAATTTCCCAAGCGTTTATTCCTGCTTCAGGGTCCACTTATCTAACCAGAAGTTGTTGACAGGATCGGTTTTTAACAGAATTGACAGTTTTAAGACAATTACCCGATATTAGTTGGGTTTAAAGGATGTTTTACCCAACATACATACATAACATAAGCTTAAGACTGCTCAAGATCGACTAAATGTCCACACCTTACTGAGGTTTCTGTTAGACCAACGTGAAAGGTGGTTAGCCGTATCGTCGTCTATAATGGTCGGGCCAACAGTGTTTGTGAAAACTGCACTTAGGATAGATTCATAACTCCGGCTCCGGTACCAGGATTCGAACCGGCGCTCCCCGTTTAAGAAGCAAGCCGGTGTACCACAGTACCACTGTATCTTTACTGCTTACGTTTAGTGGTATGAGAGCTGTGGCAGCCCAATTGGTAGAACGCTTGCCTCTCACTTTGAGTTCGCAGGTACGAATCCAGCGAAGGCCTAAACCAATGACTGTCGAATTCATGTTTGAATCATAAATGACTATCACGTGCTCAGCGTTGAAGGAAAACACCGTGAGGAAACCCACATTCCCGAGAAATGCATTTTCGGAGGTATGTGACCTAACCTGTATTGGGCTGGTTTTCCCTTCGCGGGTTGGAAGGTCAGACAGGCAGTCGCTTCTGTAAAAAATTGAACCTGTCAAATCTTCAGATTAGACAAGCGGGCCCTGTGAAAAATCGGATAATGCTAGGGAGATGATGTTTAATGGTATGAGATGTAGATAATTTACGTGTAAAGGCTATTGTCCAATTGTGCACCTGCTTTACTGCATATTTTACGTCCTATTCCTTTGTCTTAACTATTTTCCTGCCAGGTCTTTGTTCACTTGATCCTCAAAGGTTAATCGCGTGTGCCCCCTGTTTCCGCCACTTGCTTTTCCATTTCAACGTTACTCCATGGATATTCTTTAGAATGGGTCTTTTATCGTACCCACATATTGATAAAGTTACTCTCCCAAGAGGAACCCCATGTTGTCTTGACATCACACTCAAATCAAAAGGGATTAAACGTTTCTTTAACAGGAAACTCGGTGTTTATCTTAATTTACCTTATATAAGCAGGTTATGGAGTCCTGATGGGATGTGTGGGGATGGAGTCCCGACGTGCCGGCAGAGTAGTGGGGTGATTGGTGATAACGACGAAAAATAACGTTTTAAATTCAACAGGAATATCCAGTTTATTAACAACACTTCACAAACAAATCATAACGATGCTTAGATATAAGATCCAAATCCAAAATTAGAGGGCACGGCCAGAGCTAAGTAGTATATTTATGTTGTTCTTATGATGCAATGAGTCTTAAATTCTTTATTGTAACATGAACTAAGCAACTAAATAAAAAATGGCGTAACGTTTTACAATTTGCCTTCGGCATATTGCAATACAGCGGTCGTTTAGAAACTGATGACGCCTTTTATAACGAGACGAATTATACTACTTACCGATGACATATAAAGAAATGGAGAAGATTAACTACGTATACTTGTCTGAGGACTGACTATGTAGAAAAATACGAATACGGAGTTAGCTTGGTGTAATGAAAATGACTTAAATTGCATTTCTAAATGGTGCACTCAAAGTACTGTTTTTAAATGCAACTCTATGTAACCTTAGTCGTTTCCATTCAAATCGTTTTTATGCGTAAGGTAGGTCGGGGTTGACAAATCGATTGAGGGTTGAAGCGGGGGACCTTACGGTGGATTAGGAGCCAGTTGTAGAGTACATATGGATATTGTGGATTCAGGGTGGTTACACTATTTGGATAGTAAGGGGACACTGAGTCGAATTTATTGAAAGGATTTGTGTGACAAATTCTGGTATTTCAATGATGTATTTTGTTTTAGAGTTGGTTTTGTTCGAAGATTCTGATAAACTGGGAAACAACTCATGTTAGCAATCGCGCTTCTAATGTAACAGGCCACTTGGCTACTGAAATGAGATACTTTTTACGAAAGTCAAAGCGAAAATTTTCTATAGTTTGTATGGAAATGCGGTGTGACGTCATCACACCATCATTCTCTACTCTATAGTCAGAAGGCAGTCGTATTTATAACGTTAAGTGCGCCATAAGGTCGTTTTCATCCAATACCTTCTTATCAAGTCAACAGTAAATACTGCTTACGTTGTTTGTTCTATCTAAACAATGGTTTAGTAGTCCTAACGTCGCGACGCCGGCTTTGCTCTAAGGCTCTTGCACACGAGCAGAGTCTACATTCAGGGGGGTTAAAATGGCCTCATCGAAGCAATTCATCTAAGAAGGCAATATTGCTATTTGACATTTGTTTGCATTGCGCACTTACTTTTATATGCGCAAATGAAAATGGGAGGGGGGGGGGGGGGCTGAAACGTAGCTGGCGAGGAGTGGGTGTATATACTATACACCTCTGCCTACCCCTTTGGGGATACAGGCGTGACGCTGTGTTCTATTTTCGTGTAGTTATAAGGTCGGTGTGGGCTCACCAACACTAGTGATTTATTGATTGAGCTTTTATAAACACAGAAAACAAAGTGAGGTTACTTCAAATAGGCCGCAAAATTGCTATCGAAGTTCTATATCTAATGATTTTTTGTGACCTCTGTCCGGCAGTGGGACAATATAAGCTAGAAGTAAATTATTTTATTGTACTTTATTATTTATATCGAATATGGATTGCTATTTTGAATTTTATTTCTAGAATTTTAATAGACGTAAAAATTGGAGGGGTTCGATTTAATTCATGATTGTGTTTATTTTCTATGATGATGAAGGTAACTTAATAATGTTGATTTCGTATTTTAAATTAGCTGAAACTGTCCGTCTATACGACGCCTTATGCTATGTTTTTCATAGCCACACTCTGTCTGGTTCTATAGGCAATGTTTAATACCTACCTTAGCTATTCAAATCCGGCTTTCAACCCTAAATCTAAACATCCAAAGTCGATTTTCAGTTGGCGTATCCGAGCAATATTAAAAGAGTTACCCGTGCAAGGAAGACTGATCTTTAATGTTGTGTTGGTTAGGGTGTTATTTGTATTAAGGGAGGCTAATGGCATATAGTACGAGGTGCGGCCCCTTGGCCCCACGTTGGGTGCCAGTTATGAGGTACTGAAGGACAATTTATGTGACTTCAGTGTTTGTTCACACTCACCTAAGTAATTTTGTTGATAATTTTTCCACGTTGTGTTCCTGCAATCAAGGCTATGGACCAAACAAACTTATACTGAAGGGCTGGCTAGATTGTGTAAAAAAGTTGAGAAGTTGGGGGGACCTTGGCGCAACAGTGCTATCTCCAGATGTAATATGTACATCATCACTAATGTAAGAGCCATGCTTTTGTCGGTGTAGCATTCTCAATGCTACTTTTTAGGCAAAAAATAGGGTATTGGTTGCCCTCTACCTTTCCGGCTCGCAGCACTCTGTCTGACGCAAGTGGGATGGCGCCCACAATAGTCTATTACAAAGCCATACTAGGACTCCTGTCCTCCGCCCCTGAATAGTACTGACAGCTACTGCCATCTTCTGTCAGGTTCCAGGTTACAGTCCCTGTGACTCGCGTCTTCCGTCCTGCATTGCCGTACCGATGGCTCTAATCTCAGCCTCTGCAACAGTTTTATTACCTACTATATTTCGCATGTCAGGTATTTTGTCTATTTTGTGGTTGACGAAAGACTCATAATTACGCCACTATTTCCCATATATTTTAACAATTTACTCTCTTTGTTAAACAGTACTTCATAAAATTTTCAAGCGATGCTCAACATTGCATTGCATTAATTCAAATTATTCGTTCTCAAATTTTTATTTTGAGCTATAATTTCGAATGCTGAATTGACTGTTAATAAAATATTTTGATGTTCTGCAGACACGACTACCCAGACACATTTAACATCACATTTAATATTAAATAAATATTTATGGCGAATTCCACCGATAAAATTGATCGTCCGATATCGTATCGCAAACGGTTCACTCACATTACGTTACGCATGTCGTTAAGAGATTGAGTGGGTGTGAATATTTCAAATTTTATTACCCTTTATAGGGAAAAAAACATTGTTTCCGAGAAAGGTAAACCAATAAGTAAGGTGTCAAAACCAATATGAATATTGGCAGGGTTGTCTCCTTATTTTGGGTCACCATTACGACTTATTGTTATCAGGTGGATTTCATTGCCTTTCCTTATCTTGGTCAGCTCTATAAAATCCCTGCCTATTTGATATTGTCTTGTTTGATTTGTGCAGGTCGTGTCGTATCGGGAGGTGAAGGTTTTGGCGGGAAGAAGAGAGGAATGGCGGTTACTCCACCGACAAGAGCGCAGCTCTTAAATAGAGAGAGAGATTTGATATTGTCTATTTCAATATGATGTATTGCAGGGCTCACTAATTAATACCATACCTTCCAAAGTAATACATCATCGCGTTCAGTTTGGTAAAGATTAACAACAAAGATTTATGATATACATTATAAGCCTACATCTAATTAAAAACTAACAAACTTAAACCCAAACATAAAAGCAAAAATGTATCTTTTTTATTCTGAACAATCTGTCTAGTCTGCAGATTATTTTTTTCATCATCAGCAATTTAAGAGCCACGCTCTTGTCGGTGTAGCATTTTCCATTCCAGTCTATCAAAGGCCAATTCCTTGACTTCCCTATAAGACACGAAGGGTTTATTTTTATTGATGTTTTTAAATTCTCCTCGGTCCGCATAAAATGGGTCCATGGTCCAGACCCGTATCTGAATCTGAATCCGACTCTGACCGCTGTCCACCATTTGATAACATGTAACGTGTATTAATCGGTCGCTTGGATTATAAAAACATGATTTTATTCTTTGCTGAACCTATTGTATTGAATATTAAGCATCAAATTTCATGAACAAATGAAGTCGTCATATCTACGTACGTGACGATCACGGTCATTGTTATTAATATGATGGTCCGATATGATTATAGATATTTTTTCATTGTCTTGAGTTGCACCCTATAACACTAACACCATCATTTGAAACAAAGATTAGGAAATGAACATTTTTGGTCAAGTTTTGTAACGTTAGCATTAGTTCTGTGTCATTGGACTAATTGCGACCGGTGGACATTTGCGAATTGGACATTCTGCGCCTAAGCACTTATTAGTTTATTGTAGCGCAAGTATTCCTTTATCTGTCATTATTTTCTAATCTAAGTATTTGTCAAAATGTCATACTTCTTCGGTTACTTACAATTTCATAGATTCCTTTTTTTTTTCAGCGAATCACAATCGCAAGATAAATGTTGTTGTGCGATTAGCATAACTTTACCACAACACCTTTTAATGTTAAACTTTCGTATTAATGTAACATGACTTGCGAACAGTCAGGTTACCTTATACCTCGGTGGTGCGGGTAAAATTACAATTCTGTTTACTTCTACAGCCGTAGCATGACTGCGTACCGCGCGCAAAGTGATTTTGAACAAGTGGCATAGAATTCGTCAATGTGTAGTGTCTGTGTAAAACGAAGTGTTTTGTATGAAGTGTCCGGGGTGAGCCAGTGGAATTGGTTTATGATCTTAAAGCCCACATTCCTTTTCTGCTAGCCGCAGAAGGATTGGATTTCAAAAATACTTCGGGCGTTAATACTATTAAACAATTCCATTGGTTTAAATACAAATATCACTTATATTGCGTAGTCATTAGAGTGCGTTCGTTATGTCGTATCCCGGTGGGAACATATCACAAAAATCACTTTTTGATCCCTAGTTCGGTTAGGACATTACAGATTGATCACCTGATCGTTTCAGTGTAAGACGATCCGTACTTCGGAAGGGAGGTTAATCCGTTGGACCCGGTTGCTACTTACTGATGTAAATAAGCAGTCGTTACATATGTCATGTCAGAGGCCTTTGGCGTTGATAAGGTTGGTAATCCATCTCACAACTCACACAATAAGTTGAAGATCGTATCGCGCATATTATCGTGGATTCCATGCTCCAGCTACTGTTATCCTGAACTTGATCTGTTGTTTCGGAGCCCAAAACTCTTGTTGTTTTATGTTGGTACCCTCTTTCAGATTATAACAAAACATTCTTGTTTACTTTCAAAGTTGGTGTGTTTGTCGAATGTTATGTTATTGTATCGCGACGATTTATATTCAAAGGAGCGTATGGAAGGTTTTGATAAAAGCTTTGTCTGGTATTAATATACTTTCATATCTCAAGTTTCCTGAGAAACCAGCAATAGAATTTAAGTGGTATATTTATATACACTATTATTGCACTATCAGTGTAAGGAACCTTAGTTACGTTTCTTGGAAGAAATTGCTGTATAGCAATAAGGTCGCCGATTCTACTTCTGCTGTCATTTTGTAATTGTCCTTTGTGTTGTGTTTATGTTCAATGAATTGTTTTGAATTGAATTGACTTTAACAACCATTACCTGACACGTTGGTCTAACAGAAAAGCTTCTTAGGTGTCGGTACTTAGTTCATCTTGCGATGGACGTACCTCTGACTATCCCAATTGGGATATAGTCGTGAACTTATGATACGTTAACAAACATTCTACAACATTGTGCTACTACCCCCTCCGGTTGATTGAGGGGAGGCCTGTGCCCAGCAGTGGGACGTATATAGGCTATTTATGTTTACGTTATGTGCTAGTAAATAACTCCTTTTACAAATACAAATACACTTTATTGCACCAAAATAAAAAGTAATAATTACAAAAAAGACTCTTAACTAAGTACATGGCAAATGGCGGCCTTATCGCTTAAAGCGATTTCTTCCAGACAACCATAATGTGAGGAAAAATGTAAAAATTGAAAGATTTCTGGTACAAACTATAAGTACAACTTACCAACTATTTATTTGCATGTTAAATGTATTTATATTTATTTGCATGTTAAATGTATTTAACATGCAAATAAATATATAACATACATACAAATATTTACAAAAAGAAACAAAAAGATCTAAACTACATGTAAAATTTAAGATAGAGCTACCAAATCAATACAGCCCTGAACGCGAGTCGATGCATAAAAGATGCATCCTTTACAGCAAAATTTTCAAATATCATTTCTTTACAATACGGACGAATTTGAAATTCTAGAAAGCGAGCATTGAAAGTCTTTCGTCGGTTGCTCATCCCTTTCCCGACGGGCTTTGCTATATTCTTTTGTATTCTCTAGTCGTTGTTGCGATATATCAAGTTAGTCCTATCTGTCGGCGTTGGATGAAGAGGTGCTTTCGCGTCAGCTTTCTTTGCTCTTTGTCTTTCGTACAGCAGAAAGGTTTGTTTAAGGTCGACATCAGTTTACGGATCATTAAAGCTGAAGAGCTCATCAAATTTTAAGACGTTGCACAAAACTTATAAACTGGTATTGAATGTGTTCCTCTAGTTATTCAATAACTTGTAATTTATACCCTCATTGGTTTTTAAAAGATGTGTCATTTCTTCTCCTCGGCCATAAAACCTTGCGAAATGACGTAAATTCAAAAATGTTACATTGACCTTCAACAAGTTTATCCATGATAATTACGTTGAATAAATGATTCTGATTTCTGACTTACGCAGCTTATTTAATAGCCTTTAACAAAAGACCTTTTAAAGTCTTCGTTACATAATTTTACCATCTATTAAACAAAAAAATAATGAAATAAATGGTTGCGTTTGTCGCTTAAGTTATGTCATAATATCGTTTTAACAGGCGTTGTGATTGCATTCTCTATGGTTTGACATTTCATTAAGTAAAAATGGAACTTGAAAATTGACGATTATGTTGTTTTGTGCAACAATTTAATGGTCCATTAAAAGGACAATGAATGAATGTCCTTACCAAACTTTAAACCTTTTTTTCCAAAACATTAAATTTAGACCACTCCACGCAACAGATAACATTGTTATAGCGAACCTAACCCTTCCATACCAAAATGGGCGTTTTATGCCTTTGATCGCTTAAGTTAAATCGACTGTGAACTGTTTGTAAATATACGCCAAAGAGGTTGCTGGAAATTTCTTGCGTCATTCCATAGGTTATAAATGGGGTAGGGATAGGGGCGATAACCGACGTGTTAGGTTTATGTGGTTTTATATACAGGTGTTAGTGACACCGTGACAAAAAAAAAAGTTTACTTATACTAAAAACGAAGATAGGTAGGCACTGACATCCTATAAACAAATAGACACACATCAAGGAGTTTTTTAGCTAAGGAGTTTTTATATAAGTTATGTTGATAGTAGAGGGCCTACCCACTGAGCGCCGTCCGACACGTGGTCGCCATTCTAGAACCTTTCCGCCCCAGCGGCCATCGGTTGTCCTCGCTATGTGTCCTGCCCACTGCCACGATCTGGTGAAGGTCGCGGGAAGCCGCTGGATGCGGGCAGCGCAGGACCGATCGTTGTGGAGATCCTTGGGGGAGGCCTATGCCCAGCAGTGGGCGTCGTACGGCTGATGATGATGATAGTATAAGTTTGTTCCCGCAAGATGTTATGGCAGTTCAAATAAATTGCAATATCGGTTGTACACTGTCGTTACACGCCGTCGCTTGTGACAAGATTCAATGCGAACACCTTTTTACAGAAATTGTCTATTTGTTATTATATTATTAGGTATATTATGTAGGTGGGTGTTAAATAATGTGTTCAGTGGTGATGGAAAACATCGTGAGGAAACCCACATTCCCGAGAAATGCATTTTCGGAGGTATGTGACCTAACCTGTTTTGGGCTGGTTTTCTCCTCGTTGGAAGGTTAAGACAGGCAGTCGCTTCTGTAAACACCGAACTTGTCCAATCTTCAGGTTAGGTAAGCGGACCCTGTGAAAAACGAGATGCTAGGGAGATGACGATGTAGGTGTTAAATAATATAAAAAATACACTAAAATTCTCACGAATTTTCCGACAAGCAATTCCACTTGATATCAATTCAGAACCATAGTCTGTATCATCCCCAATGTTTTCGTTACGGTGTCAATAAACCTATATTATGGGTTTATGTCATTCATGTTCTTTGTTCCATGGGTACTGATCGTTGGGGTTTCTTGGAAATGTGTCAATAGAGTTACGTCTTGCAGACTCTATGTAACGGAATTAGTTGTTTGTGCTTGTGTAGGGGATAAGTCTTTGACCTTTTCATAAAATCATATTAAATAAATAAATTCAAATTCAAAAATATATTTCCTTTAGTAGTTAACATAGTTACACCTTAAATCGTACATAATGAATGTCTCATCCACCTAAAACTACTACAGCTTCTCACAACCTTTAGGGGAAGGGTGCTCAAATCGGGTACACTGTCCAAAACGGGTCAGTACATTTTCACCTTTACTATGTTGACCCGCTTTGAGCAGTAAGCATACTCACTTTGGACACCCCCTCCGGCCAAAGGGGTCAAATGACAAACTGAATTATTTTTGATTTATGTTCCAAAATTATAACAAGAGACTGTTTTTTTGTTTTTAATTACTGAGTATAATAAATATTTGAAACAACCATTCAAATAATAGTGATAAGCGACCCGCTTTGAGCCCCCTTCCCCTATAGCCAGGGAAAAGAAGCTGCAAGAAAAACCTCGGCTCAGGGTCGTAGACGTTCTTTTAAAAAAACAGAACTGTCTTCTATCCCGGTCGTATCCTACCTAATACTTCCCCAAAGTAACCCTTCATTATGTTTGTGTAGGGCTTGTAATTATTGGATTTTGATGACGGTTTCAGATGACATGTGGCAGTATCCCAAATGTTCCGTAAAGTATGTTTCATTTCGGTTAAAATGTCGGAATTACGGACATGTACCTACCTAAAACGTGTTGAGAACGTGAGCCAGATGGGTCTATTACAACATAACATAGCTTCACGCCTGTATACCTAAAGGACTAGACAGAGGTGTATAGTATATATGGATAGACAAGTTTCATGTAATAGGCGGGCCTATTGCCATTAGCCGGACAAATCCTGAATACGACGTGATGAATTATCTATGATTCAAACATGAATTCAAATTCATAAAGTCAAATTCTGTTTTTTGAGCCCGACCCGGGATTCGAAGCGTGAATTATTGACATGACATCTTGATGTCAATCCTATAAATATTTGTAGAACTAAAGATGACAAAAAACTTTTTATTAAACTTATTTATGGATTGTATTGTTGAAAAGGTTCAATACGATCTACTCTGAACCGGCGTGCGTGTATGAAGCGATTGATGAATGTGGAGGAAGCAAGAAAAGTGTGTCAGGATCGAAACAAATGGAATTCTATAGTCTCTGCTTACCCCGGTGTGAAATAGGCGTGAGTTTATGTATGTATGTATGTATGTATTTATGGATTGTAATAAGTACAACTTTTTGTCACGTTTTTCTATGGCTGCTTTTCACACAAATTCCATAGTAATTTCGTGTGACGTTTATTAAAAAGTAACTGATTTGACTAGTTGGAAACTAGCCTATTTTCCAATAAATAATCGTAACAAATGTAAATGTACAATCTTCGTACTGATCGAAGTAAGAGGAATATTTACATTTCTACTTGTAAATATAATACGATAGTGATATTGAACCTAAGGCAAATGAAATTCTTCAGATGCAGATAAGATTATTAAGAGCCTTGACTCTTTGTGATGTTCAGACAGTATTGGCTATCATTTCGTAATAGATACCGTTATCTCCAATGTTTGAGATACAAATACGAGTATTTACAGAGGATAAGCAAATAATCAAACCATAATATTCCTACGAGGCACTTGCTAGCTACGTTCCTCGCTGGCTGGATATTATAAGAATTGAAACCCGGGGCCTCCGGATCGTGAGCCCAACGCTCAACCACTAGACCACGGAGGCCGTTTCATCTCCATTGTGTTTTAGGGAATGAAAGATAATAATGCGTAACATAAAATAAATATCCATAATCATGTTTGTTACACGCAAATGCATAATGAAGTGTAACGTGTCCCCAATTCTATCGCGACCATTAAAACCGCAAACAAGCTTCAATGTAACTCGTAATGAACTCGTCCGGTATCCCGCAAGCCAACTACACGCTGCAAATTTCCAAGATTACGTCATATTTTAATTAAAATTTACGTAATTAATGGTTTTTCTGGAAAGTTCACAGTTTCTACCTGTTCGTTGAAAAAGTTCTGGCTGAAAATATTTGCTCATTAATTCGAAATGCAAATGTGTTCTGTATTTAAATTCAGGCACGTGTAACTTTTTTATGTTGGAAATATGCTACTTGACAACCTAGTCGAAAGAGATAGTATATATAGTATTCTAATACCAGCTAAGTAATCCTCCTTAAAAAAGTGGAGGAAGCAAGAGAAGGGAGTCAGGATCGAAGCAAATGGAATTCCATAGTCTCTGCTTACCCCGGTGGGAAATAGGCGTGAGTTAATGTATGTATGTAAACCTCCTCAGACCACATGCTGCTTTAGACCAGACTGGAACGTGGTCAAACGTTCTTTAATTAAAAAAAAAAGTCAATACGGCTCCTTTTTCAAATAGCAAACCCACTGAATACCGTCAGAGCTTTATAAAGAAGATCTATGTCGCACTAGTAAAGGGCATATTAAAAGCGTTTTCAAGGCAAAATAGTCTGAGGTTGCAAAGTTGAATACGGTCAGCAAATTCAATCGACTAATGGACGGGTTTTGGGATTTATTGGTACTCTTCTGACCTCATTTATGATGTTGGGTCAGACGATGAAGTAGGTTTTAACAGCACAACATAAGCTCGCGACTATATCATGTACCCACTTTAGAACCCTGTCGCACTATCATATTTGACATTTATAAGACTTACGGTTTTATTTGTCAAAAAAGTTAATGTGACATGGTTTCAACATGTATACATATAAGTACTCGTGACCGAACAGCCGTCATAAGATGAACTAAGGTGGGTACAGTCATGAGCAATATCATGTACCCACTTTAGAACCCTGTCGCACTATCATATTTGACATTTAATGAGACTTACGGTTTTATTTGTCAAAAAAGTTAATGTGACACGGTTTCAACGTCTATACATATTAGTACTCGTGACCGAACAGCCGTCATAAGATGAACTAAGGTGGGTACAGTCATGAGCAATATCATGTACCCACTTTAGAACCCTGTCGCACTATCATATTTGACATTTAATGAGACTTACGGTTTTATTTGTCAAAAAAGTTAATGTGACATGGTTTCAACGTGTATACATATAAGTACTCGTGACCGTACAGCCGTCATAAGATGAACTAAGGTGGGTTCAGTCATGAGAAATATCATGTACCCACTTTAGAACCCTGTCGCACTATCATATTTGACATCGAATGAGACTTACGGTTTAATTTGTCAAAAAAGTTAATGTGACACGGTTTCAACGTCTATACATGTTAGTACTCGTGACCGTACTCGGTGAGGTACCGACTCACAGTTACTGTTAGGCCGTCTATAATGTTCGAGCCAACTGTGTTAGTGAAAACTGCACTTAGGATAAATTAATAACTCAAGTAGGTTTTGAAGATATTGAATACAAATTAGGTTTCATTTATTTGGTTGTGGTTCCGTCTGTTGGCTCATTTAGAAGTAAATTGGTAATGCAATGATTGTTTTATACTACACAACATGGCAAATTCAAAAGAGAGTTTTAATTCTAAAAATATGTTGTTAGTTCAAAATAAAAATAAAAATTATGTTGTAAAAGATCTTCTCTTCTTGTATACATCATATTCGCGGGCCTTTTCGAGCCTTTTTCAACTTTCAATTCCAGCTTTTATTATTAGCAAGCAACACAACCGGGAAAGCTGTGGTAGCCCAGTCGCTAGAACGCCTTATAGCCGTCCTTCAAATAAAAACACTTTGCACTGTTTAGTTATTTACTCAAGAAGTTAAACTATAAAATATAAAGAATAGTGTAAAATAAATCAGTGAAAAACAAATTAACAATATTAACAACAAAAACTATGGCGAGCGGTAGCGAGCGGGCGGGCGGACAGTGCGCTTATTTGGCGCGCGATTAACACCAATAGGTGGCGCGTTTATTTTACCCGCTATAGCCTCTCACTTTGAGGTCGCAGGTTCAAATCCAGCACAAGCCTAAATCAATGATTGTCGAATTTGTTTTCGAATTCGAGTTTGGATCATAAATGAGTATCACTTGCTCAGGGGTGAAGGAAAACGTCGTGAGGAAACCCACATTCAGACGTGGAAGGTCAGGCAGGCAATCGTTTCTGTAAAAACCGGACTTGTCAAATCTTCAGGTTTAGTAAGCGGACCCTGTGAAAAACGGGATAATGCTAGGATGATTATTAGCAACAGATCTTCCAAAATTGTTCCTACCTTCACAAGGAGCTTATAAAAGCAGATCAAAAATCCTTGAAACAGAAATTTCAAGGCTTTTTTCATTAAAAAAACTATTCACAATAAACTGTCCACTGTCTATTTTTGCTGATGCTATGATGACCTATATTAAGAGACAGTCGGCTTCATATCGATTTTCTTTTAACCACGTGTAGGTTTTTTTTAATGAACTGGGTAGCTCGTTATAACGTACTCGTGGCGATTCACTAAATAGTTTCTATGCTTTCAGGGTAATCCTTGCCCTTAAATGAATCCTTGTTAGGTTTAAATCCAAATCCGCCCCAATTACGTTACTTTGATGGGCCAAATGATGGTAAATACACGTTAAAATTTGCAGTAAGCGGCGAAAATTGTCTAAATGTGTATTTTTTCTGACTCTCGATTTTTGAAAAATTTGGTACCAGCAAAATACCTTTTAGGAAGAATAAAAAAATATGTATCAATATATTGTACGCTGCATTACATTCATAAACGAAAACACAAAGAAAGAGAAACTGCACACACTCAAACTGCTTTTCTGTCTTGATTTAGAGTATGATAGTTACCAAAAACTTTTGGTACTAGTGAAATCAAGTAACATGAGAAATCAGAAATCCCACTTGTCGTTTTTTTTTTTTACCTTTGATGGGTTTACTCTTGGCCCCAGACTTGCCCGAAGGCATTGACGAGGCCTAACATAGAGCGAGCTCAACCAGAAGGTGCATGTTCAGTCTGGCCTTGAAAGCACCCGGGGTATATGCATTCGGAAATACAGAAGACGGCAGAGAATTCCCCTCCGTAGCAGTGCGCATAATGAAGGACGATGCGAAGTGTCGAAGTTGGGATATCCACCAAATAGGGCCGGAACCAAAAAGCAGGGTTAAAAGTAACATGGAAAATGCTGCACCGACAAGAGCGTGGCTCTTAAATTGATGATGATGAGGGACGGAACCCGGCCGTCAGTCTGGAAGTCCGAAGATAAAAGGGGGATGGTGGAATGAGTTTGTAAAAATGAATCGTGCAAGATGTTGTGCCTCTCCATTGCAGGAGATTGGCGATCAGCTCATACAATGTCTCTGCCACCTTATCCATTTCTTAATGTTGTTCAACCATGTCATCCTCGGCCTTCCCAAGATTGTGCCCGACAATATAAATCAAAATTAGATAGAGAAACATTTCTTACTCTGTTGCATAGTTAAGTCTACACAGGTCATACGGTTAAGTATACAATACTGATTTGATCAATCAATAGAGAGCATCTTTCATTTACTTTCTATATTATTATGTCCGTTCGGAACTTCAGAGCTATCAATGTCTAAAGGTTGTCTCGTAATCAGTCAAGTTTTTGCATCAATCAATCTCACGATCAAGCTGTCTCCCTTATGCCGTCTCAATCAATTTACCTACCGAAATATCTTACTACTTAATTTGTTCCACATCAAAGAAATTGGATGGAAGTATTAGCCTCAAAAGCAAAGAAGTAAGTGTACCGACCACGTAACTGACATAATGATCATTATGAAGATGAAGATGTACCGTTCACTTCCTTTGATTATGTCTCCAAGGGAGCTCAAGTGTTTGTTCCACAACATAAGGTAAGCTCACGATTAAAATCATTTTGTGATCCCTAGTTTGGATATAGGACATTACAGACTGATCACCTGATTGTCAGAAAGAAAGATGATCATTCGGAAGGCACGTTAAGCCGTTGGTCCCGGTTACTACTTACTGATGTAAGTTAGTAGTCGTTACATGAGCAATGTCAGGGGACTTTGGCGGCTCAATAGTAACCCTGACAACAGGGTTGATGGGGTTGGCATCACAACCCACATGATAGAAGAAGAATGTAGTTATTAATTAATACGAAACTTGATGAGCGGGACAAACGTCAAAACGGTTATCTTAGCATGCCGCTGGTTTATTAAGAAGCACCTTCAGGTTTTCTCCCAGTATCTTAATATTTTCCTTCTTTGCGTTAATTTCATTCAAAAAGGTAATTTTATTTCGCGTCAACTAAAGCGTGAACTCCCACAATCAAATGAAAATATCAAATTACTTCGTCGCCCGCTAAACGTCAATTAGTATGACCCCGAGGGCAATCATCCAATTGCGTACACACACGTACTTTTATTTGTGGTCGCACTATAGTTCAGGTCAATTTAGTAGCACTTGTTTGAAGGTACATGCTGTGATTTGTTGGGAGGATCACGATTTGTGCTAAATTTTCATATTGTAATAGGTACTATATATAATATCTTGTAATATAGACATAATACCTATAATATAAACAGCCTATATACGTCCCACTGCTAGGCACATGCTTCCCCTCAATCAACCGGAGGGGGTATGGAGTATAGTCCATCACGCTGCTCCACAGCGGGTTGGTGGAGTTGTTTTTACGGCTAATATCCGGGACCAACGGCTTAACTTGCCCTCCGAAGCACGGAATCATCTTACTTTTTCGGACAATCAGGTGATTCAAGCCTGAAAAGTCCTTACCAAACAAAGGACAGTCTCACAAAGTGATTTGGACAATGTCCCCATCGGGAATCGAACCCGGACCTCCAGATCGTGAGTCTCGTGTTTGGAGAACGTGGGACTCGCGATTTTGTGACACCGGCTCGAATCCCATCTCAGGGCACTAAACCACTGATCAGAAATATTTGATATGGGTTTCCTGGATTTGTGCCCGATTAATAGCAGTAGGCTTGCCCCTCTTACAAAAGACTTTTAGACAGAGGTGCCATATGTCTACCTCCTCGAGGACACTTGCGTAATGTTTTGTTATGTTATTCTAGCATTTAAACCATTTGTCAGTTACAAATCAACAAAACAGTTTTTGCTACGTTCCCCTAAGTAGATGGTCTAAAAGGTCACTCAGTACTTAATGTTTGGTTTACCCTAAATTATATCGCTGGCTTACTCTGAGACAAATGGGAATTCCTCTTAGCCTTACTCTATGACGTCATAGATAGGGTTGCCACCTAGGGTTGATGCTTCTATATATTCTACGTTACTAATACTTGTATTGACGGATTTGGCGAATTTATCATTCATCATTGTAGTGTATTATTATGGTGGTGGGTAGAATCAAATAACTTGATATATATGCAATAAATCAGTGTTGAACTAAGCTACGCGTGTTTTACTATATGGAGGCAGCGAGATTTGAACCCACGCCTCCAAATACATCACATCATTTATTTAAGAGCCACGCTCTTCTCGGTGTAGCATTCTCCGTTCTTGTCTATCAAAGGCCAATCTTTTGACTTCTCTATAAGACCCGACGTTCGCCTTATTTTTATCTTGTTCTTCTCTTTATGTTGAATTTATTATTACACTGCACAACAGCATTTCTGATGATTGGGTTCCGATACATGATATAAAGTCAATTTTTATAGACAATTTAAAATCTGTGACTAAAATTTCTCTATCAGCTCTAGTTAAAAAAATATGGCATATGGGTCCTTTAACAATAAAACACAATATTTTAAAGATGATCCTTTTTTATTTCGTATTTCATTTGACAAAAACTTTCTTTTTTTGGACTTCCTTGCTGAAGATGAAGCCAGAGAGGCGTTCTGGATGCTCCAACAATAGTCGGCCATCACGTGCGCGTTCCAGTAGCCTTGATAGCATTCCTCCATCGTACGAGGGTCCTGGTGGAATCGTTCGCCCTGTTCTTCACTTAGATCCCCAAGATTGGCAGGAAAATAGTCCAGGTGGTTGTGAAGAAAGTGTAACTTGATGCTCATGTTACATCCAATCTTTGAAAGTTAGTCATTAATTGTTCAATGTGTTGAGAGTAATCTGAACTTTTCTTGTTTCCTAAAAAATTTTGGACAACCCAAACAAACTCGTTCCATGCGTTTTTCTCATTTTCTGTCATAATATCCGTAAAATTTGAGTCATTTATTAATGATGTTATCTGAGGCCCATCAAAAATGCCTGCTTTTATCTTTTCTGCACTCGATTTCGCCTCAAAATCCATTGGTTCCTGTGGTGAAGCATCAGCTTGAGGTTCAGGTGGCATCTTAGGGCACAAGATACGTCTACACGCCGTCCGAATACAAGGATATTCCCATTTTTTATGATTTTTTCGGTTAATGCCAGTTAGGTTCACCAAACAAAAATAGCAGTCGTCAAAGTGGTTTACAGGTTTGTACCAGATCATAACACTTTCGTACCTAAATCTGTTCCTTTTCTTATTTGTCCACAAACGTAGAAACACATCGCACGTTTTACATACCTTTTGCGGAATCCAAGGCTTCTTTTTTAAATTCATAGGGTGTCCAAAGTAATTTTTGTAAGCCTCATTAACGAACGCTGTCACATTTAAACGGTATTCTTTAAACATATACTCTCCGCAAATAAAGCAAAAATGATTTAGATCATTTATACACACTCGACTTGATGATGCCATTTCAAATTGTATTAAAATATTAATATTTTTTTTATTGTGTGCAAATTAAGACTGAAACTTAGCGAATTTTGAGTGAAAGCTATAAATCGAAAACAAGAGCTGTTACAAAAAAAATGAGGGTATATTTAGAATCAGCGACATCAAATTAACAAACATCATGCATCAAAAGTCAATCATCAGGCAAAAATTGCAATTTTGTTGTCCAGTGTTATTGAACACATTTTCATCAATACTAAGAGTATCCTTACACGTGCTACTGGTACTAAACATATGTTTTTTAAATGGAGATACTACGTAATCTCCATTAATAATTTCTAGTAAATGACTCATAATCTACATAAGTCGAATTTCATGGAAAAAGAGTTTCAGAAGTAATTTATGACACATAACATTACCTACAGACAACACTCATAGGACAAAAAACGTACGCGTAAGTGCAAGTGTAACAGACAATCCGCGCGCGCTTCCTTACTCTTTAACGGTGTCCAACTAATAAGGCTAAACCACACCCACTTCATACAAAAAAACGTTCTTTTACACATATTATTATACTACACATTGACGTTGTCTTACATGCTAATGTGTGTGATGTCTGACGACCTTATGATTGAAGACTAGAGTAAGACCGAGGGGTGGGGGGGAGGTAAACCTAGCTCAGCCTCATAGGAGCATAGTTGCCGTTCTATACGTAGTATTATTCCTTATTCTGTGACTAAAGTTAAGGGGGGTGAGGTAAATCTAGCTCGGCACTGATATGAAATTGTGCGGGGCGGGGAGTGTCCGTTCTAATACTAATCTTACATAAGATAAAATAGGCGCACCAACCCTGATTCCATTCAACAAGTTACGTTTCGTGTAGGCGGAGGCTCTCGACCTTTGTAAGGCTGTTGACAGCCGTCGATAAAAACACACACCTAATACCGTTACCGGTTACGAAAGTGACACCGTTGTATTGTGTTTGTTTAGGATATACATATCTTTTCATGTTGCATAAACTCACTACCCATTGGGGTAGGCATAGGTGCATCCATCGCAAGATGAACTAAGTACCCACACCTCACCGAGAATTCTGTTAGCCCAATGTGACAGGTGGTAAGCCGTGTTAGTGAAAATTGCACTTAAATTAAATAACTCATTGGTGCAAGTCCAGTGCCAGGGTTCAAATTCGAACCGATGCTCCCCGATAGAGAAGCAAGCCCGAGTACAGTCATGAGCAATATCATGTACCCACTTTCGAACCCTGTCGCACTATCATATTTGACATTTAATGAGACTTACCGTTTAATTTGTCAAAAAAGTTAATGCGACATGGTTTCAAAGTGTATATGCAGAGTGTTAGTGACATATCGTAACGAATACTGAGGGGGACGATTCTCAAAGTGTTCATTACGATGGCACTCTCTCTCTCTTTTTTCATTACTCCATAGATAGGGCGTGTAGAACGGTGGTTGCCCCAATCGCCTACCATTCCGCAGTACACCGACCAATTTCTCAATCTGTGATGTTATAGCTAGAGCCCTACCAGAATCCATTCCTCTACTCCAACCAGTACTGATACCGCTGCTGCCCGGCATCAGGGGTGCGCTTTTTAAGTAGCGGCGCCTACTCGCTACGTCACAAGATCCTCATAGAACCTAAGTAGCATTTTATAGGTTAGCCCGTCCCAGTGAGCTACCCACTACGTTCTGCTAATCCTGTCGCTGTTTGGTCGGGGACTGCTTATTTTTATATTCGCAGTTCCACTATCCGCCACCTGTAGACCCCGTAGATGGCCTACAGCTCAGCCTACTACTAACTACGATGTCACTAACAGCCTGTATATCAGTACTCGTGACAGTACTACAGGATCACAGTGACTATTAATACGAGTTTTATGTAGGAACATACCATACAAACAGACACATCTATTTTTTTTTGACGTTTCCGATCTATTTATACTCCTCACCTCCTCACAAACCTGTACACTGTCAATCACCAATCCCATACAGTTGTAAAAAACCAAAACACTACCCAATGCCTTTGTTTGTAAATAAACTTTTTTGCCGCTGTCAACACTTGTCGCTGTCAACCGCTGTCGCGCCGCACGCGCCGACGGATATGACGTCACTGTAATAGCGGTATTTGAGTCACTGGCTCATTATGCATTCGCTCTCCGTTGAGTGCGGACGTGCGTAGAGATGACCATTGTTTAACGTGTAGTAATAGTAGATAATTTTAATTCACAGCTACGTAAGATTATCTATCTTGTTATGATTAAATAATGAATAATATGTCTTATTACAGAACCGGGATACTTGGAAGAATATGGGGGAGGCCTTTGCTCAGCAGTGGGATCATATAGGCTAATAATAATAATAATTATATAAAATAAATATCCTAATGTACAAACTAATTTATGTCTTTTCTATGTCTACCTTTTTTAGGGGTTGGCTTGAAGATATCTCTTTCTGAGATTAAAACAAATATTATGCTTTACTTATAAATATTTATGGGCGCTTGTTCCTGGTATTTCGTAAAAGTAAACTAAGTGTTTGTGTCATCTCTAACATGATGGCCATCTGCAAAGTGCAGACCTCAAAACTGAGAGACGCTCTAAAGGGCGTTGCTGAGATGTCTAATTAGTTCCCTCATGATATCACACAATCACCACTAATTTAAGAGCCACGCTCTTATCAGTGTACCAATCTCTATGCTACTTTTTAGGGAAAAATAGGGCAGTGGTTTCTTTCTTGCTTTCCACACCGCAGTACTCTGACGCGAGTGAGATAACGCCCAGAGAAGTCTCCGCCGCCTCTGAATAGTTCTGTCAGTTACTGCTGCCCTCTGTCAGGTTCCAGGTTACAGCCCCCTGTGACTTGCCCCTTCCGTCCTGCATTGCCGTACCGATATGCGATATGGGACTGCACGCGTATCCCTGAGCAAGGGGTCTACGGTCTCTCTTATCGTGTGGGTTATGAGGTAGATTACCACCTACATTCCTACCAACGATTCTACGGTTATTCTTGTCTATCAAAGGCCAATTCTTGGAACCTATACAAGAGATATAATTTCTATAAGTTACTTATTACTTTATTTTACGTTCTCGTTTACGCCCACAATATTTAGTAGCATTGCGAAAGTAAGTAAGTAAACATACTCGTAGGTCATTGATAATTACGTAAGATAACATAAAAAAAAATACTGTTAACATACTTTTTCAATGTCGTCGCGTCGCCCACATTGAAGACATTTTTTGTGTCATTAGGTCGAATATTATTTACAAATACAAATTATACTTTATTGCACCAAAATAAAAATAAATAATTACAAAAGACTCTTAACTAAAAAACTGAAAAAATTAAAAAAAAATGAATTTGAAAGATTACGGGTACAAATTATAGGTACCTACAAATTGTAGAAGGTCGACACACGATATGAATTAGTGCGGGGCGGGGAGTTACCGTTCTATACATAATATTATTCTTTATTTTAGCTTTTAGCAGCCGACCATCACTCCTACACTAACATCACAAAATACCTTAAGTCAACAAACGCTTTTACTTTTTAAAATTGATTAGGTTCTCGGTCCTCATTTCGCGATGTTTGTCTACCGCCTACGCCGTCGGCGCAATGTTGACATTAAACCCACGACACACTTACTTGTTGCAGTGATGTTATTTTGTGTTTTTGTCAGTAGATCTGTCTTTATTTGGTAATCAGGATTTCATAATTTATCTTTGACCTAAGAAACTACCAGATTATACGCCAACTGCTAGGCAGCCAATTAGCTCGCGACACCAAACACTTCAGGACCCCGATACCGACCCCGCCAGCGTGGTCGACGATTTCTTATCGCTATCGACCCACTAGGGTCGATTAATTCTTTCAAATATTTTTCCTCTCAGACGACGCCCTGAGCCGAGGTTCGCGCCCAACTGGGCACCCTCAGGCCTGTTGTCTTAAACGTTGTACCGGGTGAGAGCCTTCAGCGCTCTCCATTTGTCCGGCCAAGTAGTTAATGCCATCTGCGGCAAATCTACAATAAGTCACGTCAAAAAAAAAACGCCAACTGCTCGTCAGTTACATGTAATAAGGGGCGAGCCTATTGCCATCAACCGGACACAAATCCTGGGTACCACGTGATATCAATTATTTATGATCCAAACATGAATTCAAACTCATTAACGAATTCATTGGTTTAAAGCCGGAGCCGGGATTCGTATCGAACTCGTGACACTACGCCGTAAGTCACGCGTTCTCCGAACTTGGCTATAGGTCTTATTACACCTACCTGTCCGACAGGCTAGATGCGTCAAGGTCACGGGCGGTTACCATGGTTTTTTTTTTTATAGAGGGGGAGATGCCTTATGCATACCCAGTCGCTCGAACGACTGGGTTATGTGGGACTCGCGCCCACTAAAACCCCCTCTGCACTACAGTCTGCAGACACTGTGGTACGCAGCTTTGTTAGTTTACAATATTTTTGTTAGTGTACTTAAATTAATTTCTCCTTACTATATTTCCTTAAGTCTATGCTCGTGGTTTTTTTTGTTACCATGGTTACTGCCCATCAACTCGGTCGAGATCGTCGTTACCATGGTTACGCCCCGCCGATTTGCTATTAGACCACACGAGCTGATCGGTAAACGGGAGTTGGAGGGAAGTAACAATGGTAACCCGTGACTTAGACGCACAGATAGGTGTAATAAGCCCTTATGGCGGATTTTCTTCCCTCGTTGGACAATGTACTATTTCTTTACTCTCAGTCCAGCATAAACTACCTACAATAAACCTACCTACTACTAAAAAAAGTTTTCATCTCGAGCTCCTCCGTGCTTCGGAAGGCACGTTAAGCCGTTGGTCCCGGCTGCATTGGCAGTCGTTAATAACCACCAATCCGCACTGGGCCCGCGTGGTGGTTTAAGGCCCGATCTCCTTATCCATCCATAGGGAAGGCCCGTGCCCCAGCAGTGGGGACGTTTAATAGGCTGGTGATGATGATGACTACCAATATTGACAAAAGGAAATCACTTTTTAGGTACGTAATAATACCTTTTGACAAACTAATGTGTTTATTGTCTTGTTGCAGGTAATACTTCGAAGCAATCCTGAAGTGGATTCCATACAACCTCATACTATAAATAAGGAAGCAGCATCTTGGGACTCATCTCCTTTCCACCCTCCTACATTGGTACTTCCCCTATTCCATAGACTCCTGCATCAAATATCGCTGGGCATCTAGAAGTGGCACATTTACCAGAAACATAGAATAAGGAATAATATACGTACTACGTATAGAACGGCAACTCTCCGCTCCTTTTTTTTTTCGACGCGACTTATTGTAGATTTGCCGCAGATGGCATTAACTACTTGGCCGGACAAATGGGGAGCGCTGAAGGCTATCACCCGGTACAACGTTTAAGACAACAGGCCTGAGGGTGCCCAGTTGAGCGCGAACCTCCGCTCAGGGCGTCGTCTGAGAGGAAAAATATTTGAAAGAATTAATCGACCCTGGTGGGTCGATAGCGATAAGCGCTGAATGAGGGAAATCGTCGACCACGCCGGCGGGGTCGGTATCGGGGTCCTCCTCTCCGCTCCCCACCAGCGTCTGAGCTAGGATTACCTCACCTCGAACATAGTTTAGACTTGAATCGTATGGCGTCAGACGTCACACACACAGATGCGCGTGTACGATAATGTCAAGGTGTAGTGTCTGTGTAAAATGAGGTTCTTTGTATGAAGTGTCCGGGGTGGGCCAGTAATGCGCTCTTTGTACTCCGTCGGTATTGTAAATTATTACTTACCACATTTATCCTTACTAACCATAAAGCTCTGTTGGCTTTGTTAAAAGAAAGGTTTACTCTCAATGTGAACTCGCAGCTGCAGGTTCAAATCCAGCACGGAACCTACATTCTAGATCGCGCTCGATGTTTACACAAGTTACTCCTTTTTGGGATACACGCGCGCCACGGTTCCAATGGCAGAGGTCGCCATGTGGAGGTGGTATTTAGGAGATGAATCAAACTCGGAGGTTGGTAACGAACTGCGTTTATTAGGTATGACACATTGACAATATAAGTTAAAGTATATACGGGTATAAGTAGATATAATGTGTAAGTAGTCAGTCGTCCACTACAAATGATTTTCGTTGCTTTTCAAATTCATGTTTAGATCCTAAATGATTATCATACGCGCAGCGGTTAAGGAAATTATCGTCAAGAAACCCACATAGCCAAAAACGCGTTTCGGAGATACATGACCCAACCTGTGGTTGGACTGGTTTTTCCCTTCGAGTTAGGTCAGACAGGCAGTCGCTTCTGTAAAAAACCGGAACTATCAAGTCTTCAGATTAGGTCAGCGGACCCTGTGAAAAACGGGATAAATCTAAGGAGATATGTTCTTTTCCAAAGTTCAATCGATCTCTGTATCAAACAAGTAAAATGAGCCGTTCTTCGGAAGGCACGTTAACCCGTTGGTCCCGGTTACTATGTACTTACTACGTTACATGAGCCATGTCAGGGGACTTTGGCGACTCAATAGTACAATAAACCCTTTAGGCTCGAACTAGATGACAGCGGCAGCGGCGTGGAGGCGGCGGCGGTGCGGGGAGTGGCGCGTTGACATGCTAAGATTTATATTGAAGTGTTCTTGAGCGGGGTACGAGCGGTGCGCTCTAGTCGAGCGGTGCGCTCTAGCCGAGCGGTGCGCTCTAGTCGAGCGGTGCGCTCTAGTCGAGCGGTGCGCTCTAGTCGAGCGATGCGCTCTAGTCGAGCGGTGTCTCAGCGTTTGAAACGCGCCTTTTTGTTTCATTTGTTCATTATAGGGATTCAGATCTTCTTTTGCCCATAATAAATACGAAACAAAAGAACTACAATCGAAATGCGTAGTCGCCGTTTCGACATCGCGTTCATTTGAGACAAAACTCTATACCGCCGCAACACCGCGCGATTTGGCCGCTGGCATCGAGAACGGAACAGGGGGCGCCGCGCCGCTATCGCCGCCGCACCGCTGCCGCTGTCATCCAGTCTGAGCCCTTACTGATGATGACAGAGTTGATGCTACACAGTCGATTTCGACTACAGCGACAGCAGCTGGTGGACTCAGTTTTGGTGTGAAAGTTTAATACCTAGACAGAGTTAGTGCCGCAGCTATAATATTAGTAGGATTATTTGTGTTGGCCTCTTGTAGCGGTCACATAATAGGTTCCATGCTCTAGTGTCTATTCCATTCAGCGTTTATCTCCGAACGTCTCTTCTGTGTCCGGGGACGATTGTTCCGTTATTGTGACAATTGGATCGATGTGTCCTGTGTTCAAATAAATCGTATTAACACTGTAAATTGATTAAAAACATGTTTTTATATATTCTCAAATAGTTGGTCTATACAGAGTGTTAGTGACATCGTAACGAAAACTTTGAGGGATGATTGAGACTATTATTCTGAGTTGATATCAAGTGGAATTTTCCATCGCAAAAGTATGGAACTGAAAAAAAAATAAATTGTCAACTCAGAATCATGGTCTGAATCATTCCCCTCAGTATTCGTTACGGTTTGAAGTGATTGCGGGTTGTCTTATTTATGGATCTGGCCACCCCGACAGCGATACAGGCGTGAATTTATGTCATCATCATCAATTTCAGAGCCACGCTCTTGTCGGTGTAGCATTTTCCATTCCCGTCTATCAAAGGCCAATTCCTTGACTTCCCTATAAGACACGAAGTTAACCTTTTCTTTAATCTGTTCCATGTAAGCTCTTCTTCGTCTTCCCCTTCCTCTCTTGTGATTGTATTTATGTATCAACATTTATGTTTAAGTTTGAATATTATATTAAGAGCTTATTGACTCTAATACCGCATCCCAATCCTTTCCGTGTAACAAAATTACTTTTGATTTTGATGCCCACACCGATATGGAATATTTAATACGCGTGACGTCATATTGTGTTGCCAACGTAAGGAAACTTTAGAAAATTGGTTAATTAAATAATAATATTTAAATAAGTTTTAAAAAATAACTAAAACAATGAATGCGAGATTGATTACGTTTTCGAAATTCTGTAGTTATAACACATAACAGGACCCCTACTAAGACCCCTAAACTAATTTTAATTGATGGAATTCCCGCATAATACTTTGAGGATCCTCTTATCAGAAAATTATAATGAAATAGAAATTGTACCGTGTTCCGTTGAGCAGATTATTGGCTGTTTACGTGTCTTTAACAAATCAACATGCAAGAGTGGAAAGTAGTTTTATTGACTTATTTGAATGTTTAACTAATTAATTTAGTCTCTGTGGTTTAGTAGTTAGAGCTCACGATCCGGAGGTCCTAGTTCATAGTCGTAATCCCTTTGTGATACTGTCCTTTGTTTGGTAATGACTTTGCAAGCTTGAATAACCTGATTGTCCGAAAAAGTAAGACACTACTACTACTATCGTGTGGGTTGTAAGGTAGATTACAAACCTCATTAACCCTGGTGTCAGGGTTACTATTGAGCCGCCAAGTAAGATGATTCCGTGCTTCGGCACGTTAAGCCGTTGGTCCTGGCTATTAGTCGTAATAACACGTCCACCATCGAACAGTAGAGCAGCGTGGTGGAGTATGCTTCATACCCCTTCCGGTTGATTGAGGGGAGGCCTGTGCCCAGCAGTGGGACGTATATAGGCTGTTTATGTTATTTACATTTGATTGTTAGTATCACTTTCGGTGAATCGTTTATATATATTTTTTTTATTAATATTCGTCTTCTACTTCCATTACTGAAATTAATGATCATTACTTACAGATACCTATATCAGCTTGTATTTTCTTTTTGCTAAAAATGTTTAAAGGAAATTTGTTCAGGATTCTCGAAAAATAATCTAAAATCGTTTAAAAGAAGATTTTCCTTCCAACTCACAATCCCAGTCAAGAGGAAGAAAAATATATTGAAACAAAAACCGGGGAAAGGAACGTCTCGTAAGTACGAAATAATGGTTCCGTACCCAGCTAAAAAATATTACAACTTTTCGACATAAATTTGTATAACCCACATACTAAAGGAGGTCGACTTTTGTGTTAGTTATCTATTTTTGATACTTGTCTTTCTAGTATTAAAATATAAAATATAAATAACATAAAAATCTTCACTTTATTTAATTGTATTATTATTTAATTTATAATGAATAATTTGCGCCATATTTATTTTAAAAAAAATAATATTTATAAACACATCATACTTCTGACACAATAATAATATCTTTTATGATATGACAGATAGAAATAAAAAGAATAGAATAAAAAAAATCGGTAAAAAATATATAAATATTAAAAGGTAATAATCGATATAAAAGAAATCCGTATGGCGTACGTAATTTTATCAACATGCAAGTATTTTAAAAATAAGACCTTTGAGAAATGAAATAAAAAATATATTTTATTAATTCAAATTTTATTTTATTATTTTTGTTCTGCTTTTTTATATTTTTCTCTGTTCGTGGCAATAAAGTGTTTATCCATTAATTCATTGCTTAATGTATATAGTACCTATCTAACTGGTTATATTTTTTTCGTGAATTAGCCACGGAACCCCGTCTAAAAGCAATCAAATTCCAATTTGTGTTTGGGCTGAAACTTTGTTTCATTCGGAGGTTAAAAACAATTAGATTGTATGAGTGTAATCCCCTTTGCGCAGACGCGATGAGCCAAATCTAATTCAAAACTTCTGTTTCCGAGTAAGCAACAGTCCGAGGAGAACAATTTTCAATTTTAATTTTTACTTTGAAATGGTTCAATTCTACTTTTTTACTTTTAAAACGGTTCGCCTACGTAGTACGTGTCCAAATTTAGGGTTGGGGTGTTATCTGAAGTTTTATGTGGGCTTTTGTTCCTATCTAGGTCCTTTTTTTGGCTGACTTATTGTAGGTTTATAGGTTACATAGGTTAGGAGATAGTCCTGGATTCCTGGTCGTATGCCAATCCGTCTATCACACGGCGTACGACCACGCCTATTTCCTTAACATCACTATTCGGAAGAATTTCAGAGAAATATTTTCCTGTTTCATACTTTTTACAGCGTGATTTTTTGCGTCGGGTTTTTATTTATTTTTTTTATTCTTATATATACCTACTAAATTTTTAATATATTTGTCACTTACACCCATTTCAAATACGTAAAGGTGGCCATACGAGTACGTACGTGTGTTAGTGTCACCGTAACTAATACGGAGGGGGATGATTCAGACCATTATTCTGAACTAATATCAAGAGGAATTTAAAACACTACAATTAATAAAAATTTTAGTGTTTTTTTAAACTATTTTCAGTTCCATACTTTTGCGCCGGAAAATTCCACTTGATATCAACTCAGAACCATAGTATGAATCACCCGTCAAAGTTTTCGTTAAGATGTCACTAACACCCTGTATAGACCACAACAAGACATATAGAGCGTGGTGCTTTATCTTTAAAACTCAGTGTTGTAGCAACTTTTAGCATAAACATTCATTATATTGGCCACTACACCAGTTTGTTCAGTTTATGACTGTTGAAAGCATAGATAAGTTAAGCCCATTCGTGTGTTACTTTGTACTGTTTTATAGGTGTTAAAATGGCCAATAATCGGAAAGAAACGGTATTATTGAACGCATGGCAGAAGATGTGGTAATTAAATCATGTAGTTTTATCTTATGGAGGTGTTTTGTGTACTTTATATGTATAGTCTGTGGCGCAAAGTGTGTTTAAATACAGGATGTTAGTGACATAACGAAAACTTTGAGGGATGAATCCACGACGGAAAATTCCACTTGATATTAACTCAGAATCACGGTCTGCATCTGAATCATCCCCCTTAGTATTCGTTACGATATCACTAACACCTTGCATATTCCTATGCTGCACAATCCCGCTATATCATATAATATTTAATATACCTATCCTATAAACAAAGGTTGCCTGGAAGAGATTGCTCACTTAGCAATGAGGCCGCCTATTATACTTTAGTTTTTATTTCTTAGATGTCGTGATGAGTGAGTGACTTTACTCTTTATATAGATTCAAATACAAAGACAAGACGCAGCTTTCATGCACCCAGTGTTTACGAAATAATTCCTTCTGCAATTTGTCCCAAAAGTTCGTAAACCCAGAATAATTCTCAATGTCTAAGAGGCAATTGGGATCCTCAGTAATATCGGAGGCCAGGTGTTCTTCCGATTTGCTCTTAATTTGAAAACTTTGCCCCTTCAGACTTGCTGTGTCTGTTATTAATACGCTTAAATAAGGATTCTCTTGATTGAAGTAAACTTTACGGAGTTAATTTGGAACGGTAAGAATTAGCTCGATAGCATAAAATAATGAATAATACTACGTATAGAACGGCAACTCTGCCCTCCCGGCCAACGGCTGAGCTATTCTTCACTCCCCACGATCTTTTTGACCGAGTGTTGGGTCGACCATTATACACTTAGATTGGTAAGGTCACGAGTGAAGAAGAAGCTTAAACAGTATAGAAATAATGGCAAAGAATCCATAAGACACGTAAGTTATACAAAATAAAATCTTTTACCATAAAACTTTTATAAATCATACAATAATACAGAAATAGCAAACAAACGCAAACCAATTAAAGTTTTATTTCATTCAAACATCTTTTAAACATTTCATTCCATTCCAGAGCCCGCTCAGGCGCCTTTATTAACTTCAAACCTCAAAGGAAACTAAGCTAATTTAAAAATGCAAAACTGGAACGAACACAGCAGACCACTACACTTGTGTCCAAAACTAAAAGCACAATAGACGAGTATATTGCTATCCTGACCACTGACACACTGTTTTGAAATTGGACTGCAGCACGAAATGTCAGAAACACAATCTGATATTTTCAAATCGGCTGAAAATCCTTTGTATGCGAGTATCGGCCGAGTGCAAAGGGCAGGTTATTTCTATTTTTTAATAGACCTGATGTTGGAAATGTAGGTGGGCGTTGAAGCGATGCAATTTATTTTTTTTACCTTTGATGGGTTTGTTCTTGGTTCCAGACTTGCCTTATATGCATCCGGAAATACAGAAGACGGCAATGAATTCCACTCTCTAGCAGTGCGCATAATGAAGGACGATACGAAGCGCTTAGTGCGAATAGTTGGGATATTCACCAATTAGGGATGGAACCCGGCCGTACGTCTGGAAGTCCGAAGATAAAAGAGGGATGGTGGAATGAGCTCGTGTAGATCGCGGGCACACTCCCCAAAGTGCAGTCTGTAGAATACTGGCTCATGTAACGACTAACTTACTTACATCAGTAAGTAGTAACCGGGACCAACGGCTTAACGTGCCTTCCTAAGCACGGATCATCTTACTTTGGACAATCAGGTGATCAACCTGCAATATCCTAACCAAAGTAGGGATCACAAAGTAATTTTTGTGATATGTCCCTACCGGGAATCGAACTCCGGATCATGAGCCCAATACTCAACCACTGGACTACGGAGGTCGCTGCTCTAACTAGACCAGTTAGACTGGTTTGTTTAGCCAGTAGATGGCTGAAATTTTACTTTAGTTTAAAATCAGCCAATTATTGGATGTCGAGTGCAGTGGACAGGTAATCTGAGTTACATTGTTGAAGCCATATTGGAAATGCCCACCTAGGGCAGTCACAAGATTCATTCTGAAAGGAATGCAATGTTCGGAATTCTTGATAAATACAATGTTTATTCAGTATGAAAAAAGAAGAATCTGGAAATACTCTCTAATAAACTTTACTTTTCTTTACTCTAAAAATTACGTCTAAAGTGAGAAAATCCCTTAATTCGGTCGTGTACTAGGTTCGTGATAAATTATGAAATTCTGATTACTAAATAAAGAGATATCTAAAACTAACAAAATACATTTTCTGTTTTCTATTTAATTTTGAATTTTGAATCAAGAAAAACGTATAAGTCCGACATTTTATCACGTTTTTCTATCACGCCTCAGTCTACTTTTTCATACAAATTCTATAGTAATTTCGTGTTTTGACGTTTAATAAAAAATAACTGATTTGACTAGTTGGAAAATCAGTTACTTTTGCGAAGACAAAAACTCAAATACACTGGGTGTAAGTGATATCGTAACGAATACTGAAGAGGATGGTTAATATCAAGTGAAATTTTCCGTAAGAATTTTCTGTATATATTCCTAAATCGTTAAGTTCAATACACAGTTGGCTCGACCGTTATAGACGGCGATACGGCTCACCACCACCGCTACGGCTCACGTTGGTCTAACAGGAAGCTCGGTGAGGTGTGAGTACTTATTTCATCTTGCGATAGATGTATGTTTGATTATTCCAATTGTAATTTAGTCGTGTAGCCAAAAAACATCTCTTTATGCCTAAATAAATGAACATTTGACGCGGCAAAAGGAGTCTAATTTAGGTGGATGCCGCAAAAATAAAGCTCTCACGGCTTGCAAAAAGGTTGTGGTTGAACACTGGCTGGTGCACATCAAAGGGTTCCAAACTCTAAGCCTTGAAACTGAAGATTTGACAGGTCCAGTTTTTTTACAGAAGTGACTGCCTGTCTGACCTTCCAACCCGCGAAGGGAAAACCAGCCCAATACAGGTTAGGCCACCTCCGAAAATGCATTTCTCGGGAATGTGGGTTTCCTCACGATGTTTTACCCGTACCGTCTGTAACTCCCGTAAGAGATCGTCCATTAACCACTTGGGTCTCGAAAGGGGACATGATTCAGAAAAAAAGACAGGAAATATCGATAGAGGAGGGGGACTGAAGGAGACTACGGAACTGTTCAATAGAACTACTTCTCGCGGTCAGACATTGGATGGGTGACCGCTTAGTAGCTTTTCTTTCGGATTCGACCGTGTTTCGGTGAGCAGTAACGTCTATCCCAGTTAATGGCGCTTGCCAATAGTCGTTGAGTCAAATTGGAGACCATCGGGCGGTTACACAATTGGCTTAAGCCCAAAATCCTCTAACCTTCCGCAAAATCAGTCCCTCATAAGTCCCCTTGCTGGGCACAGGTTTCCCCTCAATCAATCGGAGGGGGTATGCTCCATACTCCACGCTGATCCACTGCATGTTAGTGGAGAGAAAGAGATTTTTATCTGCTGAGTCCAGGCTGAGCCGCAATGGAGCAGCGTGGTGTAATATACTCCATAACCCGGTTGCTTGGGTGCAGCATTGGGGCGTAATAGAAAAGGAATTTCAAATAGCCACTAAGTGCCAAATATTCACTAAGTGAGCGCTTAGTCCAACTGGGGACCGTGACCGTGACGTCACGGACCCTCTTAATTACTCACGTGAAATATTCAAGGGACTGTAGACCTTATGTGTCAAGTTTACGAATTCTCCAAAGAGAATTTTGTGTAGTGGCACGGTTCCTTAAAATTCTCTTTAGAAATGTTGCTGTAATTTACTAGAATATTCTAGAAAGCGGGAGCAAGTCGCTTTGGATTTGTTTTTGGAGAGGAATGAAGAATATTTTGGTGATTTTGGCCTAAAATCATCCTGAGGACCGCAATAATGAGAAATAGTGAGGTATGTCCTTCAGCTACTGTAGAAGTAAATCACTGTCGATTGTCATAACGTCGCCTTCTATTGAAACCCATATTATAAGTAAGTAGTTGTTACATGAGTCATGTCAGGCGCCTTTGGCGGCTCAATAATAACCCTGACACCAGGGTTGCTGAAGTTGGTAATCCACTTCACAACCCATACGATAGAATAAGATTGAAAACCACGTAAGCGCCTTTTTGGACACATCACATTCTGATACGATTGTCTTCAACAAAACCTCGTTTTCACCTTAATTCTATTGAAATAATTTGGTATTATATATTCTATGTAAAAAGTAGCAAGGAGAATGCTACACCGATAAGAGTGTGGCTCTTAAATCGAATAGAAGATTTTCCCTTTTAACTAGTTTTCAAGAACTATCTTGAAACGAGGGGTAGGTAGTTCTTTTTCTTCATTTCATATGGGAGCGCATTAAAAGTTTTAACACACGTGGCTATAAATAACACGGCGTTTCCAGTTCGTAGAAGCATCTTTTATTGTCCATTCAATAACCAAGTAACCAAGGTAGGGTACGAGTCAATACGAGTTTCCCCATGACTCATAGGTATATTCGACACGTGTATGTAAATTCATTAAAAATTTTAATACAGGCGTCGCTGCATGGGTTACGTTATCGCGCGCGACAATAAATGTGACGCGAGTTTCAACCAATAGATGAAACTGATGGTGTCTACGTAGATAAACGTAGTAGGTCTGAAATGTGCTCGTGTCGTAAAAGGAATAACTTTAATTTTACGATTCAGTTAACGTTATCAGTTGATAGTAGGAAGTTTTTTTTTTCTTAAAAGAACGTCTAGGGCCCTGTGCCGAGGTTTAACTTGCAGCTTCTTTTCCTCGGCTATACAGGTTGTGAGAAGCTGCAGTAGTTTTAGGCGGATGAGACGTTCGTTATATAAAAATTGACGATTCAAAGTGTAACTATGGTACTGAATAAAGATGTTTTTGAAAATACGTACTTATTACTTTGTGCGATGCGAAGTAAATTTATTGAATTTAAATTTGAGTAGCTCATAGTCTCCTGCGTTTGATGGTAAGAAATTAAGTGATACGGTAAACATATTTTTTTTAACAGCCTCTGTAGTCTATAGTGACCACGCGACAGAGAAATAATCGAGGGGTTGTGTATCTGTCACTTAATTTTTTTTTATATACTTAAGCTCACGACGATAGTCAGAGGCACATCCATCACAAGATGAACTAAGCACCCGACACCTCACCGAGCTTTCCGTCAGACCAACGTGATAGGATTGTTTTTCATTCATTTATAATTCAATTTCAGAGGTTGTATTCATTCAATTGTGGGAGCCGTCATATTTTGGGGCTTTGTGAAGCATCGTTTGTGTTTCAGCGACCAGTGAAATGAAATGGTGTGTTCGTAAAGGTGGGGTACTGTTTGTTGTTTATGTATTACTAGCGACCCGCTCCGGCTTCGCTCGGGTGCTGACAAAAAAAATGAAATTATTTTCGACATCACATTAAAAACCTCAATAATAACAGTATTTCTCCACTATTTAATGGATGTTATTATACATATAAACCTTCCTCTTGAATCACTCTATCTATTAAAAAAACCCGCATCAAAATCCGTTGCGTAGTATTAAAGATCTAAGCGCATTAGGGATATAGGGACAGAAAAGCGACTTTATTTTATGGTATGTAGTGATGATGTTTGATTTATATTATGTTTGTTTGACTGCTTTTTGCTTTGTATTTAGGAAGTTCTAATTAACGATACGTTTATCTGGTGTGCCAAAGCGAGCTGTTCCACTTTAACTAACAAGCGACTTAGGGTGGCATTAATAAACTAATCTCAGCTGAGACTGTCCTTAAGATCATGCTCAAGTCTCTGTTTTTATATAAGAACTGTCACATTGACATGATCTTGAGGGCAGTCTCGAAGCTGATATTAGTTTATTAATATGTCTTAATCTTAACTGCCTCTGACAAGGCTCATGTAACGACTACATACTTACATCAGTAAGTAGTAACCGGGACCAACGGCTTAACATGCCTTCCGAAGCACGGATCGTCCTACTTTCGGACAATCAGGTGATCAGCCTGTAATGTCCTAACCAAACTAGGGATCACAAAGTGATTTTTGTGATATGTCCCCACCGGGATTCAAACCCAGGGGGCTTTGGCGGCTCAATAGTAACCCAGACACTAGTTGATGAGGTTGGTAGTAATCCACCTCACAACCCACACGATAGAAGAAGAGATCTTAACCGCCCGGGCACTTCATACAATCGAAGCGACTTTCTGTCTTTATTGGTATCAACAGTGACTTCAAGTTTTCTTTGACAAGTGGCTCTGCCCACTCCATTAGGGATTACGGGCGTGAGTTCATGTATCTGTATAATGATTCTGTATTCCGTGGGTTCACGATGTTATCCTTCACCGCTGAGCACGTGATAATCATTCATGATCCAAACATGAATTCGAAAACAAATTCAACAATCATTGGTTTAGGCCTGAGCTGGATTCGAACCTGCGACCTCAAAGTGAGAGGCACGCGTTCTACAAACTGAGCTACCACGGCTCTCAGTGTTGCGTTGTTACCTTGAAAGTAATGTTATAATTAGCAGATCGACATGTTAGAGGCAATTTGTATTGTATTAGTCAAATAGCAGAAGTAAGTACGGTCACGAGTATTAATATGATACACTTTGAAACCATGTCTCATTAACTTTTTTGGCAAATGAAACCGTAAGTCTCCTTAAATGTCAAATATTATAGTGCGACAAGGTTCTAAAGTGGGTACATAATATTGCTCATGACTGTACGTCATTAACATGACAATACATTTTGGAAGACATACTCGTAATTGTAACAATTATTCGCTAAATACGCAAGGATAAAACGTAAATGATACTTAAAATTCGGTTTTAAGTATCATCATTGAAGGTCGTTGTATACATTAGTTAGAACATATACGTAGTATCACGCCTGTGTCCCAGAAGGGTCAGACAGAAGTGTGTAGTATATGCACCCACTTGAACGTCCTTCGTGGTCCAGTGGTTGAGCGTTGGGCTCACGATCCGGAGGCCCCGGGTTGGAATTCCGGTGGGGACAAATCACAAAAAAAACATTTTTTGATCTCTAGTTTGGTTAGGACATCACAGGCTGATCACCTGATTGTCCGAAAGTAAGACGATCTGTGCTTCGGAAGGCACGTTAAACCGTTGGTCCCGGTTAGTACTTGCTGGTGTAAGTTAGTAGGCGTTACATGAGCCATGTCAGGGGCTTTTGGCGGCTCAAAAGTAACCCTGATACCAGGGTTGATGGGGTTGGTAATCCACCTCACAATCCACACGACAGTAGAAGAATTGAAGATCGTTGTATATACATTAGTTAGAACATACTATCACGCCTGTACCCCCAGAGGGTTAGACAGAGGTGTGTAGTATATAGAACCACTTCTCGCATACTAAGTTTAAGCCCCATTTAATACGTTGTGAGCCTATTGTCATTAACCGGGCACAAATCCTGGAAACCACCTGATACCAGTTATCTATGATCAGAACCCCGATACCGACCCCGCCGGCGTGGTCGACGATTTCCCTCATTCAGCGCTTATCGCTATCGACCCACTAGGGTCGATTAATCCTTTCAATATTCTTCCTCTCAGACGACGCCCTGAGCCGAGGTTCGCGCCCAACTGGGCACCCTCAGGCCTGTTGTCTTAAACGTTGTACCGGGTGAGAGCCTTCAGCGCTCCCCATTTGTCCGGCCAAGTAGTTAATGCCATCTGCGGCAAATCTACAACAAGTCACGTCAAAAAAAAAAGTTATCTATGATCAAAACATGAATTCCAACTTATAAAGCCGAATTCAGTGGTTTAGAGCCCGAATCGGGATTCAAACTCATGAAATGAAAACGTAAGTCACGCGTTTTCCGAACTAGGCTATCACAGGTTCAAGATTATGGAACATTTTATTAAAACTATTTCTCTTTTGCCTTCCGCCCAGCAATACTCTGTCTGACGCGAGTGTGATGGCGCCCAGAATAGTTTATTTCAAAGCCGTACTAGGACTCCTGTCCTCCGCCTCTGAATAGTACTGAAAGTTACTGCTGCCCTCTGTCAGGTTCCTGTGACTCGCCTCTTCCGTCCTGCATTGCCGTACCGATGGCTCCCATCTCCGCCTCTACAACCGTTGAGGTCTTCACCCATACGGGTCCAGGGATACCCCTGGACAAGGGTTCTACGTTATACCCCGCAGGTCTGGGCCTCTATCCGAACTCAGCCACCATCTCACTTTGGCCTACTGAAGTAAGAGGCGCCCACGCCCGCGTCAAGGACGCGCCGAGTAGGAACTTTACAAAACCTTTTTACTTTCTGATTTTCGCAAAATCCCGTCTTACTGAGAACCTACATCCTAAAAGGAATCCCCATGCAAATTTTGAGACTCCTAGCATTTGTAGTTTTTGAGATTACGTTATTAGTGAGCCGGTCAATGACCTTTCGCTTTTATAAGATATCATATAAAATCTCATAGTATTTTCGGAACATGTAATTTCTTTACTCAACTTCCTTATTTACTCCCAAATAAAGTCAAGACTTAAAAAAACAATTATCTTTTTCCTCAAAGCAATATCCATTAAATCGTCCTTGTCCACGATCTTGGTATTTCGGTATTTGCATCGCGCATGCGCGGAGCCAGGTGCGTGTGCGCATCTGCCGCGGTTGTTTACCGAGATGCGCGCACGTGCATATTGTATGGGTTTATGGCTAGTGTAGAGTATAAAAGAGAATATTGTACACAGGATAGGTAGTTATTACTTATAAAAGAAGTCACAGTCAACAAAAAAAAAAATGTTTCTTTCAGTTCGGGATGTTATAACTACTGGTCACTGTTCTGAGGTGTCCTGTGGTAGGGAGCGCCAGTTCGAATTCCAGTACCGCACGTGCACTAATTAGTTATTAATTTATCTGAAGTGCTAATTTATCTGAGATAGTTTTCACTAACACAGTGGGCTCGACCATTATATACACGGCGATATGGCTCACCACCTATCTCGTTGGTCTAACAGAAAGCTCGGTGAGGTGTGGGTGCTTAGTTCATCTTGCGATGCATGTACCTCTAACTACCCCAATTGACCAAACTTATGTTAGTTCGGGATGCTTGGTTATATAACATTTTTTGTATTATAATAGTGCTGATGCTGAAAAAAAAATCGTAATGTGTTCGCCGCTTCAAAGATATCCCGAATATCCAATCACCAGCTGTCAAGTGCGCATTCTCTCGACGGCAACACTTTAGTTAGTTTCATAGCTCGTTATAAACTCTATAAAACAAGAAACATTAAAACATCCGCAAGTCAGCGAAATGCCGCTAATGAAAATTTACCACCTGCCGATTCGTGATTTATTAGAAAACTGAATTGTAACGTAACAAATGAATTTGGTAAAAAAAAACTTTACCGGCGCCCGGGGGCGTTTAAATTAAAAATCAATAGGTACCTATCCGCCTTTAACGTTTTCTAGTCTAGTGACTCGGTGCCTTTATGAAAGGGCAACCGGGTCACCGAACTCTTGTTCATTTTGTCGGTGATTATTCGTATAAAAGATCCCTTTCGATTTTTATAACAGAAGCGTGTAGATAATAATTTCTGTATTTTTCTATATTATAATCGACGATACGTTTGTACTACTTTGCGCCGTGATTACACTTGACAACAAAAAGAGCTAGTCTCCTTAGCGCGTTATAATCTAAATTTACACTCGACTATATATATATATATATATATATATATATATATATATATATATATTATATTATATAAAGCTACAAACCCATGTACTGACTGACTCACTGACTCACTGACTCACTGACAGGGTTGTTCTCCCAGAAGGAGCGTCGGGGGGTAAAAATGATGTATGGGGGGTGTGATCGAGACCTCCCGGTGAGTATGGGAAAACTTCCAGATCTTGGAAACCTGCTCCGCATCAAGGAGACAACCTACGGCCTGGCAAAACTATAGCACCTAGAACTTTTTGGTTTTCACGATACATATTTAAACCTTGGTCAAATTCAATCGCCGGTGAAAAAAAATCAAAATGGCGGAAAAACAAGATGGCTGCCATACAAATTTTTCGTTTTTCAGGAAAATGCCTCGGGGGTAAAAATGATGTATAGGAATGTGATCGGAACGTCATGTCGAGTATGAAAATATGTCTGGGTTTTCGATAGCTGCTCCGCATCAGGGAGACACCCTACGGCCTGGCAAAACTATAGCACCTAGAACTTTTTGGTTTTCACAAGACATATTTAAACCTTGGTCAAATTCAATTGGCAGTGAAAAAAAATCAAAATGGCGGAAAAACAAGATGGCCGCCATACAAAATTTTCGTTTTTCTCGAAAATGCCTCGGGGTGAATGTGATGTAAGAGTGATGAGATCAAAATGTCATATTGAGTATGAAAATACTTCCCGACCTTCAAAAACTGCTCCTCATCAGGGCGGCACCCTACGGCCTGGGAAAACTATCGCACCTGGAACGATTCTTTTTTCACCAAACCTAATAAAATCTTGGTCAAATTTTATCGCCGGTAAAAAAAAATCAAAATGGCCGAAAAACAAGATGGCCGCCATACAAATTTTTGTTTTTACAGAAAATGTCTCGGATGTAAAAACGATGTATAGGGGTGTTATGGGAACGTCTTGTTGAGTATGGAAATACTGCTAGATCTTCGAAAACTGCTCCGCATCAGGGGTCACCCTACGGCCTGGCAAAACCATAGCACCTAGAACTTTTTTGATTTCACGAGACCAATTCAAGTCTTGGTCAAATTCTATCGCGGTAAAAAAATGGCGGGAAAACAAGACACGCGAGCAGCTTGCTGCGAGCGAACCACGCGACATCTAGTTATACTATATATAGCTACAAACCCATGTACCTACCTACCTATTGACTGACTGACATAGTTGTTCTCCCAGAAGGAGCGTCGGGGGGTGAAAATGATGTATGAGGGGTGTGATCGGGACCTCCCGGTGAGTATGGGAAAACTTCCAGATCTTGGAAAACTGCTCCGCATCAGGGAGACACCCTACGGCCTGGCGAAACTATCGCACCTGGAATGATTCTTTTTTCACAAAACCTACTTAAATCTTGGTCAAATTTTATCGCCGGTGAAAAAAAAAACAAAATGGCCGAAAAACAAGATGGCCGCCATACAAATTTTTGTTTTTCCAGAAAATGTCTCGGGGGTAAAAATTGTGTATGGGGGTGTGATCTGGACCTCCCAGAGAGTATGGGAAAACTTCTAGATTTTGGAAAACTGCTCCGCATCAGGGAGACACCCTACGGCCTGGCAAAACTATCGCACCTGGAACGATTCTTTTTTCACAAAACCTATTTAAATCTTGGTCAAATTTTATTGCTGACGAAAAAAAATCAAAATGGCGGAATAACAAGATGGCCGCCATACAAAATTTTGTTTTTTCATAAAATGTCTCGGTGGTAAAAATTATGTATAGGGATGTAATCGGAACGTCTTGTTGAGTATGGATATACTTCTCGATCTTGGAAAGCTGCTCCGCATCAGGGCAGCACCCTATGGCCTGGCATAGCTATCGTACCTAAACCAATTTTTCTTTCACAAAATCTATTTAAATCTTAGTCAAATTCCATCACCGGTGAAAAAATATCAAAATGGCGGAAAAACAAGATGGCCGCCATACAAAAAAATGTTTTTCTATAAAATGTCTCGGGGAAAATAACTGTGTATAGGGTTGTAATCGGAACGTCTTGTGGAGTATGGAAATACTTCTCGATCTTTAAAAGCTGCTCCGCATCAGGGCGGCACCCTACGGCCTGGCGAAACTATCGCATCTGGACCTTTTTTGTTTTCACAAAAACTATTTAAATCTTCGTCAAATTTTATCGCTGGTGAAAAAAAAACAAAATGGCGGAAAAACAAGATGGCCGCCATACATAATTTTGTTTTTCTAGAAAATTCCTCAAGGTCAAAAAATATGTATAGGGGTGTGATCGGAACGTCATCTTGGAATTATTATTATTATTTATATTATATATAGCTACAAACCCATTGACTCACTGACTCACTGACTCACTGACTCACTGACTCACTGACAGGGTTGTTCTCCCAGAAGGAGCGTCGGGGGGTAAAAATGATGTATGGGGGGTGTGATCGAGATCTTCCGGTGAGTATGGGAAAACTTCCAGATCTTGGAAAACTGCTCCGCATCAGGGAGAGACCCCACGGCCTGGCGCAACTATTATAGCTGGATAATTTTTTTTTTCACGAAACCTATTTAATTCCTGGTCAAATTCAATCACCGGTGAAAAAAAATCAAAATGGCGGAAAAACAAGATGGCCGCCATACAAAATTTTGTTTTTCCAGAAAATGTCTCGGAGGTAAAAATGATGTATGGGAGGTGTGATCGAAACGTCAAGCTGAGTATGGAAATACTGCTTGATCTTCAAAAACTGCTCCGCATCAGGGAGACACCCTACGGCCTGGCAAAACTATAAAACCTGGAGCAATTTTTCTTTCGCGAAACATATTTAAATCTTGGTCAAATCCAATCCCTGGTGAAAAAAAACCAAAATGGCGAAAAAACAAGATGGCCGCCATACAAAATTTTCGTTTTTCCTGAAAATGCCTCGGGGGTAAAAATTGTGTATGGGGTTGTAATCGGAACGTATTGTTGAGTATGAGAAAACTTCTCGATCTTTGAAATCTGCTCCGCATCAGGGAGACACCCTACGGCCTGGCAAAACTATAAAACTTGGAGCAATTTTTCTTTCGCGAAACATATTTAAATCTTGGTCAAATCCAATCCCTGGTGAAAAAAAACCAAAATGGCGAAAAAACAAGATGGCCGCCATTCAAAATTTTCGTTTTTCCTGAAAATGCCTCGAGGGTAAAAATGATGTATAGGGATGTGATCGGATCGTCATGTTGAGTATTTCAATACTGCTCGATCTTGAAAAACTGCTCCGCATCAGGGAGACACCCTACGGCCTGGCAAAACTATAAAACCTAGAGCAATTTTTCTTTCGCGAAAAATATTTAAATCTTGGTCAAATCCAATCCCCGGTGAAAAAAAACCAAAATGGCGGAAAAACAAGATGGCCGCCATACAAAATTTTCGTTTTTCCTGAAAATGCCTCTGGGATAAAAATGATGTATGAGGGTTCTGATCGGAACGTCATGTAGAGTACGGGTATACTTCCAGGTTTTCGAAAACTGCTCCGCATCAGGGATACACCCTACGGCCTGGCGAAATTATCGCACCTGGAACTTTTTTGTTTTCACGAAACCTCCTTAAATCTTGGTCAAATTTTATCGCCAGTGAAAAAAAAAAACAAAATGGCCGAAAAACAAGATGGCCGCCATACAAACTTTGGCTTTTCCAGAAAATAGGTCGGATGTAAAAATGATGTATAGGAGTGTGATCGGAACGTCATCTTGGAAAACCGCTCTGCATCAGGGAGACACCCTACGGCCTGGCAAAACTTTAGCACCTAGAACTTTTTTGATTTCACGAGACCTATTATAATCTTGGTCAAATTCTATGGCGGTAAGAAAATGGCGGAAAAACAAGATGGCCGCCATACAGAGCTTCGAACTAATACAGGACACGCGAGCAGCTTGCTGCGAGCGAACCACGCGAAATCTAGTTATTATAATATATATAGCTGCAAACCCACTGACTGACTGACTGACTCACTCACTGACATAATTGTTCTCCCAGAAGGAGGGTCGGGGGGTGAAAATGATGTATGGGGGGTGTGATCGGGACCTCCCGGTGAGTATGGGAAAACTTCCAGATCTTGGAAAACTGCTCCGCATCAGGGAGACGCCCTACAGTCTGGCGAAACTATCACACCTAGAAAGATTCTTTTTCACAAAACCTTCTTAAATCTTGGTCAAATTCTATCGTGGGTGAAAAAAAAACAAAATGGCGGAAAAACAAGATGGCCGCCATACAAAAAAATGTTTTTTCAAAAAATGCCTCGGGGGTAAAAACTGTGAATGGGGGTGTAATCGAAACGTATTGTTGAGTATGAAAATACTGTTCGATCTTTAAAAACTGCTCCGCATCAGGGAGACACCCTATGGCCTGGCTAAACTATCAAACATAGAACATTTTTTTTTCCACTAAACCTACTTAATTCCTGGTCAAATTCAATCGCTGGTGATAAAAAATCAAAATGGCGGAAAAACAAGATGGCCGCCATACAAATTTTTCAATATTCCTGAAAATGCCTCGGGGGTAAAAATGATGTATAGGGGTGTAATCGGAACGTCAAGTTGAGTATGGAAAATCTGTTCAATCTTGAAAAACTGCTCCGCATCAGGGAGACACCCTATGGCCTGGTAAAACTATCGCACGTGGAACTTTTTAGTTTTCACGATACCTATTTAAATCTTGGTCAAATTTAGTTGCCGGTGAAAAAAATCAAAATGGCGGAAAATCAAGATGGCCGCCATACAACATTTTGTTTTTCCAGAAAATGTCTCGGGGGTAAAAACTCTGGACCTCCCGTCGAGTATGGGGAACTTTCCAGATTTTGGAAAACTGCTCCGCATCAGAGATACATCCTACGGCCTGGCGAAACTATCGCACATGGAACAATTCTTTTTACGCACAACGTATTTGAACCTTAGTCAAATTTTATCGCCGGTGAAAAAAAATCAAAATGGCGGAAAATCAAGATGGCTGCCATACAAATTTTTCGTTTTTCCTGAAAATACCTCTGGGATAAAAATTATGTATGAGGGTTTTGATCATCGAAACGTCTTGAAGAGTATGGAAATACTTCTCGATCTTTGAAAACTGCTCCGCATCAGAGCGGCACCCTAAGGCCTGGCGAAACTATCGCATCTGGACCTTTTTTGTTTTCACGAAACCTATTTAATTCTTGGTCAAATTTTAATCTCGGTGAAAAAAAAACAAAATGGCCGAAAAACAAGATGGCCGCCATACAAATTTTTGTTTTTCATTTTTGTTTTTCCAGAAAATGTCTCAGAGGTAAAATTGATGATCGGAACGTCATCTTGGAAAACTGCTCCACATCAGGGAGACACCTTACGGCCTGGCAAATCTATCGCACCTGGTACTTTTTTGTTTTCACGAGACCTGTTTACATCTTGGTCAAATTCTATCGCGGGTGAAAAAAAAGACAAAATGGCGAAAAAACAAGATGGCCGCCATACAAAATTTTGGGGGTAAAAATGACGTATGGAGGGTCTGATCAGAACGTCATATTTCCTATGAAATTACTGCTCGATCTTCGAAAACTGCTCCGCATCAAGGAGACACCTTACGGCCTGGCAGAAATATCTTGCCTGAACCAATAGTTTTTTCACGACTCGTATTTAAATCTTAGACAAATCCAATCGCTGCAGACAAAAAACGAAATGGCGGAAAAAGAAGATGGCCGCCATACAAAATTTTGTTTTTTATAAGGAGGCACAGGGTAGAAATTATATATTATATGGTATTTGATAAGAACGTCATATTTTTCCTCAAAACAAAATGGCGGATAAACCAGATGTCTGCTGAACAAAGTGAGGTAGCCGTTAGAAGTAGTCAGGTTAAATTTATAGTTGCAATTATTTTTTTTACTATATAATTCTTGTAGCCTCAAAAAGAGGCACACCGTTATATTTTGCAGCAAGCTTGCCAATAACTGTTTTTTTTTTCATTCTTATCCGCCGAAAAGGAAAGGACGGATGATTGACAACTGTTAATTATAAAATAGGCATCTCGCTCATTGCAATTCTTTTGGCGTGTGCTGTTAACTTAATTTTGTCGGGTTATATATTAAATTTTAAATTTAAGGTCAATATTAAAGAAGGTTCTTTTTTAATTTTCTGCCTAAAATTAACGTGTATTCCAAAAGTTCTACGCGTTGTTTACCCGTCCCTTTCCTTTTCAACTGATAAGGAAATGACAGGTGTAACTTCAAATACATTTAGATGTTGAGTAGGTACTAGAAACAGCACCAGTAACATTATAGGTAAGTAATAGAAATATTTATAAAAAAAAACTAATGAGATACTCTTCAGGCTATGTTCCCAAAAAAATATATAGATGGCGCTGTCCAGATTTAACGTGATAAATACCTATTTTGTTCTTGCTGCGGTAAATAATTATATTGAAAAAATATAATTTGATGGCAGAGGTATGTATTGTTATATGAATCAGATATGTAGGTATAGAATAGTCTTGCTACCTACCTATATTGCTTTTCTTTATTTTGATCAGAATAATATTAGGTGGAAGATGTGTTGTGCCTGGGTGTAATTACAAGGGTCATCATATATACTCAAAAACAAAGGTAAAACAAGTAGATACATGCGTGTCGTCCATGAAATTGGAAGGTTAAACGAACGCACCTCTGTACAGCGCAATCTATATATTTTTTGGGGAACGTAGCCTGGAAAGTACCTCATTAGTAAACTACCAAAGGATGTTTCATGTGGAAATTCTCAAGAGGTCATAAATTCAATGCCTGCAGGTGCCTACATCAAAATGTAACTAACAACTGGTCAAACCACTGATTGTGTTATCCTATCAGTAGAAATGGCACTTAACAATGTCATTAAACTCTATATTTTTCAAGATAATTTTAAAAAGAAACAACATACATACATACATAAACTCACGCCCGTAATCCCTAATGGGGTGGGCAGAGCCACAAGTAATCAAAGACAACTTACAGCCACTGTTGATACGAAGTCCAAAGATGGATATGATGAACCTTATGGTGATAAGGGATCAGCCTATCGCCCATAACATTAGTCCATCATGTTAGAGGACACAATCCCTCAAAAGAAACAATTTTGTTTAAAAAAGTAATAAAAGACATATTTTTAGAAATAAGTTTTTTTATTATTATATTTAAAATATGTCATAGGTGCAACTCATACTCATACAAAATATTTCTACAATTAATCAAATAGTTTAATAAAACATCAACTTAACCAACTACTTTCCTCCCCTTCTCTGTTATTCAGAGTGGTTGACTGACAGGCTCACAATCCAAAGTTTGAACCCGGTGTCGACATATCACAAAAATTACTTTGCGATCCTTTGGATGGCATGTGAAGCTGTTGGTCCCAGTTACTACTTACTAATATAAACACATAGTTGTTACATAAACCATGTCAGGGGACTTGGTTTATGTAACAACAGGGTGGCTCAGTAATAATCCTATAACAGGGTTGATGAGGTTCGCCATCCACCTCACAAGCTATGTAATAGGAGATGATGAGATGTATGGTTACATTATTAGTAAGTAGGTATATAAAAACTTAACAATAACATTAAAATATACATAGTTATTTTTTTTATTATCTATTTAATGATAAGGCCGCCTATTGTACTAATTTTATTTCTCTTTTGTTTTGTATTTTGTTTTTTCCTGTTTGTGCAAAAAAGTATTTGTTATGTTATGTTATGATATGATAATATAAAGTGATTTAAGCTCATAGGTAGTTTAACAACATCTATGAACATAAATAGCTACTAACTACATACAATGCAACGGCACACTTAACACAGCTTTACTGTTCACTAAATATTAATGCTTTCGATGTGAGCTCATCCTGCAAACAACCATTCATCTCTAATTCAAGCATCCATCAGGCATCTGAAAGCAAATATGAATGTTCTAAAAATTAATTGTAGTTTTGCCGTCCCTATGGAGTCAATAAATATAAATTAGGCCCTCCATACACATACAATAATATATTGCAGAATATACCTGATTGTAGGTAACAATATTATTTAATGATTGTAACAATATTATTTAATGTGAAAAGATGGAATTTAAACATTGCCAACATTAAATTGAAATTAGAACAATGTTTAATCATAATTATGGCCTTATAGCAATTATGATTCAAACACATAACTTTTAAATGGCACAACATAAATTAAAATCCTTATTATTTTATTACCTGTCTTGGAGATATTTGTTTTTCTGTATAATACCACTTATCACTTTTTTTCCATAAGCCTATGGCCTGTGATTTTGTCTTCTTGAGTGCCTGTTCAAAGATATTCCACAACTTATACAGTCACAATTGTTTCCAACTCTGACTGGAACATTCTTCAGGAGACTTGTTATTGTTGCTCGCATCTCTTAGTACGAGTATGAGTTAGTATGACAAAGTCGATCAGCATCTAACACCTATAAATAAATAACTTTATAATAACAGTGTCTTTTGATTGTATGTTACTTACATTACAATTTATCAACGCACATTATAGACAAACTTATTATCATATCAGCTCTTTCCAAAACACATAATGATTCTGGAAATTTTTACAGTAGAATGTTGACGCAAAAAACGGGGAAGTACGGCTCGATTCAATGAACTTGTAAACTACAAATTCTAACAAAATAGGAAATAAGTAGCACAGGAAAATATCAAGAGAACTTCAGCAACGAGATCAAGAAAAATATAACAAGGTATTTTTTTTTTCTCGAAGGTAAAGGTAACTACGTCCATACAGCCATGTCTAAGGTATTTTTTTTTTTGCATAAACTTTCGAGTTATGAAGCGGCTTGTTGGCATGAAGCGAAAATAGATTCCGATATAATAACACTGTCGCGAATGTTTTACGACTAACTTAATGCGATCATTAACCACAAAACACCACTTCCACTTCGTGTTAATTATTTAGATTATTCAATGAAGAAAGCAACTGTCCCGTTCCCGCCAAAAAGATAAAAAAAAATAACAACTACGTTCATTTTTTTTTGGTTGTTTTTGTATCGCAAAAAACGGAGAAGTAGGAGTTGGAATCATTAAATAAGGCAAAGGAAACATAACACATACAGCCAAATATACTACGTTAAATTCGTTAAAAACAATAGACTTATTTTCATTTTTTCAAATCGGTAGGCAATGGAATCTACAGGTTACGCTAAGGTATTATGCCATATAGCCTCATCTTCTAATTACCTGGGGCCATAAACTCAAATTATTAACCGGTTTCCTTGACGCCATCGCCTATGGATACACAAAGCTATCTATATTTTTTTGGGGAACGTAGCTTGGAATGTCTGTTATTGTGATACGAATTAAAAGTCCGAATAAACTTTCAAGTTATGAAGCGGCTTCTTGGTACGTACCGAAAATAGTTAGTACCACTTTGTTTATTGAATATTTATTTATACTATATTTATATATTTTTCCGATACAACAACACTAAAGAGAATGTGTTTTTCGATTAATTCTTCACTTCGTATTAAATATTTAGATTATTCAATAAAAAAAAAAAACAACTTTCCCGCCAAAAAACCACGGAAAAATTAATGAAAATACTCAATCTCCGTTGCTTATTTAAAAAAGTTAAATGGTACTGAAGTGACAAAACGAAATTAGATTTTGTTGCTTATTTATTAATTCCATCGATATCTATGCGACCAAGTCAAAAAAATAAGTACCTCAATATTTTCCGATATTGGCTGTTTGAATTTGCTTTGCCAGTATTTCTTTGTTAGGCGCATGGAAAAAAAAAGTAAATTCAGTACCGCTACCGAAACCGTTGGCGCGAAAAAGTGACAAGCGTTTTTTCACTTGTATTCCAAGATTTCCAAAGGTAAGTCGATTTTGTTATTAATAATTTAACAATTATTTATAAATATTTAGGTATATAATAAGGTAATAATCTTTGAAATCGTAAAAAAGTTAGCCATATAAACATAATTAGGTATTATAATTGTAAGATCTTTAACTTTCTGTAGGTACTGATTCTCTTTTTCACATAATGAAAGTGAGAACGTTAAAAGGTAAGTACCTATCTACTTAAAAGCTATAATTCTTATTTTATTGTGTATTAGATAAACACAAATAGTATAGAAGTGGTTTGTTTACAGATGAAGCGTTCAAGCGTTGAGATTCCATCGTGCTCTACAATGCTTCGCCGTCGCGTCGACGACGAACAGCAGGGCCTCTATGACGAGACTGCTGCGACCTGCGTCGGTGCCGGTAAGTATTTAGGTTTTAACGAGCTTAATATCTAATGCACATTTTTTATGTTAAATCCATTTTACGAAACGATCGATTGATTTTTATGTCTAAAATAGCCAGCCGCTTGACATCAGCCGTGGAAAAAACTTTACTTAATAATAGGTATTAGGTACCTAGGTATCTACTTAAATCAATTGTATTGCCCCTACTTATGCTGTGTGACTAGAATAGGCGATAGGTAATTACTATTCATATTTTAGAATATTTAAGTAGGTAGGTACCTATATGAAGTAAGTTAGTTAACTTATGATAAATTTAGATGGTCAGAGAAGTCATAAAACTGTAGATAATAAATAATAATAATAAGAGTGAATCCTTTTTGAATTATAACAATCGGAGTGATTCAGGTTTGACAGCAACCCATGTTGTAGCACAACAGTAACATTACTCATTAGATGACCTGTAAGTAATAAGTAGGTCTGTAACAAATTATAATACACACATAAGTTAACCTATGACCATAGTATTATTACTTATTCTATGCTATAGCAGTTACTCTCTTAATATTCTGAGTGACCTTTTTCTAAAATCGTGAAAAAGTCAACTAAATATGTGATAATGATGGTTAAATATTAACTATCTAACTAAGAATTATAGAAATAAGTAATTAGGTAACAAAATTATATCAAACAAGTTATTAAGTAAGTACCTAATATAGAGATAGAGATATTGAAGCTTTGAAATATTTAGTTTATCTGAAAAAAAAATATTGAATGCTAGGTATAATAACATTTGTCTACTTACAAGAAACTTAAATTACTGTCAAAGAGTGAATGTAGGTTTGTCTATATTTTGAATATGGTTATATATCTTGATGACCATGTGGTAGGGACTGAAGGAAACCCTGTGTTGGTTTTGGTACACCTTGTCAGTTCACCTAGGTAGACCACAAACAAACCTTTTTTTTAATCGACTTTAAAAAAAACGTTATCAATTGGACCCATATGTATTCAAAATATATGGATGTATGTTTGTCCATGCATTTCTTAGTAACTACAAATCGTATTGCAATAATGCTTGTTTATGGGATTATGTATCGTCCAACATAGGAAAGAATGCAAGTTTCATCAAAATTGATTTAGAAATTTTCAACTTATGGTTGAAAAACATTAAAAAATTAGGAATCTTGTGTTTCGACTACTAATGGTTTAAAGAAAATTGGAAAACGGTCAAGGGTGTGTCGGGCACTACACACATTAAACAAATTATAAGACATGTTATATTCCTTATTGTCCGAAAAAGTAAGATGATTCCGTGCTTCGGAGGGCACGTTAAGCTGTTGGTCCCGGCTATTAGCCGTAAAAACACCTCCACCAACCCGCAGTGGAGCAGCGTGGTGGAGTGTGCTCCATACCCCCTCCGGTTGATTGAGGGGAGGCCTGTGCCCAACAGTGGGACGTATATAGGCTGTTTATGTGTATGTATGTTATATTCCAGTGTTTTGTTAACGAAGGTACCTGGTTACGGGCGTATTAAATTATACACTTCTCATCAAAAAAATCGAAACACTTCCGTTTTCATTCTTTCTGTCCGAATTTAACACAAAAAAGAATTCATACGATGAAAAAATAGTATTTTATGCAACAGTTGTATAAGAAGGGTCAAAAAATGCGAGTGCATTTTTTGACCTAGTTATACAACGTTGCATACAATACTTTTTCTACGACGACGTAATTTTAAATGAAACAAAAATTTTCCAATTTATTTTCCAACGCGCGGGAAAATGGCGGCAAATGTATACTTTTTTTATAGTATATCTATGGCACCAAACAAAGTAAAGGTGCCAGTTTCCAGGTCAAAAAAAAAAAACAACAACAATGCTTTTTTGGCGACATTATAGTACAGTTACACTTTGTAAACAATGCTTTTATAGGCCATAGAGCGTACACTTTTTCAAAGAGTTTAATTATGTATGTACTTATATTAGACTTTTTGGTTATTTAAATGCCAGATTAAAGTAGAGGAGTAGAAAAAATACATAAATGTATAGCTGGCAGTTTGGCCATTACAGTAATAAGCGAAAATTCTAAATTCAAAATTAGAATTTCATTTGTTTATCTTATAAACGAAATGAATCACTGTTTTGAGACAAATGTGTGTTTAGGGTTGGAGTACATTTAGCGTTTAAAAACTAAAAATTGGCGCCTATCCTTAAACTTTTTGTTTTTTATTTCAATACTGTGACTTTGGGACGTCTGAAAAAAGGTTTTTTTTCTAAAACGTATGGATACTTCGCCCACAGAAGCCGCCCAAGTTGTGGCATTGCTGGATTCTGGCCTTAGTCAGCGTGTTGTGGCTGCAAGACTGCATCTAAGCCTGTCATCTGTTCATAGAGTCTATAAACGTTATCGGGAGACTGGTTTGTTCACGCGCCGTTCAGGATCTGGCAGGAATCGGGTCACTTCTGAGCGAGATGATCGATTTATTGTAACAACTTCTTTAAGAAATCGACGCCTTAACGCTTTTCAACTGCAGCAGCGGCTTCGTGTTGTACGAAGGGTGGCTGTAAGTGACTCTACAATTAGAAGAAGGTTGAAGGATCGTGGACTGGTACCGCATAAGCCAGCAAATGGGCCGAAATTAACTGCAGACCATCGAAGAGCGCGCCTTAACTTTGCACGTGAGCACCTAAATTGGTCATACCTACAATGGAGCAAAGTTCTCTTTTCTGATGAGTGTAAAATTATGCTGTATGGTAACGACGGAAGGAACAAGGTCTACAGAAGAGACGGAGAACGCTATGCACAATGCTGCATTGAAGAAAAGGTCAGCTATGGTGGCGGTTCGTGGACGGTTTGGGGAGGAATCAGCGCCGACGGTAAGACAGAGCTTGCTTTCGTGTCTGGGCCACGTCTGCCTGCACTAAACTGTCATCGGTACGTCGAAGAGTGTCTCGAGCCTCATGTGATGCCCTATGCATATTTTATTGGCAACGGCTTCATATTCATGCACGACAATGCTAGGGCTCACACCGCGGGCGTCGTACGAGATTATCTTAACGAAGTCGATATCTCTATTATGGAATGGCCAGCAAGAAGCCCGGACATGAATCCCATTGAACATCTGTGGGATGAATTAAAGAGACGAATTCGAGCAAGAGATCCTGCCCCAGAAACACTTAGCCAGCTGCAAGATGCAATCCAAGAGGAATGGGACAATATACCACAGCATGTGATCGTGACTCTCATCCGATCGATGAAGAACCGTATGGAAGCAGTAATTAGAGCTCGGGGAGGGAATACAAGTTATTAAATAAACGTTTTTTAGCTTTTTTTTTTCATTTACGTGTGTTGTTTTATCCATTTCCTTTATACTCCATACGGAATAAAAATGACTCATTTAACAAAATACGAAACCTATGAAAAATTCATTTAAATTTAGAACATTAACATTAAGATTTGATAAGCTCATATTACTCACTATTAAACGACATTTAACATTTATTCCTAAATGTACACATTTTTCTGATAATCCTGACAAAACGTAAACTTGCAAGGTGTTTCGATTTTTTTGATGAGAAGTGTATTATTAGTCACACTCTCGAGTTTAAACAAAAAGAATCTTTAAAATTTTGATTTTAATGTAGGTATTTAACTTAATATTATTTATTACTTTTTATTTGACAGATTTTGAAGTTGGTTTGAGTTTTTTTTAATTATTTTTTGTGATAGCTATAAAGTTATAGCTATAAGAGTTATTTGATGAGCTCGGTGGCACAGCGGTTAACGCGCTCGGTCTGCGATTGTTGAAGTTAAGCAACTTTCGCAAAGGCTGGTCATAGGATGGGTGACCACAAAAAAAAGAAAGTTTTCACCTCGAGCTCCTCCGTGCTTCGGAAGGCACGTTAAGCCGTTGGTCCCGGCTGCATTAGCAGTCGTTAATAACCATCAATCCGCACTGGGTCCGCGTGATGGTTTAAGGCCCGATCTCCCTACCCATCCATAGGGAAGGCCCGTATCCCAGCAGTGGGGACGTTAATGGGCTGATGATGATGATGAGCTATAAAGTAATAAGCAAAATAAAGTAACAACTTTACAGCTGCCTAAAGATATGGAAAACGCCGAATGCAATGAGTGCATAAAAATACCATATCTCTACAACCCTGATATAGTAAAAAATAATGTAGGTATATATACTATGTTATACTATATTTAATGTGTATATATATGTACCCAAGGTTCCGTCCACAGTAAAGGTTAATAAAGGAAAATTCTATGTATGTAAGTATGTAGTATAGATACACGTCTAATGCATAAGTACGAGACAGACCATTCTAAGGTATTATATTATTCTTTATTTTTGACGTGTGATGATGATGATGAGAGATGTTCAACTCAATCGTATTATTATATGTTAGATTTCGCCATCAGAATTTTCTTTTACTGATCACATCTGTGGATGGAACCTTAGGTGCGCGATTCCAAATCGCACTTGCCTGGTTTCTTTTTTATATTTTGACAAATATACATACTTCACTTATATTAGTCTTGAAATAATCTCACACTATGATGCAACAAGATCAAAATAAGAACAAAAACTGTGGTATTACGTTTTACTGTTATTTTATATTAAATTTTCGAAATATTCCTAAATAGAGTGCTGCATTGCATACCTACATAATATCTCACCTATTTCCCATTGGGGTAGGCAGAAAACAGATTACGAGAGAGAATATGAATGAAATTGGACTTAAAGTTAGTTTATTACCTCAATTAAATATTTATGTTACAATTATGTAATTATTTGTTTAATCTTTTATTAAAACTGTCAAAAGGTTACTAATGACAACGTTGAGAAGTATGAGTGAAATGACTTTGAATGATAAAATAGCGTGATAAGGGACTGTTGTGAAAGAAAATGTGTAGTGAAGAGAATTGATAAAAGAATGCTTAGATATTTTGGACATGGACAAGATTTATTTAGTAGTATAATTAGTAGAATCGGAAGAGGAAGGCCTAGGTAGTACATACCTCGATTAATTCCAGGATATTTAAAGAAAAGCCACGGTCAATAGTACTGGGAACCGGCGAGCGTGCATTAAGACTTTGATAAGAGTGGTCGAAGCAAAGTGATGTGTCAGGATCGTAGTAAATGGAATTGCGTGGTCTCTGCTTATCCCAACGGGAAATAGGCGTACTCTTAAGTATGTATTTTTTCGAGAAAGTTGCTTAGAATGATATTTGATTATCATAAGCTCATAGTTTCAGTATTCCATAACATAACATAAACATAAATAGCCTATATACGTCCCACTGCTGGGCACAGGCCTCCTCTCAATCAACCGGAGAGGGTATGGAGCATATTCCACCACGCTGCTCCACTGCGGGTTGGTGAAGGTGTTTTTACGGCTAATAGCCGGGACCAACGGCTTAACGACTTATGGCAGTATTTCATAAGTTTTTAATTTTAAATACCACTAGCGACCCGCCCCGGTTTCGCTCGGGTGCAATGCTGATACTAAATACACTACAGAAAAACTGTGAACGTTATATATAAAAACATAGCCGCCCGCTCCGGCTTTGCATGGGTATAAAATATATAGCATATATAAAATCGATCCAGTAGTTTTGATTTATTCTTTACTGCTCTTGACATGCACACGTTAAATTTGGAGTAAAACATTCCCTATACTTACCATGGAGATTTACTGCTATCTTTGGAATATCTAAATTCATACACTACATTTTTACTTATTTACTTTTTACCTATTTATTTTATTTTTATTAAATCTAATTTTATCTAACCTTATGTAGGTACTTAAATATAATTACTATAAGTGCGATTTGTCTGAATGTTAACGTTGCACTGATTTTTGCTTACACTCTCGGTGGTGGTTGGCGCTAATTTCGCTTTCGTGGTACTCCGTATCATAGGTGGAACAATTGGTTGGTTGTTAGCTAAACTCGAGAAATTCAATTTAGACTAAGGGTCTGAAGTTTTATCTTAGACGCACTTTGGCTTGGTGTAGTTTTACATATTTGCGTTAGGTAGCTGTTTAATTTTTAGTTCATAGTCAGAATTTTTCTTTATAAGTGCATAGTTTTCAGATACCAAATTCTCAATTTCATTCTCTGCTATTTCCAGTTTTTGTTCCAGTTGTTGAATTTTTGATTGTAACTCTTCCAAGTATAAGCTCGTATTCATCCGTAGATGAATACTAAAGATATCCATAAGAGATACACATATACCATCGCGGAGTTTTCTTTGGACCTTTTTAATGTGTACAATACTTAGTACATTATTTTGATAAATCTTGTAGGGTTTAGCCTGCGTTTACAATGTAAAGGCGGCATTGTGTATTTTTATACGTAAGGCATAAACATTACTACCTAGGTTTATTGATCCGACTGAAATTTTATATGCGTAGGTTTTTATTTCTTTTTTTAATAATAGGTAATTTAATGGTCATATAATAGTTATTGCATTGCCTGTAATTATATCTGTGAATTATTTTTTTATTAAAAAATTACATTATTGGAGAATGATAATATTGATAAATATTGGTTTTTAATTTAAGTATATAGGGTAAACTGCCTAATTATTAGCACCTTAAATTATTGGTACAGTCTAATCATTTGTCAAATTTTAACGTTCGCACTGAGATTAAGGCGTTTAAAATGGTTTTTTAAAAAAAAATGTCCATTACCTAGAACCAGATAGGACCATATTTTTGTTTAGATAGCATGGAATATATCAAAATTATCTTATTTTTTTCCTACTAAAGACAGTAGGGATGTCAAAAATAGGGTGTATTGCCTTATCTATTAAATAAATTAATATCTAACGTTTACTAATTCCTTAGGTCTAACACACCAAGGCTCCGATGTGTATGAAGGTAATAATTCGCAATGTACGGTTATCTCAGCATGCGCTTCAATTTATTCTGTATTCCATAATCGCGCATGTTTCACTACTGCCGAAGTTGATGAAATTTTAAAAATGGGGGATGCACTTTACATGCAGTTAAAATATTTACTTCAGAGGGGTGTCAGTTATTTTATGCCAGATGAATTACCCAATGAGCTTCGCGTCGGGAGTAACGTCGTAAATATAGTTAGCATGGAGGACAACTGGATCATTTCTAATACGTATCCTACAACTCCCGCGAATAAAGACGTAGGTTTATTAACGTTAAAGAATATTTTGGACAACAGAGTATTTTTTAATACTAATGACTATACTGTTGATTCAGAATTTGCTTATAATGTAAACAATTCAAATCACAACGACAGTACGGATAGCATATTGTTTACGGGTCAGGGTTATACTTTTAGTTTTTGGCGCTTTAATGGTGAATATTATTTCTTTAACAGCCATGCGGTTAACAGCAAAAACATTAACATAGGAAGGGGCAAACCAGAGGACGGTCCTTACGTAGCACGTTTATTTAAATGTAATTCAACCGAAGCGCTAGCAAAACTTTTACTCGCGAATGAAATTTACGACGGATCCGAATACTCATTAACTCGATTAAGAGTATTAAATGACGACCTTATGTGGCAAAATGAAACCCAGGTTAGTTCCGAAACGTCACAGTCCATTTTAAGAGATTTAATATCATCACCATTACATGTGAATCAAACTTTAGATTCTATTTTGATAAACTATCAGTCAACACTGACCCCGATTAAAACCTCTGTGCAAAATTTAGATAGTAAATTGAAAGTTGATACAAATCCTGTAGATGTTTATGACACTACAAATGATTTGAAATTGTCAATTTTAAAACCAGTTGTCCTATTAGAAAGAATTGGTAATCAAGCCGAAAACCAATGCGTTAAAAATAAAGGCGGCCGACCCAAAAAACAGAAACGCGGACGAAAACCGAATAAAGAAAATGCGCATCGCGAAGCTGTAAGGAAATATACAACGAAAAACCCCGCTGTTAATCGCAAGGCAGTTCAACGGTATAACGACCGCAATCCAGACATTAACCGCGAGGCCGTTCAACGGTATAACGAGAACAACCCAGACGTTCATCGCGCGGCTGTTCAACGTTATAACGAGAACAACCCAGACGTTCATCGCGCGGCCGTTCAACGTTATAACGAGAACAACCCAGACGTTCATCGCGCGGCCGTTCAACGTTATAACGAGAACAACCCAGACGTTCATCGCGCGGCCGTTCAACGTTATTACGAGCTCCACCCCGAAATTAACAAAAAAGCAGCACAAAGATATACAGAAAATTGTCGTAACATAGAAACACCGCTGAGATATTCAAAAAATTTAATAGGTGAAAAACAGGGACATGAACTCAGCACTATTCGCTTATATAATTTAAAAAATACGTCGCTTCTTTCTGAGCAAACATATAGATGTCCAAGATGCAATGCTCCATTGTTCGAAGAAGAGAAATCTCGTCGGCAATGGTGTTGTCATTCAGGTGACTATAACGTTCAGAATTTTCTCCCCTTAAACGAAGAATTTTATACAAATCCAGCTTTTTTAAATAGACCACGCGCTTACAATAATATTTTTGCATTTTCGGCATTAGGTGTTTCCCACGGTTACCATCATCCAGAAGGTATATCTTTTCTAAAAATTCAAGGACGTATTTACCACCGTATCTTTGATTTATCTTACAATGAAAGTCCGAATAATATAAATTTTTACATAAATGACAGTAGCGAAAGAGAAAGTTTAGCTGGCGAATTAAGTTTAGATAAATCGGTAGTTCGAATGATTACAGGTTTCATGCACACAGTTAATCCATACATAAATTGTTTTAGAAGATTAAGTTTAGAGGTATCATCAGAAGCTTTCTTGAAGTTCGAAAAAACTACTCGTGCGACTCACGGTAACATCCTCGGAGATCAACCTATTGGTCAAGAAATTGCCGCAATTATTAGTACAGACCGCGAAGAATTTTCTCCACGCTGTATTGTAGTCAAAAAGATAGCAGACGGTAGGCCTCGAACAATAGATATAATGGATTCCTTATACGAGACTTTCCAGTATCCTCTCTTATATCCTCACGGAAATACTGGTTGGCATCCAGATATGAGAGATAATAAGGGTAATAAGCTTAATCAGGTTAAATATGTCCGTTGTTTACTTTTATCCGAATCGCGATTTAGCATATTTGGTCGTTTATCTGAAGAGTGGTTAGTCGATATGTTTTGTAGAGTTTTAGAAGAACGCTTGCGGTTTTTGAAAAATAGCCAAACAAAACAACAAAACAGGCTAAGAGTAGCTCCACTCCAAGAATTAATTAATGACGAGTTTATTTTAGGAGAAGGTGGAGTAGAACCTGGTAAAATTTATTTACCTAGCTCATTCACAGGGGGTCCACGGTACATGAAAAAGAAATACCTGGATGCTATAGCAATGGTAAACAGGTTAGGTCCACCATCATATTTTTTAACTTTAACATGTAACCCCAACTGGCCTGAAATAAAAAATTCAACATTATCAGGTCGATCAAAAGACCCCCTTACTTGTGCTCGAGTTTTCAACTTAAAACTCGGAGAGTTATTAAAAGATTTAAAATCGGGTAAATGGTTCGGAAAAATTGTTTATATAATGCATGTTATAGAGTTCCAAAAAAGAGGACTACCACATGCGCATATTGCTTTTAGAGTGGAAGGTGGTGGACCAGTAGAAAGTCTGGATATTGATAAGTTTGTTCGAGCTACCATACCCGATCCAGCACAAACTTTATTATACAAAGTTGTCATGGATCACATGATACACGGTCCATGCGGCCCTCCTTACCGAACTAATTTGCCGTGTTGGAATAGTGAGAAAAAAAACTGTTTAAAATATTTTCCAAAAAAAGAAACACCAGTCACCTTCAGTGACGATAGAGGTTTTATACATTTACGTCGCAATAGTAAAAATCAGGCGATTATTAAATATCGCGGCAGAGACGTAATAGTTAATGATTTGTGGGTCGTTCCTTATAATCCTGCTCTTCTCCTAAAATATGATGCTCACATAAATTTAGAAGTGTCCACACAGCGTGCTATAATTAAGTATTTATTTAAATATATGACAAAAGGACCTGATGAAGCCCGTATTGCCGTTGTTGATGAAGAACATCGTGAGGATGAAATCGAACAATATGTCACTAAGCGATATATTAGTTCTAGCGAAGCAGCGTGGCGTGTTCTTGAATTTGATATTGTAGCTAGGAACCCTACGGTAAAAATGTTAACAGTACATTTGCCCGATCAAAATTCGGTATTTTTTAAGCCTGGCCACGCGAACGAGGCAGTTAATAATGCAGGTTCAGATCTTTTAGACTATTTCAGTAGGCCTTTAACTGAGGAGTTTGATCGGGTATCCTACTTAGACTTTTTTGAAAATTATAACATTCATGCGAAAGATCCATGTTTAAAGACAGTTCAGGCGGTGCAAATGCAAAACGGCAAATTTCTTACACGTAGAATGCGGGGTGAGCTCGTCGCGCGTCTATTTTGGGTCGCGCCGAACAGAGGTGAACAGTTCTTTTTAAGACTTCTTTTAAGTGTTTACCCTTGTCGTAGTTTCGCGGATTTACTTCAAATTGGAGGTCCAAATTGCACAACTTTTCAAGAAGCTGCCAAATTCGTAGGACTTGCGGACGACGCAGTCGAATATGAACGGGCTATGGAAGAAGCTTCCACTTTTTTAACCGGACCACGACTTCGTAGCTTTTTTGTAACGCTGGCTGTTAATGGTGCCTCAGTGGCGTCACTGTGGAACACGTATAAACGTCAATTGGCCGAAGATTTCCTTTATAGGGTGCCAGATGACGAAGAAAACGCGTTTAACATGTGCCTCATCCAAATAGATAGAATGCTACGCAGACACGGAACTTCGTTAATAGAACAAGGTTTGCCGGAAGTAATTTATAGGTCAACGGAGTTAGATAGGGAACGCACTGAATATGATTTAGATAGTTTGAAATCATACGTAGAAGAGTGGTTGCCACAGTTATCTCCCGATCAACGTGCCGTATTCGATTACGTGGAAAAGCTTTGCGTTGATAGTGTTTACCGAGAATCCAACAACTGTGCGATTTTTATCGATGGTCCGGCCGGCACCGGAAAAACGCTTTTATTGAAGGTCATAACTGCATATATCCGCGGTAACCTTAAAGGTATAGCTTTAACCTGTGCATCGTCTGCAATTGCTGCTCAAAATTACACAAACGGAATGACGGCTCATTCCTTGTTTAGATTTCCTTTACATCTATTAGATGATAGCGGATACTGGAACATCTCAAATGGTACTCAAAGAGCTGAATTGATTTATAATTCTAATCTCATTGTGTATGATGAAGCGCCGATGGCTCATAAATACCTTATAAATTTATTAAATAGATCATTGCAGGATTTGATGAGGTCAGACAAAATTTTTGGTTCTAAAATAATTATTTTTGCAGGAGATTTTCGTCAAATTCCTCCAGTAGTCCCAGAAGCACGAACGAATTTTGATATATTAAACGCGTCACTAAAAACTTCACCTATTTGGAAACAATTGAAAAAATTTAGTTTGGTAACTTCACAGAGATGTAAGGATGACGCACAGTATGCAGATTTTCTTTTAAAACTGGGTTCAAATTTATTACCTACTCTTAGATTAGAAACAAATAATAATGATTTGCAATTAGTCCAACTTGAATCCATTGATTATGTTACTGAATTAGAAGATTTAATTGATTTTGTATTCCCAGAAGTTACTCTTACTGAGCCAGGCGTATGCTCCTTCAGAGCGATTCTATGCACCCGTAACGATGCAGTTAGAGAAATTAATGCCGTTATTTTAGACAAACTACCAGGAGAAGTATTACATTTTTATGCCATAGACAAAATTTTAAGCGACAACGCTGATCAAGTATATTTTAGTCCCGAATTTTTACATACACTTCGACCACAAGGTGTTCCAGATTTCGATTTGCAATTAAAATTAGAATGTGTTTGTGTAATCACGCGTAATCTTAGTTTCGCGGACGGCTTAGTAAATGGCACCAAAGTAATAGTTGTTGAAACATCTCCATATATTATTAAAGTTCGGAAACAAGGTGAACTAGGAGATTATTTGATCCCTCGAATTCTTTTTAAAGCGCCTATAGAACATAACAGCCCTTACGAGATGTGTCGCCGTCAATTCCCATTGCAGGTGTGTTATGCAATGACTATTCACAAGAGCCAGGGTCAAACGATTAGTCGCGTTGGGGTCGATCTTAGATCTGATATGTTTAGTCACGGTCAACTGTATGTAGCTTTAGGTCGCGTTCGCGAAAGACGTGACATAAAAGTACTACTACCCAGGCACCGAATCGAAAATGACCAACCTTTCTCGAATAACGTTATCATATCAGAACTTTTAAGTTTAACGTAACTTTATTTAGGGTGGCACTTCTTGAAAAGACTGAACAGTTCATCTCTGTTATTAAGCTTATTGGGTTTTTTTAGATCGGTTAAATCATGTGTTGAAATTATCGTATATTGCGAATTATTTATTATTATTTATATTCATTCTATCTTGTTTTTTCTTCTTTTCGTATAATTTAACGATAGAACTGACTTTAACAAGCTTGCAACTCGATTTGATGATGGTTACATTGAATTTCAAAGCTAGGTTTACCATTTTATTAGTCACAATCACTGAATTAAAATGTGTGTTAATCAATTGGCAATGTGTGCATGCCCTTCCCAGCCGTTAACGCTGTAGAGGCTCATCTTTAGGGGACGAGAGAACGGGCGTGAAGTGAACTGGCAGGATGAACACTTGGCTGCGGGTGCGACCGGTGCATGAGAGTGAAGTGGAGCTGGCTGGAAGATGGAGGCAGGTATCACTCGATTGCTTTAGCTGAGTTCCACTCAGATCAAGTAAGCTGTCATATGGATGAATGTCGCAGGTTGGAATGATCCGGAGTAGAACTGTCGGTGTTGTTCCCATCGTCGTAGGCATTTTCGGTGGATTTTGTAGGTCGATCAACAATGGTTGCGTGAGTTTTAGCTGTCAAGCTGTTATGCCGTGCTAGCCGATTCTTGCGATCTGGGATACAAGGGATGGACGTATCCTGTGGAATGATCGTGTCAGTGAAGGTTTGAATGTCGCTTAGGACTGGAAAGGAGGGAGTACGGAAACTGTAATCAGTATTCAGGATCTCGCTGTACATGGACAATGTTTAGTTTAGGTGTATTAAAGTGGTAATTGTTCGAAGTTATTTGAAAAGAATTCTGTTTCAGTGTTTAAGCGCTAAAACTGTTTGTTTTTTGTAAGCAAACTTATGATTTTATTGATGTTATTTTTTTTACTTTATAACGCTATACAAATAACATTGTTACCAAATTGAAGTGCGTATATAAACAATAAATTAATACTAAAATATTTCGATGAATGATGTTTATTGACACATTTTTCTCCTAAATGCTACTTTCACAACTTACAGCAATAAGTTATGCAGTAATTATACTTTTACGAGTATATTTAAACAAATCATCATTCAAAAGCATTTTACCCAATACCTAACTTACATTAAGTAAAATTTATCTTTGTCATTTTAGTCACCTATTTTTTTATCATTCACTAAGCAGTAAACAAAATATATTTACTAAAATAATAAAAAAAAATACGAAATTCATGGTAAGTTGGAGTAGCTATTTAATAACACAAACGCATTTTGATATTTTCATGCATTAATTCAGGAAAATAAATGTACAATGGAAAATAAGTTTTTATAACCGATTAAATTTGTGTTGTGTATACATTTTAATGTATTTAACATTTGCAAATTATATTGATGAGTAAAAAATTATAATTTACATTAAAATTGTACTAGCGTATATTAGTAACTTAAGTTAGAATTAAGTAAACAAACAAAAAAATATACGCCTTAAAATAATAAATATAAGGAAGAAAGAAAACTATCCAGATGCCTGTTTACTCATTATCAAGGAAACTTTAAGAAATAACATTACTACAAATGTCTGCTCGAAGAAAGATTCAAAAACTTAAACAAATGCCAAGCTGGAAATCGATTAATGAGTACACATAAACGCTACATAGTAAAACTCGCGTGTCCTGTAATGGAACGGACAGAATAAAGAATATGTGTTATGGTACGTCGAATCAGTACAGTATATTATACATTAGCATTCAATGGTGTACGAATCGTCATCGTCATTGTGTCAGCAAAGACGCATCATCAATTGCACAGATTTGTGGCTACAAATATATAAATGAAAAGTGTTATTTAGAACATTATTTATTGTGTTGTGGAATAAAATAGGTCAATAATTACCTGTATCTGGCAGTGACGAACAATTTCATTCATAAACATGGGTAAATATGACGACTGTCAGATGGGCTAAACATGAAAAAAGTCCTGAAACCAAATCCCATTGTTTCGCTATTGTGTTTAAAAATCTAAGCCGCAGGAGGATCTTAAGTACGACCATGCTTTACCTTTAATGGTGTATGTAAAAATAATTAAGCCTATAATCAACAATGAATGTTCTATACCATTCTAAGCAAATTCAAAACAAATTTGATCATGTTAATTTCTGGCCTCCCACAAGCGGGTCTCACCAGTATTGACAGAAGAATGATCACTCATCGATACAAAAACATACATAAAGTAATTAATACATGTATACAGGCGAAATAAAGTGAAATTGCTAGAAAATACCTACTACTTGGAAAAACAATAATTGGAGAATAAAGCACTACCTAACAACGTGAAACTTTGATATTCAAATTTTCAAATCAAATATGGCTGAAACAAAAAAAATTGAAAGGTAAAAGAAAACACCTTTAGTTAAAAAAATAGAAAGCGAGTCATATTTTATATATTCTGGTAAAATTGTTTAGTTTTAAATGTTACCAAATATACCAAATGTTATTAGAAATGAAAGTAACTGCTTATAGTTTAATTCATATGTGTACAGTCATAACCAACATACTACCTACGTTTTATTTTTTAAGTCTACATTCGTTATTTATTTACTTATAATGACGCAAATAACAAACAACTATGCTTGTTATTAATTTGCATACACCTACAGTAAATCCAACTTACCATGAATATACAATGATAATATAATATACATAGTAAGTGCAGAATAAAAACTTAGGGATTACATGGTTTTATGTTTTCCAGTGGATCTGGTTAGAGCTATGTCACGCTAAATAGTATTCTTTGCATTTCTTCTTACAATACTTTTCAATGGAACACTGTTTCGCATGAGACGGTTCCTCAAAAAACATAAAATCTTGTACGAACTAAACAAAAACTTAGGGTTTTACATGGTTTCATGTTTTCCAGTGGATCTGGTTAGAGCCATGTCACACTAAATGGTGTTTTCTGTATTTCTTCTTGCAATACTTTTCAATAGAACACTGTTTCGCATGAGACGGTTCCTCAAAAAACATAATATCGTGTATGAGCTAAACAAAAATTTAGGTTTTATATGGTATTACGTTTTCCAGTGGATCTGGTTAGAGCTATGTCACGCTAAATTGTGTTCTTTGCATTTCTTCTTACAATACTTTTCAATAGAACACTGTTTCGCATGAGACGGTTCCTCAAAAAACATAATATCGTGTATGAGCTAAACTAAAACTTAGGTTTTATATGGTTTTATGTTTTCCAGTGGATCTGGTTAAAGCCATGTCACGCTAAATGGTGTTTTCTGTATTTCTTCTTGCAATACTTTTCAATAGAACACTGTTTCGCATGAGACGGTTCCTCAAAAAACATAATATCGTGTATGAGCTAAACAAAAACTTAGGGTTTTACATGGTTTTATGTTTTCCAGTGGATCTGGTTAGAGCTATGTCACGCTAAATGGTGTTTTTTGCATTTTCTTCTTACAATACTTTTCAATAGAACGCTGTTTCGCATGAGACGGTTCCTCAAAAAACATAATATCGTGTATGAGCTAAACAAAAACTTAGGGTTTTACATGGTTTTATATTTTCCAGTGGATCTGGTTAGAGCTATGTCACGCTAAATGGTGTTCTTTGCATTTCTTCTTACAATACTTTTCAATAGAACACTGTTTCGCATGAGACGGTTCCTCAAAAAACATAATATCGTGTATGAGCTAAACAAAAACTTAGGGTTTTACATGGTTTTATGTTTTCCAGTGGATCTGGTTAGAGCTATGTCACGCTAAATGGTGTTCTTTGCATTTATTCTTACAATACTTTTCAATAGAACACTGTTTCGCATGAGACGGTTCCTCAAAAAACATAATATCGTGTATGAGCTAAACAAAAACTTAGGGTTTTACATGGTTTTATGTTTTCCAGTGGATCTGGTTAGAGCTATGTCACGCTAAATGGTGTTTTTTGCATTTTCTTCTTACAATACTTTTCAATAGAACACTGTTTCGCATGAGACGGTTCCTCAAAAAACATAAAATCTTGTACGAGCTAAACAAAAACTTAGGGTTTTACATGGTTTCATGTTTTCCAGTGGATCTGGTTAGAGCCATGTCACGCTAAATGGTGTTTTCTGTATTTCTTCTTGCAATACTTTTCAATAGAACACTGTTTCGCATGAGACGGTTCCTCAAAAAACATAATATCGTGTATGAGCTAAACAAAAATTTAGGTTTTATATGGTATTACGTTTTCCAGTGGATCTGGTTAGAGCTATGTCACGCTAAATTGTGTTCTTTGCATTTATTCTTACAATACTTTTTAATAGAACAATGTTTCGCATGAGACGGTTCCTCAAAAAACATAATATCGTGTATGAGCTAAACTAAAATTTAGGTTTTATATGGTATTACGTTTTCCAGTGGATCTGGTTAGAGCTATGTCACGCTAAATTGTGTTCTTTGCATTTATTCTTACAATACTTTTTAATAGAACAATGTTTCGCATGAGACGGTTCCTCAAAAAACATAATATCGTGTATGAGCTAAACTAAAACTTAGGTTTTATATGGTTTTATGTTTTCCAGTGGATCTGGTTAGAGCCATGTCACGCTAAATGGTGTTTTCTGTATTTCTTCTTGCAATACTTTTCAATAGAACACTGTTTCGCATGAGACGGTTCCTCAAAAAACATAATATCGTGTATGAGCTAAACAAAAACTTAGGGTTTTACATGGTTTTATGTTTTCCAGTGGATCTGGTTAGAGCTATGTCACGCTAAATGGTGTTTTTTGCATTTTCTTCTTACAATACTTTTCAATAGAACACTGTTTCGCATGAGACGGTTCCTCAAAAAACATAATATCGTGTATGAGCTAAACAAAAACTTAGGGTTTTACATGGTTTTATGTTTTCCAGTGGATCTGGTTAGAGCTATGTCACGCTAAATGGTGTTCTTTGCATTTCTTCTTACAATAATTTTCAATAGAACACTGTTTCGCATGAGACGGTTCCTCAAAAAACATAATATCGTGTATGAGCTAAACTAAAACTTAGGTTTTACATGGTTTTATGTTTTCCAGTGGATCTGGTTAGAGCTATGTCACGCTAAATGGTGTTTTTTGCATTTTCTTCTTACAATACTTTTCAATAGAACACTGTTTCGCATGAGACGGTTCCTCAAAAAACATAATATCGTGTATGAGCTAAACAAAAATTTAGGGTTTTACATGGTTTTATGTTTTCCAGTGGATCTGGTTAGAGCTATGTCACGCTAAATGGTGTTTTTTGTATTTCTTTTTACTATTCTTTCCAATAGAACACTGTTTCGCATGAGACGGTTCCTCAAAAAACATAATATCGTGTATGAGCTAAACAACAATTTAGGGTTTTACATGGTTTTATGTTTTCCAGTGGATCTGGTTAGAGCTATGTCACGCTAAATGGTGTTTTTTGTATTTCTTTTTACTATTCTTTCCAATAGAACACTGTTTCGCATGAGACGGTTCCTCAAAAAACATAATATCGTGTATGAGCTAAACAAAAACTTAGGGTTTTACATGGTTTTATGTTTTCCAGTGGATCTGGTTAGAGCTATGTCACGCTAAATGGTGTTCTTTGCATTTCTTCTTACAATAATTTTCAATAGAACACTGTTTCGCATGAGACGGTTCCTCAAAAAACATAATATCGTGTATGAGCTAAACTAAAACTTAGGTTTTACATGGTTTTATGTTTTCCAGTGGATCTGGTTAGAGCTATGTCACGCTAAATGGTGTTTTTTGCATTTTCTTCTTACAATACTTTTCAATAGAACACTGTTTCGCATGAGACGGTTCCTCAAAAAACATAATATCGTGTATGAGCTAAACAAAAATTTAGGGTTTTACATGGTTTTATGTTTTCCAGTGGATCTGGTTAGAGCTATGTCACGCTAAATGGTGTTTTTTGTATTTCTTTTTACTATTCTTTCCAATAGAACACTGTTTCGCATGAGACGGTTCCTCAAAAAACATAATATCGTGTATGAGCTAAACAACAATTTAGGGTTTTACATGGTTTTATGTTTTCCAGTGGATCTGGTTAGAGCTATGTCACGCTAAATGGTGTTTTTTGTATTTCTTTTTACTATTCTTTCCAATAGAACACTGTTTCGCATGAGACGGTTCCTCAAAAAACATAATATCGTGTATGAGCTAAACAAAAATTTAGGGTTTTACATGGTTTTATGTTTTCCAGTGGATCTGGTTAGAGCTATGTCACGCTAAATGGTGTTTTTTGTATTTCTTTTTACTATTCTTTCCAATAGAACACTGTTTCGCATGAGACGGTTCCTCAAAAAACATAATATCGTGTATGAGCTAAACAACAATTTAGGGTTTTACATGGTTTTATGTTTTCCAGTGGATCTGGTTAGAGCTATGTCACGCTAAATGGTGTTTTTTGTATTTCTTTTTACTATTCTTTCCAATAGAACACTGTTTCGCATGAGACGGTTCCTCAAAAAACATAATATCGTGTATGAGCTAAACAAAAATTTAGGGTTTTACATGGTTTTATGTTTTCCAGTGGATCTGGTTAGAGCTATGTCACGCTAAATGGTGTTTTTTACATTTCTTCTTACAATACTTTTCAATGGAACACTGTTTCGCATGAGACGGTTCCTCAAAAAACATAATATCGTGTATGAGCTAAACAAAAACTTAGGGTTTTACATGGTTTTATGTTTTCCAGTGGATCTGGTTAGAGCTATGTCACGCTAAATGGTGTTTTTTGTATTTCTTTTTACTATTCTTTCCAATAGAACACTGTTTCGCATGAGACGGTTCCTCAAAAAACATAATATCGTGTATGAGCTAAACAAAAATTTAGGGCTTTACATGGTTTTATGTTTTCCAGTGGATCTGGTTAGAGCTATGTCACGCTAAATGGTGTTTTGTGTATTTCTTTTTACTATTCTTTCCAATAGAACACTGTTTCGCATAAGACGGTTCCTCAAAAAACATAATATCGTGTATGAGCTAAACAAAAATTTAGGGTTTTACATGGTTTTATGTTTTCCAGTGGATCTGGTTAGAGCTATGTCATGCTAAATAGTGTTTTTTGCATTTCTTCTTACAATACTTTTCAATAGAACACTGTTTCGCATGAGACGGTTCCTCAAAAAACAATATCGTGTATGAGCTAAACTAAAACTTAGGTTTTACATGGTTTTATGTTTTCCAGTGGATCTGGTTAGAGCTATGTCACGCTAAATTGTGTTCTTTGCATTTCTTCTTACTATTCTTTCCAATAGAACACTGTTTCGCATGAGACGGTTCCTCAAAAAACATTATATCGTGTATGAGCTGAACATAATTTAGGGTTTTACATGGTTTTATGTTTTCCAGTGGATCTGGTTAGAGCTATGTCACGCTAAATGGTGTTTTTTGTATTTCTTTTTACTATTCTTTCCAATAGAACACTGTTTCGCATGAGACGGTTCCTCAAAAAACATAATATCGTGTATGAGCTAAACTAAAACTTAGAGTTTTACATGGTTTTATGTTTTCCAGTGGATCTGGTTAGAGCTATGTCACGCTAAATTGTGTTCTTTGCATTTCTTCTTACTATTCTTTCCAATAGAACACTGTTTCGCATGACACGGTTCCTCAAAAAACATAATATCGTGTATGAGCTAAACTAAAACTTAGGTTTTATATTGTTTTATGTTTTCCAGTGGATCTTTTTAGAGCCATGTCACGCTAAATAGCATTCTTGTCATTTCTTCTTTCCATTCTTTATATTATATTAAATAATATTTCATACGGTATTATTTCGTTCTTTAATTTAATGTGTTTTTAGTGCTTCTGAATGTGATTTTGTTTTAAATACTTAGCTTATTAGCATTCATCAGTATCCAAGATTCATCATACCACTGCTAATCAATAAACAAACAACGGTCTTAGCGTTTAAATACCGAAAAAACACCTGCCTGTTCATTTATTACTTGTTTCATTAAACAGGAATTTGCATATCGATCGTTTTCAATTAACTTCGAACAGTTACAACTACACGTAAACTGAGCATGTAGTCTATTTACAGCAAGATCGTGACCGCTGACTGCAGCTCTCCTTCTCCCTCCATTTCACTCCCAACCGACATTTTCACCTTTGCTGATATGATTACTCCACAGGATACCTCCATCCCCTGCATACCTGGTCGCTAGATTCGGCTGGCACGTCATATCGGTTTGACAGCCAACTCACGTAACTATTGTTGATCGACCCACAGTCCACTGAAGTGCCTACGATGAAGGGAACAACATGGACAGTTCTACTCCGAATTACTCCAACCCATGCGATGTTCATCCATGCGACAACCCACCTGATCTGAGTGGAACTTAACTGAAGCAAGAGAGTGATGCCTAATTCCATCTGCCAACTAGCTCCACTTCTCTCCCGTGCACCAGTCGCACCCACACCGACGTGTTCATCTTGCCAGTTTTCCTCACACCCGTCCACTTGTCTCTTGAAGATTGGCGTCCACAACACCAACGGTTGGTTAGGTCATGCAAGCATTGTTACAATTGATAAAAACACATATTTTCATTTAGTGAATGTGATAACCTGTACTAATAATTTGGTCAACTTAGCGATGATAACTCAATGTAAGTATTAACAAACTCGGTACGTGTTTGTTATTGTCAATAATATCTTTAAATTATACAACTCGCTTATGTTTGACAATTACTGAGTAATTGCTTTGCTTATTGCATGCTAATTGCTGAAAATTGCTTTTTATTTTAAATTCCTTAGCTAAAAATTGCTTTTTCTTTCACATTTCTCTGCTTATTGAATGACTATTGCTAACTCATTAGATAGAACCTACTTCTCATATAAGTAGGTGGATGCGGCCTCGATTAGCGGGGGAACCACATGAAAAAAAGCGAGCTACTGGGTGTACCTCCTGGGTAGTTTGGAAATCACCTAATATATATATGTATATATTTATAAATAAAAGTTAATATATATAAATTAACATTATTTTTTTTTAACAGGAAATGCACAATGCTAAAAACTGCGTAGGAGATTTTAATACAATAGTACTACCAAGCCTGATGTTGGCCGCTATTTCAATGAATGCAGCAGTGTGACAGCTAGCAATCAAAAGTAACAAGATATCGAGGTACGTTAAATGACGATCACGACCACTTTGGCAAAAACGTATCGCTATAGACTAAGGAAAAAAAATATATATATATTTTATTTACAGGAAATGCAGATGGCAATAAACTGTGTAGGAGTTCATGATTGCAATAGAATAAAATCGACCAAGCCTGAAGTCAGCAGCCCCCCTTCAATGAATGCAGCAGTGTGACAGCCAGCAATCAAAAGTTACAAGATATCGAGGTACGTTTCATGACGACCACGACTATTTTGGCAAAAACGTATCGCTATAGACTAAGGAAAAAAATAATAATATATATTTTATTTACAGGAAATGCAGATGGCAATAAACTGTGTAGGAGTTCATGATTGCAATAGAATAAAATCGACCAAGCCTGAAGTCAGCAGCCCCTTCAATGAATGCAGCAGTGTGACAGCCAACAATCAAAAGTTACAAAATATCGAGGTACGTTTCATGACGACCACGACTATTTTGGCAAAAACGTATCGCTATCGACTAAGGAAAATAAATTATATATTTTATTTACAGGAAATGCAGAAGGCAAAAAACTGCGTAGGAGATCATTAATACAAAAGTATTATATAAACCAAACCTGATGTTGCCAGCTCCTTCAATGAATGCAGCAGTGTGACAGCCAACAATCAAAAGTAACAAGATATCGAGGTACGTTACATGACGACCACAACTATTTTTGCAAAAACGTATTGCTATCGACTAAGGAAAATAAATTACATATAATATTTAATTATATGTTTTATTTACAGGAAATGCAGAAGGCAAAAAACTGCGTAGGAGATCATTAATACAATAGTATTATATAAACCAAGCCTGATGTTGGCCGCTCATTCAAAGAATGCAGCAGTGTGACAGCCAGCAATCAAAAGTAACAAGATGTCGAGGTACGTTACATGACGATCACGACTACTTTGGCATAAACGTATCGCTATAGACTAAGGATAAAAATGTAATATTTATATTTTATTCACAGGAAATGCAGAGTGTAATAAACTGTGTAGGAGATTATGATTGCAATAGAATAAAATCGACCAAGCCTGAAGTCCTTCAATGCACGCAGCAGTGTGACAGCCAGCAATCAAAAGTTACAAAATATCGAAGTACGTTACATGACGACCACGACCACTTTGGCAAAAACGTATCGCTATCGACTAAGAAAAGGATATTATACCTATACGTTATTATAAATAAATTAATATTATTTTATTTTTAACAGGAAATACAGAAGGCAAAGAAGCAGATGTCATCAAAGAAGATCTTTGTTCCTGCAATGTTTCCGCAGACGATACATCCAACAGAGCGAAGTGGAAGGAAAAGACTCGGAATAAAGACCCCACCACCATATGGGAACAATGCAAGGGAGAGAGAGAGAGAATATAATGTTATATTTTTATTTTTTGATAACATAAAATAAACCAACAATATCCTACACATTTTTTTTATTTCTTTTTGTGTCTGTCTTAATAGTTATTACAAATCTGTGATGCGAAACAAACTATACGAAAACGTCAATCCACGTACAACGCCCGCGAAGCTGCTTTAGCAGCGAGCGCACTTAGCACCATCTAGTTATTATTATTATATTATATATAGCTACAAACCCACTGACTCACTGACTCACTGACAGGGTTGTTCTCCCAGAAGGAGTGTCGGGGGGTAAAAATGGTGTATGGGGGGTGTGATCGGGACCTCCCGGTGAGTATGGGAAAACTTCCAGATCTTGGAAAACTGCTCCGCATGAGGGAGAGACCCTACGGCCTGGCGCAACTATCGCACATAGAATGATTCTTTTTTCACAAAATCTATTTAAATCTTGGTCAAATTTTATCGTGGGTGAAAAAAAATCAAAATGGCGGAAAAACAAGATGGCCGCCATACAAAAGTTTGTTTTTCCAGAAAATGTTTCGTTGGTAAAAACTGTGTATGGGGTTGTAATCGGAACGTCTTGGTGAGTTTGGAAATACTTCTCCATCTTCAGAAACTGCTCCGCATCAGGGAGACACCCTACGGCCTGGCAAACCTATCGCACCTGGAACTTTTTTGTTTTCACGAAATCTATTTAAATCTTGGTCAAATTCAATCTCCGGTCAAAAAAAACCAAAATGGCGGTAAAACAAGATGGCCGCCATACAAAATTTTCGTTTTTCCCGAAAATGCCTCGGGGGTAAAAATGATGTATGAGGAATGTGATCGAAACATCATGTTGAGTATGGAAATACTTTTCGATCTTCGAAAGCTGCTCTGCATCAGGGAGACACCCTACAGCCTGGCGAAACTATCGCACCTGGAACTTTTTTGTTTTCACGAAGCCTATTAAAGTCTTGGTCAAATTTTATCGCCAGTGAAAAAAAAACAAAATGGCCGAAAAACAAGATGGCCGCCATACAAATTTTTGTTTTTCCAGAAAAAAGCCTCAGGGGTAAAAATTATGTATTGGGGTGTGACCGGAACGTCATCTTGGAAAACTGCTCCGCATCAGGGGTCACCCTACGACCTGGCAAAACTATAGCACCTAGAACTTTTTTGATTTCACGAGACCTATTCAAGTCTTGGTCAAATTCTATCGCGGTAAAAAAATGCCGGGAAAACAAGACACGCGAGCAGCTTGCTGCGAGCGAACCACGCGACATCTAGTTATAATATATATAGCTGCAAACCCACTGACTGACTGACTGACTCACTGACTCACTGACAGGGTTGTTCTCCCAGAAGGAGCGTCGGAGGGTGAAAATGATGTATGGGGGGTGTGATCGGGACCTCCCGGTGAGTATGGGAAAACTTCCAGATCTTGGAAAACTGCTCCGCATCAGGGAGACACCCTACAGTCTGGCGCAACTATGAGACCTGGATCAATTTTTTTTTCGCAAAACCTATTTAAATCTTGGTCAAATCCAATCGCCGGTGAAAAAAAAACAAAATGGCGGAAGAACAAGATGGCCGCCATACAAAATTTTATTTTTCCGGAAAATGTCTCGTGGGTAAAAACTGTGTATGGGGGTGTAATCGGAACGTATTGTTGAGTATGGAAATACTTCTCGATCTTGAAAACCTGCTCCGCATCAGGGAGACACCCTACGGCCTGGCAAAACTATAAAACCTGGAGCAATTTTTCTTTCGCGAAACATATTTAAATCTTGGTCAAATCCAATCCCCGCTGAAAAAAAAAACAAAATGGCGGAAAAACAAGATGGACGCCATACAAAATTTTCGTTTTTCCCGAAAATGCCTCGGGGGTAAAAATGATGTATGAGGAATGTGATCGAAACATCATGTTGAGTATGGAAATACTTTTCGATCTTCGAAAGCTGCTCCGCATCAGGGAGACACCCCACGGCCTGGTGAAACTATCGCACGTGGAACTTTTTTGTTTTCACGAAGCCTATTAAAGTCTTGGTCAAATTTTATCGCCAGTGAAAAAAAAAACAAAATGGCCGAAAAACAAGATGGCCGCCATATAAATTTTTGTTTTCCCAGAAAATGTCTCGGAGGTAAAAATGATGTATAGGAGTTGTGATCGAAACGTCAAGCTGAGTATGGAAATGCTGCTTGATCTTGTAAAACTGCTCCGCATCAAGGAGACACCCTATGGCCTGGTGAAACTATCGCACGTGGAACTTTTTAGTTTTCACGATACCTATTTAAATCTTGGTCAAATTTAGTTGCCGGTGAAAAAAAATCAAAATGGCGGAAAATCAAGATGGCCGCCATACAAAATTTTCGTTTTTCCTGAAAATGCCTCGGGGGTAAAAATTGTGTATGGGGTTGTAATCGGAACGTATTGTTGAGTATGAGAAAACTTCCAGATCTTGGAAAACTGCTCAGCATCAGGGAGACACCCTATGGCCTGGCGCAACTACTGCACCTGGAACGATTTTTTTTTTCACAAAACCTACTTAAATCTTGGTCAAATTTTATCGTGGGTGAAAAAAAAACAAAATGGCGGAAAATCAAGATGGCCGCCATACAAATTTTTAGTTTTTCCTGGAAATGCCTCGGGGGTAAAAATGATGTATAGGAATGTGTTCGGAACGTCATGTCGAGTATGAAAATACGTCTGGGTTTTCGATAGCTGCTCCGCATCAGGGAAACACCCTACGGCCTGGCGAAACTATCGCACCTGGATCGATTCTTTTTTCAAGAAACCTATTTAAATCTTGGTCAAATTTTATCGCCGGCGAAAAAAAAACAAAATGGCCGAAAAAAAAGATGGCCGCCATATAAATTTTGTTTTTCCAGAAAATGTCTTGGGTGTAAAAATGATGTACGTCATTTTGGAAGCACCTAGAACTTTCTTGCTTTCACGAAAACAAGATGGCCGCCATACAAAATTTTCGTTTTTCCCGAAAATGCCTCGGGGGTAAAAATGATGTATGAGGAATGTGATCGAAACATCATGTTGAGTATGGAAATACTTTTCGATCTTCGAAAGCTGCTCCGCATCAGGGAGACACCCTACAGCTTGGCAAAACTATCGCACCTGGAACTGTTTTGTTTTCACGAAGCCTATTAAAGTCTTGGTCAAATTTTATCGCCGGTAAAAAAAACAAAATGGCCGAAAAACAATATGGCCGCCATACAAATTTTTGTTTTTCCAGAAAATGTCTCAGAGGTAAAAATGATGTATTGAGGTGTGATCGGAACGTCATCTTGGAAAACTGCTCCGCATCAGGGAGACACCTTACGGCCTGGCAAAACTATTATACCTGGATAATTTTTTTTTTCGCAAGACCTATTTAAATTTTGGTCGAATTTTATTGCCGGTGAAAAAAAAACAAAATGGCCGAAAAACAAGATGGCCGCCATACAAAATTTTGTTTTTCTAGAAAATGTCTCGGGGGTAAAAACTGTGTATAGGGATGTAATCGGAGTGTCTTGTCAAGAACGGAAAATGTTCTCAATCTTCAAAAACTGCTCCGCATCAGGGAGACACCCCACGGCCTGGCAAAACTGTCGCACCTGGAACGATTCTTTTTTCACAAAACCTATTTAATCCTTGGTCAAATTCTATTGAAGTTGAAAAAATATCAAAATGGCGGAAAAACAAGATGGCCGCCATACAAAATTTTGTTTTTCCGGAAAATGTCTCTGGGGTAAAAATTATGTATGAAGGTGTGATCAAAACGTCAAGCTGAGTATGGAAAAACTGTTCGATCTTGAAAAACTGCTCCGCATCAGGGAGACACCCTACGGCCTATCAAAACTATAAAACCTGGAGCAATTTTTCTTTCGCAAAACATATTTAAATCTTGGTCAAATTTTATCGGCGGTGAAAAAAAAACAAAATTGCCGAAAAACAAGATGACCGCCATATAAATTTTTGTTTTCCCAGAAAATGTCTCAGAGGTAAAAATGATGTATTGGGGTGTGATCGGAACGTCATCTTGGAAAACTGCTCCGCATCAAGGGTCACCCTACGGCCTGGCAAAACTATAGCACCTAGAACTTTTTTGATTTCACGAGACCTATTCAAGTCTTGGTCAAATTCTATCGCGGTAAAAAAATGGCGGGAAAACAAGACACGCGAGCAGCTTGCTGCGAGCGAACCACGCGACATCTAGTTATATTATATATAGCTACAAACCCACTGACTGACTGACTTTATATTATATATAGCTACAAACCCACTGACTGACTGACTGACTCACTCACTCACTGACATAATTGTTCTCCCAGAAGGAGCGTCGGGGGGTGAAAATGATGTATGGGGGGTGTGATCCAAATTTTCCGATGAGTATGGGAAAACTTCCAGATCTTGGAAAACTGCTCCGCATCAAGGAGAGACCCTACGGCCTGGCGCAACTATCGCACCTGGAACGATTCTTTTTTCACGAAACCTATTTAAATCTTGGTCAAATTTTATCGTGGGTGAAAAAAAATCAAAATGGCGGAAAAACAAGATGGCCGCCATACAAATTTTTGTTTTTCCAGAAAATGTCTCGGGGGTAAATATTGTGTATGGGGGTGTGATCTGGACCTCCCAGAGAGTATGAAAAAACTTCTAGATCTTGGAAAACTGCTCCGCATCAGGGAGACACCCTACGGCCTGGCAAAAGTATCACACCTGGAACGATTATTTTTCCACGAGACTTATTTAAATCTTGGTCAAATCCAATCGCCGGCGAAAAAAAACCAAAATGGCGGAAAATCAAGATGGCCGCCATACAAAATTTTGTTTTTTCAGAAAAATGTCTTAGAAGTAAATACAATGTATGGGGGTGTAATCGGAACGTCTTGTTGATTATGGAAATACTTCTCGATCTTGGAAAACTGCTCCGCATCAGGGCGACATCCTACGGCCTGGCGAAACTATCACATCTGGATCAATTTTTTTTTTGCACTATGTATTTAAATCTTGGTCAAATTTTATCGCCGTTGAAAAAAAATCAAAATGGCGGAAAAACAAGATGGCCGCCATACAAAATTTTCGTTTTTCCCGAAAATGCCTCGGGGGTGAATTTTGTGTTGGGGATTTGGTCGGATCGTCATGTTGAGTATTTAAATACTGCTAGATCTTCTAAAACTGCTCCGCATCAGGGAGACACCCTAAGGCCTGGCAAAACTATAAAACCTGGAGCAATTCTTTTTCCGCACAACATATTTAAATCTTGGTCAAATTTTATCGCCGGTAAAGAAAAAGCAAATTGGCCGAAAAACAAGATGGCCGCCATACAAAATTTTGTTTTGTTTCCAGAAAATGTCTCAGAGGAGAAATTAATGTATAGGGGTGTGATCGGAACGTCATCTTGGAAAACTGCTCCGCATCAGGGAGACACCCTACGGCCTGGCAAAACTATAGCACCTAGAACTTTTTTGATTTCACGAGACCTATTTAAGTCTTGGTCAAATTCTATCGCGGTAAAAAAATAGCGGAAAAACAAGATGGCCGCCATACAAAGCTTCGAACTAATACAGGACACGCGAGCAGCTTGCTGCGAGCGAACCACGCGACATCTAGTATATATATATATATATATGAGTTTGAATTCATGTTTGGATCGTCACGTGGTTTGCAGGATTTGTGCGTGAGGGGGGGGGGGGGGTTATAGTCATGAGACTCTGTCGCACTAACATATGTATTTGACATTTAGTGAGACTTTTAGTTCAATTTGTCAAAAAAGTTAATGTGATATGGTACCAAAGTGTATACATATTAATGCTCGTGACCGTACTATACACCTCTACCTACCTCTTCGGGGATATTCAAATTTAAAAATATGTTTATTCAGTACGTAACATAGTTACACTTACAATCGTCGTTTTTGTCATAACGATCGTCTCATCAGCCTAAAACTACGGCGGCTTCTCACAAGCTGTGTAGCCGGGGAAAAGAAGCTGCAAGAAAGCTTCGGCACAGAGCCCTAGACGTTCTTTAAAAAAATAAAAACAAAGATACAGGATCACTCCTGTATCTTTATTTTTTTTTTGTGCTTATAACATAACATATTATCACTAATATGTTATGTTATAAGCACACTGCAAGTTTTAATCTGTTAATTACGGGCTTCACTTATGTTCGTCTGTGCCAAACCATTCTTGTAACGTGTACGTACATGGAAAGTTATCTCAGTAATCTTTAACAAAGAAAAAACGACGAGCGATGGTATAGTCAATAAAATGCAAATGTTGACTCAAAGAGCACTGAAAGAAATTTCGCTCGGCCGTTATCAGAGTCGTCATTATCCGATAAAGATTTTCTAGAGGTGTTCGCTTTTAGCAAGTATTTCCACCTTACTCTTGACTGTGTTTGCGTCAGATGCTTAAGCATCTGTATTTTCTGTAAGTAATAAAATCTACACCGGGCGAACGTCGTGTCTTATAAGGAAGTGAAGGAATTGGTCTTTGGTAGACAAGGGGGGGAAGAGATGTAGCGAAATTGCCGCTGGCCGTAACGAAATGTAATTTATGATTTTGCACGCGCCTACAAAACGTGATACAGCTCATCGCAAGATGATATTCCTACGAATCAATCACATAATCGACATACAACTAAGTCTGGACTTGTCATGGGAACAAGTTGGAGAGGTTGCAGAAGATCGCGAGGAGTGGAAATCTGTTGTTCGAGCCTTACAACCCAACAGGGGATAGGATTAGAAGAAGAAGAAGAATCACTTAGTACGTAGATGCAGTACCATAATTCTTCTATATTCCACCAACAGTAACCCTGGTTCCTGGCTCTGTGTGTTGACTATGCTAATTTGAGTATACACTGTGAACCTTGGCGATAGAGTCCTTGTTACGACTGTTTGAACCTTCAGGTTGAGTGACCCCAGGTGAACAGGGCTCCACGCTTTAACAGTAGATCGTGGTCATAAGAGGTAGCGGTGAGGGAAACGGGCCTTTGAAATGTTCTTTAATGGCGAGAGGCACAAAAATTGGGGGAGGGCCCAGGGCAGGTTAAATGGCCACAACGAAGCAATTCATCTAAGAAAGCAATATTGCTATTCGGCATTTGTTGACAACGCTTACTTTTTTATGCGCAAATGTCAAATTGCAATATTGCTTTTTAAATGAATTGTTTCAAAGTTGCCTGTATGACGTGTACCCTTTTAAATTCCGAGATTAAATTCGGTGAATACCTACTCGAGGTAATATCGTATTGTATTTTGAATGTATTCTTTATTCTGGACCGATGAATTGAATGGCTATCGAATAAACATTCCCCAAACGACCATTTCCCAATTTTCATCAGAGATTTTCGGTTAAAATTTTTAGTCGCGAAATATGGCGTGCGGTTCGTATTCTATTTTGCATTGAAACTGATATTTTGTAGAATGGGAATTGATAGCGTTCACTTTGTGTTCAGGTTTATTTATATTTGTATGCTTTGTTGCTCTGCAGGACTGAAAAAAGTAACGTACTAGAATCGCGTTCAGCTGCTTATCCTACCTGTAAGGCTGCGTTTCCATTGACGCGGAGCTGTGCGGAGATGTGCAGGAATCGACCAATCACCGTGAGGGAGAGAGTGACAGAGCGACAGAGCGTCTTCGTTGTTCGCTTTCTCGAACGCTATAATTGGTCAAATCCGCACATCTCCGCTCATCTCCGCACAGCTCCGCGTCAATGGAAACGCAGTCTAACGGACTTATTGCTCGGCGGCTCGTGATAATAGGTAATAAAACCAAATACTTAATAAGAGAAAAGCCAAAACATAATGTAAAATATAACAGCAAGGGAGCACCAAAAATGACGCGAACTCTTTAATAATATCAAACAATACAGACGTCAGATTTGTCTGTCAGTCTGTCTGCAAGCAATTATCTCCACTAGAGCTTCTGCAAATTACAGTATTACTTATAAACTCAACATAATAGCAGCGCATTCCATAAACACTTCATGCCTAATGTTGCTTCAACATTATGCCTACCGAGAAATGCTTTTACGCCTCCCTCGAAAGAGGATCATTCGACCCTCTTCCCTCATTTAATACTTAATTTGGTCCTCTCAAAAAAGGCGGAAAGCCGGCTAATTCGCGCGTATCCGTGCCTGTGGTGATGTTTTTAGCCACATACCCTAATCCTTGATGAAAATGAACTTAAGAATTTTCATGAAATTCGCTTAAGTATGTTGTATCATCCATGGTATAAGAAGACCAGGGGCCTGTTTAATAAAACTTACAATTGTAAATTACAATGACAATTTGATGTACATTGCGGAGTTATGATCACAAATATTTTGCAGTTTCATATTAGCTACGTAATGAACACCAAATTGTCGTTGTAATTTACAATTGTAAGTTTTATTAAACAGGCCCCAGGTATGCTCAATCCAATGTCAAGCTGCCATTGCTAGCCGTAACGTAACGTAAGTGTTACCATTCAAGTAGTATCACCAACATTCCAAAGACGCCAATTTTATTATTGAAATTTAAGTGGATTACTGACTAATGTATTTAATTACTAATATTTGTCACGTAAGTATACAAAAACCATTAAAATTGTACGTAAATCTTTTACTAAAAGTACAAAATTTCCTTGCAAAGTAAATTAAAAACATTGGACGTGGGTAATTTATTTTTTACGAAATGGCAGCGCAGGGTCGGATGACGTCAGCTAGTCTAACCTTGAAATTGCTAGCTGTCAGTTTTGAGCATACCTGGTCTTCTTATACCGTGGTATAATCAGAGAAAGCATTCCATGAGAAAGTTAGCGATTTATAGAGAATAGCTTAAACCAGTTGCTTATAATTAGCGCAAGAACTAACCTAACGGACCACCGACATTCTATTGTACTTTTCTGTGCATTGTGCCCCACAAGCCACAAGCTGCGTAGGACAAAATCTTTCGAGAACAAAATATGAAATCGAAACATAACAAAAACATAAACAGCCTACATATGTCCCACTGCTGGGCACAGGCCTCCCCTCAATCAACCGTAGGGGGTATGGAGTATATTCAAATTCAAATTCAAATTCAAAAATATCTTTATTCAGTAGGTAACATAGTTACACTTTGAATCGTCAATTTTTACATAACGAACGTCTCATCCGCCTAAAACTACTGCAGCTTCTCACAACCTGTATAGCCGGGGAAAAGAAGCTGCAAGAAAAACCTCGGCACAGGGCCCTAGACGTTCTTTTAAAAAAAATAAAAATAGACATAAAATATTGATATACAATTGAGTAATTTAGCTGCCTAATATCAGTTCTCAGACAGTTAATCCCATGCATTCATATCTTCTAAATAATCACTAACTTTATAATAACCTTTTTTGTAAAGTTTTTGTTTAACTACTTTCTTAAAGCAGTTGAAAGGCAAATTCTGAATGTCAATGGGAATCTTATTGTAAAAACGTATACATTATACTCCACCACGCTGCTCCACTGCGGATTGGTGGAGGTGTTTTAACTGGTGCAGGTGCTAATAGCCGGGGCCAACGGCTTAACGTGCCGTCCGAAGCACAAAATCATCTTATTTTTTTCATACAATCAGATGATTCAAGCCTGTAAAGTCCTTACCAAACAGAGGACAGTCTCACAAAGTGATTTCGACAATGTCCCCATCCGGAATCGAATGTGCAAAAAATATTTCCTTTCCAAAACTGCTCAACTGAGATGATCAGTAAAATAATTTTCTTGTAAGCCACTGATAAAGTAGGACCCACACGTATTTAACTCAAGCCACGTCCTCAACGAATATCCCAACAAGTTTTCCAAGAAAAAACATTTTAAGGGAAACGATGGAAATATAATGCTTGTGAAAACATTTCTTTCAATAACCTTTAAGTGAAGTGTTCTCAAAGTTTCTCCCCTTTAGCACCCTCAACGATCTGAAGAACCGTTCCTCATTGGCTTTGTGTAACCTTTATACGAGCTCGTCCTAAAGTCTGACTGAGACGTTTCTCCTTTCTAATATGTTGAACTTTGGACTATCATAATCATTTATGCTCATGCTGATCAAAGTCAAAACTTATTTTTAAACGTTCCAAAAAAGGTTCTTAGTTGTCTATACAAATTATTTAGCTCATTTTATTATTATCTTTCCTATTGTATCAGGAACTCGTTTCCTCCATAATGCAATAAATATGCCAAAGACAAAATAGGTCTCACTGCTGGGGTCAGCCCTCTTCTCAATCAATCGGTGGGGGTATAGATCTTTAAGATGCAGCCTAAAACCGGCACTAAGGTGATGATGACATTGCAGGCTTGAATCATCAGATCTTACTTTTTCGATTATGATTTTGTGAAGTAATCTTACTTGAAGTAAGATCATCTTACTTTTTCGAATAACCTGATGATTCAAGCCTGCAATGTCACCATCACCTTAGTGCCATCTTAGGCTGCATCTTCACTTACCATCAGGTAAGTTCATAAGCAAACCTATTTTCAATAAAGAGAATATACACGAACCCAACAAACAAAAGACAGCCACACAAAGTGATTTCGACGATCTCCCCATTGGGAACGCCATCAATTCAAGAACAAAAAAATAAATAGAATACGACAAGTACTTCACTTAAAGCCTTCTGAAAGTATTATACCTTTGTATTTTCAGTGGGAAGGTTTGAGAATTTATAACGAGTTGGAAACTTCGGATCAAGTTGCTATTTCGTGCTCAGAATTTGGGCACATTGTCCTGTTTATCTTGATTCCTGTCTTAGATGAATCTGAAATGTTCGGTTTCTAAGGCTCAGTCTCTTCCAAGTAAACGCATTGGAAATGAGCAAGAAAATAAAGCGACTTGTACGGAGCTGTCATATGTCAGAGTTTTTTTGATCAAAATTAAATGACAAATAATACCTAATGTTCTTTTTTTATTTTCAGGTAATAACTCATCAGATGCCATAGTGAAAAAGACAAGGTTGAAACGTAAGAATGCATATTTATCGACTTCCAAAAGACAATCATCGTCTTCTCCCTAGAGTTAACCCGAAAATTTGAGAAGTCCGGCTTTTTAAAAAGTAACTGTCTGTCTGTCCTTCCAAGTTCCAATCCGCGAAAACCAATCCAATACAGGTTATGTCACATACCTCCGAAAAATGGTTTCCTTACGATGTTTTTCTTCACTGCCGAGCACTTGATAATCATTTATGATCCAAACATGGATTTGAAAACAAATTTGAAAATCGTTAATTAGGCCCGTGTTGGGATTTTAATCTTCGACCTCACAGTGAGAGTCAAGCGATCTTTCAACTGGGCTACCACGGGTCACCAACACTTCCAAAACATAATCTTAAAGTACATGAAAAGTTGTTCGGTATCCGTCCTTGCTGGACTATGCCTTTATAGGCGCTAAAACTTAGTGCGTAGTCGCAGTGCGTATTTCCATGCGTTTTTGCTTTTTCAGCTATTCTTAAACCTCTTGCGTTTAATCATAGTGCGTGCTAAGCCTTAGACTTTGCCTAATTCGCAGCGACTCAATTGAAACCATTTCTTAATTCCAATCGTTCACGACATCTCATTCGCATTTGCAACAATAGCTCAGTTTACCTTATTTCCTTAGCGTGCAATATATTCAAGTGAAAAAGTAACCACAGTACATTTAGATTTCCCCTGAGGCGGTTTGTATTTGTGTACATGTGCAAAATTTTATAGTATTCCATTCATTCTTCAATTTATTAGGTCTTTTTACATTTTCATTCGTGTTAAAAAAATATTTGCTTACACATATCTGGGGATAGGCGATCGACCTTCATGCGCTTTAAACTATTAGTCCTGGCTAGTCTTGAGTAAGGTGATTCTGGCAGCTCAATAACAACCTTGCCACCAGGTGTGTTGAGGTCAGTCATTGATCTCACAATCCACACGAGAGAAGAGTTGGCCGGGATGATAAGCAGTTTACCGTATTTTGCTTTGTCTACATTCCCAGTCCAGTAAAGAAATCCTTTTTATTACAATTTAATATCTTCTCCCCTCCAATCTACGTGTTTACTTCAAAGAATTTCTTGTATATTAAAACATTCCAGTCTAGCAAATAAGTTATATTTTCTCTTATTTACCAGTGATAGTTAAATGAGTGTACTCTTAAAGTTCAGATTCCATTGAAGCCCCGCAGAAACATATTTCCCCAGAGGCTGTTTGTATGTGGGACAATGTTCTGTGACGTCACGACCACGAACATCTCTCTTCTTCTTTATAGCGGTGTGGATGTTTCTATTAGCTACTTAAACTGGTGTTGTCTGATTTGGTTTCCTCGCTGATTCTTTGTCTTTCTTTATTGGTAGGGTCTTTTGGGTTCTGTCTATTAGTTGAATTATTTCGTATGTCGTAATTACTTCAATTATAAATTTAAGCTCTATTCGGAGAAGACGTGACTTATGATATAGTGTAATGAGTTCGAAATCCGGTTCGGGCAGGGTTTAAACTACTCTTCAATCTCTCTCTTCTCTCTAAACTACTGAATTCGACTTTATGAGTTTGGATTCATGTTTGGATCATAGATAATTGATATCACGTGGTTTCTAGCATTTATCAATGGTGAATGGCAATAGACTCTCCCCCAATTCCGTAGGAGTGAGTGTCCATTGTTCCAAAGTTTATTGTTCTGCCCTAGACACAGCCTTTATCTAGAGGTACTTGTGGAAAAAAGTGGGGAATGGAAACTTTGTGTAAATTATTTCGTTCGATTAGTCAATATTCAGGTTTTCGGTCATGGTCCGAAACGATATGTTATCAAATGTCAAATATTGAAATAGATAAACTCTCAATAAGTATTCAATTTAATGTTGATATCGATGAAATCGTTTTTTATGAGCACGTGACCTACAAAAATTATTCTTTTGTCACCTACTTCAATTGCCTATTTTTTAAGCCCTGATGCTACGCGGAGAGGTTTTATGTATAAGTTTTGTCCCTTTGTTTGTCTGTCTTTGTTTCGCCGTTAAGTATTTCACAGCGTTCATCAAATGAAGACAATTATTTTTATCGA